>NC_046187.1:24381245-24701983 GCF_011004875.1 Balearica regulorum gibbericeps | reverse complement strand
TGGGAAATCCTATACACTCCAGAACAGGGAACCATATTTCAACAGAAGTAGTGACTTGCAGCCATCAGTTAAGGACACGGACTTGCAAACTGGCTTTCACTTGTGACCTTAGTCGGCTTTGCACCGAGGTCCACGTAGATGGATGAGAAAATTTGTGCTTTCATCGCACCTGCTGACTAGACCATAAAATATTCATATTTGTTTAGGATCAAATGTGTCACATAAGAGGCTGATGGACCAACATTTACATCCTACGTAAAAGTAAGTACTTACTTTGCTAAATAAAATGCCATTAAATAGAAAAGTGATAGAATTCCCCCATGAACCATCCTTTGTCCAAATAAAATTTGGGGGAAGTCAATATGTATTTCAGTAACTAGAAAGCCAGAGCTCCCTTCTCTCTAGCAATTTTTGTCATCTCTCCAACCTACCTCTATCATTTCAAGACCTTGCCTTACCAAGAATTCCCCACAGATGCCATGCCTTGCACAATCAAGGTCCTAAAGAGCAGCACTCTACGCTGGGCAGGGCATAGTTTTGGTTCCACGGTAGCTAGTACAACAGGACCACAGTCCCTAACAATTGCAGCTGTTCTTAAAATATGCATATTAAGCAACTAGTGTTTGAATCTTTAATGTATTTTTTAAGAAGTCACAGTATTTCAGCAGGGAGCTTACATTCCTTACGAAAAGCTCGCCTTCCAAACTCTTAAAACTTAATTTTGATTTTTTTTTAATTATTATTTATTTTTGCTTTTTCTGAACCATGTATCTTTGCTGGATAAAGTAAGGGAACCCTCCCCAACCCTACTTTTTCAAGAACAAGGCTGAAGGAAAAACAAATAGTCATATGGCTCATTTCAGCTTACAGCTCCTTAAATGGTCACAAAAGAACGAGAGCACACAGATGCCCATCCACTTATCTCCATCTTTCCAACCTGCCTGGCAAACTCTGAGGACAATACAGAAACATACCAGAATCCTGGCCTCAGCAGTGTTACCGGAGTGGGATTTGCTGCTGCAGTATATAATTCTGTGAAGAACTGCAGGCAGGCAGAGTGAAAGGACAGTGAGACACAGCTGCAAACCCAAACAAAACGATTAAGGCCAATATTAGAGCCAGCAGCTTTGTCAGCATACCTTTAATGTAAACAAAACATAGGCTGCACAGTACACCCTCAGGAACACTGCCGAACAACAGCCTTCCTCCTGCTACCAGACTTCCTCTGCAACATGAAGACAAGGCTCAGGATTCATACTTGAGACCTAACTAAAATTTACAGTTTTCCAGACCCTATCATCTTGAACACATCATGACACACAGAAGCCAAGGAAAACAAATGAAATTCATGTTTTACTGGGTCCCACATGCTGCGATATTTCCAAGCCTACTAGCATCCACCAAGAAACATGCAGAATGCTCAATCCTGAAAACAAATCCATTACCAGGACAGAGCACAGAACAAAATCAACTCAACAAGCTACTCCATGTGTTTTTCATTTAACTGTATTCTGCAGAGGAAGTGAATTTGGTACATAATATACTTGGCTTCTGTCCATATTCTTGTTATTATTAAGCTTGGGGGGCAGGAGGGCTAGTGCCCATCTTTGCAACCCTGATTCTTCTTCCGTCTTGGTACGTACTCGCTCCCACTCACAGCGGACGGCACACGGGAGTCACCTATTCAAATCTCGATGAGGGTACTGCTCTGGCAGCGAAGTACACACAGGGAGATAAGTTCATGCGTACTGTAAACGGAACACATGATTTACATATATTGTAGAAATACTAAGCTGGATCAACAAGACAGGAAGCTGGACTTAGAGACCTGGTATGCACACACGGTAGTAGAGGAAAACTGACAGCAAGCAGAGCCAGGCAGCTTTCCCTTTGCCCTTAATGAGGTTAAAATGGCAACATAAAGATGACTGTACAGCTTGGCTGTCACCCAAAAGTTTACTCTGAAGAAAGAAATTTGATTTACCCAAAATTATGTGCTGGATGGATACCATATGTACAGTAAGTACCTATCATCTGGAAGGATATATACACACCCACATTTACATATTATATGCCACTGGCTGAAGTGCCATCTAGGAAAACACAACAGGTAACTCCAGCAAGTTAAGCTGTTCCTTCAGTGAGTTACAGGGGACCCCTTTATACAACCATTATTTATTACACCAGAGCACTCCACTTGCACAAAAGTGGAAGTCGCTGCATATATGTTATTCTATAAAGCGCCTGTATAAAACAGAACCATGAGACAGCTCTCCCATACAAAGCACAGGAACAGGTTAAAGGACAAAAAGAGGGGAACCTACAGGTGAAATGATCTATTCTGTACAGTACATTCCTTCCACTGAACCGTATGTCTAAGCATGCTCAGAATAGTATAAACACTAGAGATTAATAAAACTGTGAGGTTTTTATTTTTAGTACTAAGCCAAGGACACTTTAGGCACAAATCTTATTAATCCAAATCAACTTTCAAAGCCTACACTTCATTGCTGAAGTTTGAAGACAGATTTTGATACTAGATTTGATTTCTTTCTCCAATATATGAACTGCTACTCAAAATGTCAACAAGTTACTAACATAAAAATTGCCAGGCTATTTCTGTGTTGTTAGCACAATAAATCATTCATCTAATTCCTTCATTAAATACCACCTGATTATTCACACTCCTATTTAGTAAACAATCATGCTTTGTGCTACAAATCTAATAGCTGACCATTGCTGACATGCAATTATTGCCTAGCACGTTTATATTCATTATTCACATACAATTTAAAGATTAAGTGTATTAACTGCAACATTCTTATGAATCTAAAAGTAGACTAAATGAGTATGTCAACACAACTGTGTACACATCTGCACACACAAGTTACGTGTAGAAACTGTTTCTAATGCAGTTTAAAAATTAATCTTCAATTGTGCAGGAACAGACCCATGTTTGAAAATAGATCTGCAATAGATGCATGCAACTTGGTACCTACTGAAAACATGTTTCTTGCCGATATTCCAGGACATAATTTCAAGACAGCTAAATCAGCTAAGGACACCCAACCAGTCTTGGGATGAAGTTTTTAGAAAGCGCTATTTCTACCCAAAACCCATGATACAGAAGGTGCTCAAAGACCCACTTTGCCTCCAGGGAACTAACATGCCTGTAAGGCTACAATGCAGATATATAGCCCTTGGCAAAGGAAACTTCTACTGTTTCCCATCTCTGGATCTGAGAAACTGTAAAGCACTACCGTCAGACTTCTTCCCCGAACGCTGAAAATCCTCCAGGGAACAGCATATTTATTACTGCTATACATGTAGCTATATTCAGCAATATTTAGTTATTAACTCCAATAACATTTTGTTTCCACATGAGATTAATGCAAGAACATTCTGCTACTTGGAAGTATCCAGGCTTCTCAAAGGAATTTTCCATATTTTCATATGTTGAGTTCTACTTCCTTTCTAGGTTCGCTTGCCGTGACTTTATTCGAGCTGTGAAGGTATGTACAATCTCCCTGTCACTTACAAACCACCCAGCAGGGGTCTTAAGTAAACAAGCCAGCTTAGCTCCCCACACCTCGGAAACATAATTAGATCTTGGGAAATAGAATCGCTCCATCCTTTCCAGTTAACAGTTTACTTTAATAACTAGGTCAAGTTGTGCTTCCAGCTACGACAGGATACCTTTAGGAACGCAAGAACACGGGAGCCCTCTCGGGTCATCGAGTTCAGTGCCGTACTGTTATCATACAGGACCTAACAAGCTCCATTTCAAATTAGTTTGGGATTTTTGACTGAAACACCTGCTAATTAGAAGACTGTTACAGACCTTTGGTTTAATGATGAGGGAGGGTTTTTTTCTAATTTGCAGCCAGAACTTACTCACGTCCAGTTAAAGCTGATTTTGAAGGAACTCAAGCTATCTCAGATATCTATAACCCTAAACGAAAGCACAATTCCATCTGAAAACTGAGATTGTAACCAAATAAATCTAAAAGACAAGTGAGAAAACATGACTTACTTTTAACTTCTCTTCCAAGTGAATTGCAATTATGGAGAGATATTTAGCTCTGCAAGAAAATAGGTTTTAAAAACCTCAGACCTACCCGGTTACATGTCTATCTACTGAAAAGTACATTCCAGCAAAAGAGTTTCCTGTGAGATTCTGCAGGGTTTAAAGGAAATGCAAGCTATAATACAGTGTTCCAGAAGGTTACACCACAGAGAGAAGACACAATCACTGGCTTTTTTTTTTGCCCTGCCAGCAGGTCTAACCATTTTAATCAGCATAAGAAACACCCCAAACTAAAACCACTCCTTTCAAAAAGGGTTTACTTCATTCAATCTTCACTTATTTGTCATTTTAAAGCAAACCAGACTAGTGTTCCATTCAGATCTGCTTGATCAAAACTTCCAGTAAAGACAGAAGCAACTTCTATAAGGTCTAAGAGGGATTTTGAAATGCAAGGATTATAAAATTCTCATCTGAAGATGAAATTAAGATGGCCACAGAGCTGACATTGTACTTGTGGGGAGTTGTCGCTTACTGCAAAAGGATCTGGCCAAACATTTGCAAGGGGTACTGCGTAAGTACACTTTTCCAGCAAGCGCATCTTTTCAATCCACAGGTCGGAGTGACTAGAGTCAAAATATTTTGACGGTAGTAAAAAAGGAGTTGCTCCTGTAACAATAAATGCAGATGAAAGATGACTTGGTTGTTTTTCTACTGTTCTGCAGATAGTCTTGTCCTAGAAACTCAATTTTTTTTTGTCAGCTTTTTAAAAATGTGTTCTAAAGGTTTTAAATCTACACTTATATACAGAAACAGTTTAAAAGCAAATGCAGAATTTATGCAGGCTGGAATTAACAGACATCTTTGTTCTGATAGAGGGGGAATTGCTAAAGGTCAGCATGTTTTCAGCGTACACCACAAAAGCTATCAGTCACAAGAGAGCTGCAAAAATCTCAGTAGGGAAGTTGATGGCTACAAGGATACAGTCCAAACTCTGCTGTCACTGTGTTACGCCAAAAGATACACCAAGGAAAAACTTCCATCACACAGCAAAATTTGTACCCACATCGCCGTAGCAGAGCAACACATTGTGTGTTGCTTTTATCAATAGTGACAGCGTTGAGATATCAGAGAAACTTTTCTAAAAATAAAGTCAAAGCTTGGGGGGGAAGGGAGGAAGATTAGAGAATCTCGATCTCTCATGTCATCAGCCTAATCCTCACTGTCATACCATGAACGATACAGAGATGAAAAAAGCAACAGTATAGCTGGTTAGATGCGGGCAAAGCCAATAAGAACGAACACGAAGGCTTTACAAAGAAAGTCTCACACAATGACAGATGTTTTTCAAGGCACACACCTCCAAAAATCTTTAGTCAGAACCGTATCAGCAAGTACAACTATCCCAAGCCATATATTTTCCTTCAACTCGCCTCTTGTAGTGGACAGAAGTAAGAACTTCCAAACAAGCTAAACACTGCTTTTGAGAGGTTACAGAGTAATGGAAATATTACTGTAACAGCAGCTGTCATCAGTACAGCGTCTTCTCTTTCACAGAACGCAGCTCAGTTCACACTATCACCTTTACAAAAACTGCTTGGCAATGCACAAAAACCCACCAAACAGCAGCACAGAAGAGAAAATAAAGATTGAGCATTTTGGAAAATATGGCTATTTCATCAACACCAACTTATTACATTAGTTACTGTATGCCTTGGGGTTCAATATGCATTGCAAGGCTTGAGGAGGTCCTATACCAGCATCTGTAAACAAAAGAACAGAGATTAGACAAATAAAAGAAACCATTTACCTTCTTGACTGTACTGAAAACAGGCAGAAAAGGGACTAAGCGCCCCCAAACTAAAATCTTATTTTATTATATATATATTAGCAGGCAGCAAGATTTAGAATGTCATCAAAACATAAGAGAAGGTAACAGTTAAGACATTAACGGGTGTTTTTTTAAAAGTCAAATGCAAAAAGAGAGTCAAAAGAAGCAGCTTCCCCCCCCCCCCGTTTTAGAGGAAAGCACTTTTAATAGAGGACCAACTACAGAGAGAGATCACCAGTGATTAAGATAAACAAAATTATTTGGGTGCGAATCGACCAAAGGGATCATGAACTTCCTTTAAGACCAAACCCCAAGAAATACAGAGTGAGAAAACCGAGGTCCACGTCAATTTTCTTTTGGTAGGACAAGATTTGTACAGATTTAAGCAAAAGTCTGTTGGATTTCTCCGGGTTGTTCTGAAAGTCATATTTTTCAGTTACTACATTTCCTGAAAAGGTGAACTGAAAAACCATGGTCCAGCACATTAGAGCTTTAGGAAGTGGTGTAGCTGAGCCAGTGCGTTGAGGGAGCTCTAAAGGCAGCTTAACTGCAAACTCTCCTTCCTGTGAAGTTGCGTGTGACCAAGACCCTGTGCCTAAGGGGAATGTCAGATAAATGGGGCTGGCTCCTTTACAGACCACCAACAGGAAGATTTAGGTGTACCACAGGCTGAATAATGTGGCACCAACCATGGTAGCCTGGACAGCATACAAAACATTGAAAGGAGTAATGACAATTACGGTTCCGCTCTACCCAAATCCATCTGGAACAATTTAATGGCAACCATTGCGTTATTACAAGATTAACATTTATGGAGGAGGAAGCAGATTATGTCCCACTTATTGGGTCCTTTTCTGATGTAACTCTAGTGTTAGGGTGATTTTACTCCAAATATTTCAGTGAAGTAAAATTCACACCATGGGAACAACGCAGTGAGAGGAATTCGGGGAAATCAAAAAACATTTGCCAAAAGAGAAGTTAGCTAAGGCCAGAGGAAAAACTGCAGCCTCCTCGTTCCTGAGGAAAAAATAGGTTTTAGGGCAAGACCTAAAGTGAAGAGTGCCACCTACTGAAGTGCCAATATACCCTACCGAAAACTACTTTTTTCCTGGAAACCTCCCAGCATGACGACCAAGCTAACTTTGCAAGATCACAAAATCACAGATTAAGGAGATCTGGCTGCAGGCCACATAAAAGTAGACACTGTACAGAGGCCGGAGCCGAAGAAAGCATTTGGCATTGGAAACAGATGGAAACCTAAGAGGTCTTTGTTTGTTTGCTTTGTTTATCAGAGATTATCCTAGACACAGAAGGACTGGGATTCATCCATGTAGATTTATCACAGAAATCAAGCTTTGCTTGATTACAGACACTTGAATTTTCACAGTAAAAACACGGGACTCGGAAGAACTCCTGTGGCTTGGTGTGCCTTTTTGACAAACAAATACAATTTCTCAAGGCTCCAAGGAACCTTGTCATGAGCCGATCTACCTATCTAGTCCAGCTAGTCTATTTTTCCTATTTCTGCTGAAGGAACATGCAGAAACTCATACTTTCAACAGACAGATTCCCGGTTCCTTGCTTCATTTCATTCATAGACAGCTTACACCCCTTTGTTCTTGTGCCAACATTATCCCTGAGCTTAAATATCTTCTTCTTCCCTAATGATTAACCCTGTTCAATTCATTTATAGACAGGAAGCATTTTTCTTCATCTTCACTCTGCAAGGCAAAAGCAGCCAGCTTCTTTAGGGTCTCATAAGACAAGCTCCCTTCCCTACAGTGATTTGTGTGCCCCTGCTCCAGCATGAACTCACCTCTTTGAACACGGTGATGCAGTACTCCAGGTAAGACTTTAGCAATACCCTGCACAGTGGCATTAGTATTCTCTTCTGATATTTGTTATTATTTCTTTGGGAGGGGAGAGTGTTGTTTGTATGGGTTTTTTTTTTTTTTTTAAATGCAGATATGCCACATTGAAGGCTCAGTCCTTCACCGACTGAATAAAACTCAAGTCTTTCTCCTTTTTCAGAGATTCTGCCTGCTGGCTCCCAATCCTACAGTGGAAGTTATGATGACTGTTACTCCCCAAACGCATGACTTTTCACTTTGAATTAGACCGTTTAATCTCTATTTTATTATTCTAGTCCTCAAGGTCATTCTTCTATACACATTTTTTCTGATTATCTTTGGGTTGATGACTTCCCCCCCCAGGTAGAATTCTGCATTTCCATGCTAAGTTTTTTCATGAAAATCTCAAATAAAATTATGTTGAGGACAGAATTGTAGAATTTTGTTTACATTACACATCCTTGTAAAATTTTGTTGTCTCCCTGGGCACTCAGTTACATACACTTCCAGAACTAACCCCATCTTCTATAGCAAAATTAGGATCATCTCAAGTCCTTACCCAATGTTTAGAAGTCCACATTAGACCAATTATACCTTCTGTCTTCAACAAGACAATTACATTACAGAGCGATTTTCAGTATCATCTCTCCCAGTACTCTATTAATCACTTTATTAGTATTGGTAAATACTGCATTAGTTGATAAACCCATATTCTGTTCTGTGCCATTACATGCATCCATGTATTTCAAAATTTTTTCTCTAAGAATTTAGTCTCATATTGGCATTTCATGTAGAATAAATTTTGCAAGGGTCTACAGAAGCAAAAGTTGAGAAACACAAGGTTAGGCAAAAATGCTGAAGCCACAGCATATGTACTACCAGGGAAATTATTTATCATCTCCTCGATCTGTCAAGTGGAAGAAGAAATTAGCTTTATATTAAAGAAATACTTCAATTATTGTTTTATATCCTAGACAGATAACAATTTACAACTCAATTACAAAGAAAACATAAATGGATTATTAATAATGTAAACAACAAATGGAATTGTAGAGGAACTTTTCCGAAAGAGGAACTTTTAGTTCAGTCCATAAATTATTGTGCATTTTATCCTTAATCTGATACCTGACACCAAAGCAACTCTGGCTAACATCCTGTTTACCCTCACACTGGGTTAAGTGAAAGACTTCATTACTTTTGGGTTAAGTGCCAAGTGTTTCAGTATGCCCCGTGCTGATTTCGGAAGCTGCCAAACATTGAAATTAGAAATGAGCATGCCAGCTGCCCCTGTACCTCATTCTGTGTATATATGATACTGCCAAGTCAAAGCAGCCCACATCAGATAATCAATTAGCTGGAGGGAGAAGACTTAAAAATCTTGGCACAGCCCTAAAGTATGGTTACAGAGATGTAAATAATATCAGTGCCTGCATGAATAGCAAAAGCGACATTCAAGGTCTTACTATTAAACAGTCACTACTCCCTTTCTTACACACGCTCATGTTTGAGCTCTACTACAGCATCTGTAAAAAGCTTCTAAGGCTCTATCAACCCAAGTACAGTGTCTCCCTCTCAGTTGCCCAGTTGGACTGTATATCCTTCCATTCCTTCCCATTTTAACATAAAATTACCATATGCCTCCTCTCAAAGGCTGAGATGTTACCAATTAATACATCTTAAAAAAAATAATTTCTGAATTCTGATTCTTCCTCCCTTCACAGGGAAAGAAAATGTGAAAGAGAAATGAGCTCAAATAAGAAACAAGCTCAAATTTATGTCCTTCCCATAAGAAAAAAAGGCAGCCTTCTACAACGAGGACATCACTGTAATTACAAGCCAAACTTCAACCTTCAGGGTATTCTAATTGGCCTTGTAGCACCATTATTCTTGTGTCCTTTTCCACGGTTAGTCACAGTTATTATTATTGTTTCTGACTGCTGAATAGTTAGGAAAATATAAGGAATAGTTCCAAAGGGGAACAAAATTGGAAAAGCAGCATGCTGGCATAATTTAGGTGAAGGTATATACAGAACCATTTATGCAGGAATTCACCTAAGTTCAGTTCTGTATGCACAGGCTGTAGAGTAGTCTCACGTTTCTGCTTGTCATCTTTAGGACATGCTGGGATTTTCTAGCTAGTGAAGGCCTTAGAAAGTGTATCACAGGGTAAATTTTTATATTTAGGATAATATCCTCAGGAGGAAGCCTGCAGGTTTAATGTTACTATCTTCCAGATGAGGCTGATGCCAAAAACAGGGACCTGATCATCAAATATTGTCTTTGCATTTCCCTAATCTCAGAGCTGGACCTTACAGCTTTCAGTAGTATTGAGGGAAATAATCCAGGGCTGTTCAACCAGAATCCTACCTACCCTTCTCATTTCACAGCTGTTATAATTTGAAAACAGTTAATGAAGGAAAGAGCAGACATTTCCATAGAGTTTCCCCTGCAGTACTCTGCAGCAATACAGGGAATAGGCAAAAGCTGGGCTTCGCAAAGCTCGAGATTGTCACTATCTGGCTCTATCCTAAATTTGGAATTGTCCATGCTGTGCCACTTAAGTAAACAGAATACTACTTATAACTATTTAAAACTACATCCATGAACATTTTCCTCCAATGGATTCAATACATCAACACATTCACTGGGTGGGACCTCTCCATACGTGTGCTGATGTTCACACACCATCACATCTACTGGTGAGTCTAAGCTGTACTTGCCACAATTTCCATTTTTAAGAATGTGATATACACCTCCCAATGACTGAGCTCCATAATACCTGTCTTAATAGAGTAATGCTGCTATGCTGCTTCTACAACAGTGCTTTATCCAAGTTAGTGATGGCTGTGGACATGAGCTAATCTTGAGAAGACTGTTTCTATGTACATCTACACCTGGTACTTTTTCTCTTCACCCACAGATGAAGAGAGACTTGGCTGTCTGTAGTGATTGCAAGGTAAGAAACAGACTGAGTTTAGCAATTTGGGCATGGCCAGCAAGGCAACAGAAAAGCAGCAATGTACAGCATATATATTCACAGTAAGAGTCACATTTTCAAAGAAGGAGCAACTTCTCTCTTGCTGGACAGGACTTAGTGGTTACTACAGAATCTCAGTCATGATTAATGCATTTAAAGGCAAAACGCTATATTCTCTGCATTGACCAAAGCAGGAGCTGGTCCTTGAAATTTATTATTATATTACTCATTAGGAGGATAAAAAGACTGAATTTATTAACTTTGTTATAATTATTGTTATTAAAGCAGTCCTAAATGAGTCACATAAGTTGATTAAATATCTTGATATATCCTTCTGCTTCTCTCTAGATTCTCTCCCCCGCCCCCGCTGAATGCAATCAGCATAGCTAGCTGGAAGACATACCTAAGCATGGTGGGACTAAGAGCAAAATACTGCTGAAATGCTTTAATCACCCTTTGGGCTTTGGTAAGCTCCACAGTTGGGTTGGTAACTTGAGCTTTCCCTTCAGATTTCCTACAGGAATACCGAACTGATAGGTCAGCTGTTTCCTCCCCCGCCCCGCATTTAGATTTACTATGAGAAATCACTGAAAACAACATTTTCCAATTTCCCATATGCAAAGCCCTTTGTAATAAAAGCCATATTTCCCTAAATGCACTTTCTTTTCAACACCAAGCAGAATTTCAAACCAGCATTAAAATCCTCATTTCTAGAGAAGCAAGACAATTCTGAAGACAGACTCCCACTGGATGTTTTTTCCTGTCTCCTTAAGACTCTGTACTTTCTGACAGGGGTTCCGTTATACCCAGAAATCTTACATGTTAGTTATTATCATGGCTATTAATTACTTAAGTAAGGAAAAAAGTTTATAGGGCTCTAAAAATACATTAAAGATACAAAATTTGACCCATGTCATAAAGAGATTGTAACAAAATGGATTGCTAAACAATAGCTATCAGTATTAATTCAGTTCTAAATATATTAATACCATTACAACATTTAGGGAAAATAGCTAAACTATTTTCCAGATAGCTCTATGCAGTATAATTCATCACTGCTGTAAGACTTTATTTTGCACTCCCTAGACATGGAGTTAATCATTACCATCACAATGGTGCAGTATTAGCCCAAGCAACCAGCATAAAAATCACATTCCACTTATAATGATGATGGGACTTAAATGACAGGCTACATCATGATAAATCACAATAAAGCTAATGTAAAAGCTGATCAAAGTTTTTACTACCTACTGCCTATATAAGGATTCTTGTCTTATACAAACTGAGGTGATCTGCGGCCGCACGAGTACTCCACAGGCATGCAGGCAGGACTGTCCTCAAACCATGGGTTTCTCCCAGGCCGACGTACAATTCTGTGCAGCAGAACTTCTCCAGCAGCTGTTTGAAAACCAGCCATTGCAAGTGCAAACACTAACACCCAGCCTGGGAAACACAGAAAATGTAGCTAGACAAACAGGTGGTTTTTTTATACCTTAGCACAGATGTTGATTTTTTTTATTTATTTATTTATTTTAATATTCAGGCTACTGGGAAAGAAAACCTTTCCCACATTTTTTTTTTCCTTCCTACAGCCTTTTAAGAAAATTTTGTCTTCAAAGGGTGCAATCCAGCCTACAAAAAAAAAAAAAAAATAGCAGGAAGCACACTGACAGAAAGTTACCTCCCCACCATTTGAGGGAACAGGGTACTTCTGCAAAAGTGGCAGCCAATTGTCATCTCTGCCTTCCGAGAAAAGAGCTGGTAAAAGCGTCGTAAGTGATTCTGGTATCTGAGAGGAGGCTGTGCTAGAAGGGAATGTCTGAGACCCCTCTCTATACGCTGGCTGTCAACATCAACACTAAGAGTGTCAGAGATCAAGCATTCAGTCATGTTTTAAACATCAGTCACAGTTTTTCATCCCGTACATCATTTCACCATAAAAAAGCACCAAACGCGTCAAATGCGTTGCTCAGTGTGGTAAACAAGCTCAGTAACATCAACTCTTCAGCTTCTTTTCTCACCTCTTTCCATGCTGATGTTTTGTGTAGCAGGCAAAAGGGTGCCTGACAGACCTCACAGAAAATGAAAGACCTTCTTGCCTATTGGACTTCAGTACCTAGGAATGCAAATAGATGTCCCTAAAATCACAAACAGGAATGAAGTGCCTAGGCATTCTTTTCTAATCCCAAGAAATTTCTATGCGTACCTTTAAGGACCCAAATACCTTTGAGAATTTGGCCTCTGGAGCACTCAAGTCAATTGAAATCTTTGTGGCTACAGAAGGGGAAAAAAAAAAAAAAAGCATCAAACACATTATAAAGCACAGTGTTGTCTGGGAGATATTATAGGATGATGTCAACTATGTGAACTGTGGTTTCTTTATTTGGCTCATTACATTTTGTCTTAACCATTAACTGATTTGCTCTTCAGTAGACCCTTATTTGAACCTTAAGGCTCCTTGAAATTGAACAGACCTCCAGATCACTCTAGGTACTTGTATTAGCAGTTTAACTCACACTGAAGAGACATTCAGAAATGACCATACAGAAGACATCTATTAAAAACAAAAGCAGTTCAGTAGAGACAAACAGATTGTCTACAAAGGCCATTCACGAAGCACGCATTGGCTTTTTTGGCTGCGGAATGCAGGGGGGGGGGGAAAGTTGACCACAGAATTTTAATTATATTAAACAAGACTCAGCTAACTCTGCCAGTGCATCAAATTTGAGTTTAATAGCCCTCAATCAGGTATACAAAGTGCTGAGCGTGGCAAAAGGGGCTGTATTGTATATACTAATGCTGAAATACAGTGCTCAATTGAATGAAACCTTTTCCCAAGGAAGGAAGACAAGATAGGCCTGAAGTTCTCCAATTTATTTCTAAATCCATATAATAAACCCCAAAGTATTTACCAAGCAGTTCTTTCAAAAGCATGGTTTACGTTTCAGAAAATGAGGTCTAAATCAACATTTAATTTGAGCAGATGGAACCAATTTTGCCTTTTGTAGGGCAAGCACACAGCATTCTTTAACCCTGAGTTGCTTCAACACTTTCTTGGCCCCACTGCGTTGGGTTTCGGTACGTCCAGTTATAACAAGGCATCACCATGATCTGCAAAACAGTGAAGTCCAGCAAGGTACACATAATGAAATAATAGTATCTTCAAGGTAAAATTACACACCTACAATTCAGTTCCTTGTGGACTGAGTTGCCCTAGCTAACACAGCAAGTTACTATACATTTCCAAGTAATTCTTTTCAGCTGTAGGTCAGCTGAAACGCCAAACTGTTTATCCTGTCCATTACTGCTAGACAAGACGTGCGCGTACCCATCAATACACAACGTTAAGGCACTCTCGTTCAGGTGCCCTAGCATAATGGGGTTAAATTAAGTGATCTGTTCCTAAGTCCAGGCACCATTCTAAAGACAAAAGCCCTAAACTTTAAATTCACTGTAACAGCCTGCTTAAGGGCAGACTTGCGCTTCAGAAAACTGCACATAAGTCAGTTGTAATAGGAGATCTGACTATCGACTAAAATGTGACAGAAAAGTAGAGGTCTGTCTATAGGTATGTCATATAGCTGCCCTTCAAGACTCATTAAATGTCCACTAGGCTGTTATGAAAAGAATCACCAGTAGAAGTTCAAATCATACATCAACTTTGCAGCGGGTGCTGAGAGTGAAGCAGGTTCCCAGAGCTCCCCTATGCCTAACAGCACCTCTTCACCTATTCAACTAAAACCACTCTGTTTTCAAGATCTCCCCCATCTACTTTCTGAACATGGGACACTAGAAACCTTACTTTGTTATCAAACCAAAGTTGAACACTTCTGAAAATATGATCCAAAAATGTACAGAAAAAAATATTCAAAAGATAATTTTGAGAATTTCATTAGTTAGAATTATTTCTCCTTTCAGTAAAAAAAAAAAGAAAAGGTTTATAGCTATTACAAGAGCAAATAGCAATGAATGGCTTACTGGGATTAATAATTCCATTGATTCCTTTGTGCACAGTTAACCGAAATTAATTCTTTTACTTCACACTCATATTTATGTGAATGGCACTCATCCTTTGACCTCCTGCCTAACCCCACACTGGAAACGCATTTAGGCAGCACAATTCACACTTTGTTAGGTCTTATTCCAGAAAGCAAACCCTTATTCAGGCTGTAATCGGGGCATCAGTGGGAGTTCTGTCCCAGGACTATGTTTCTATGGCTGTTATGATGGCTTTTTGTCTATTCTATGAACTTTTTCAAGAAATCTGACCGAACTGACTGACAAACAACCCAGTAATTTCAATAAATTCAGATACTGAAACCTGGAAAAAAGTGTTATGATTATCCAACTCATTGGACCTCTTGAATTTCACCCACTGATGCTTTCAACAGCCCCATAATTTCTACTGGAGATAAAGCATATCTTTTAGAAAGTCTTTTGATCTTGATTAAAGTGCTTCAAGTGCTGGAAAATCCACTGAATCAAAAGATAAGTTCCAGTGTTTAATTACTATTATTTTCTATTAAAACTTTCATTCAGCAGGAGAAAACCCAATTATTTAGAAACATTAGGAAATGCAGACAAGCAAAAATTCTGAACATATGGTGTCATTTCTAAGGAAGAAAAGAATCAAAGTGATAGAACAGCTCAAATTGGGTTTTCCTTCTTAAAACAAAAATGCATAACCAAGATTTTAAGATCCATTAAGCTTTAGAAGAGGGTGGGGAGAAAGCTAAATAATTTTGCTCAGTGACATTCTGATGGCAGTAACCAGCAGAAACAGTCATGCACCATGTAGTTTTCAAATTTAACACCTAACAGGTATCCAAATTAATAACTTGAGAGTCATGCAACTCCTCAACAGTACATGTTGCCGTACAGGAATAAGAGAAACATTTGTGGATTTACTGCTTTCTGGTTTTTGATGATTGATAATTCTTATTTTATTAAAAAGTTTCCTATCTTACTTTCCATTGTGTTTTAAGATCTCAAAGACCGAGATTTTTCAAAAGATTTTGATTCACACAATTTCCAAGATTAAGTCCAAATGTGAAGCTTGCAAATCCAACACTTCTCTAGTTCACCACAGATTCCTGGGTGTGACTCCTGTAAAGAGACTTATCTCTAAATATACAAAATTATTCAGATATGCAACTCTTATGCAGATGATTGACTACATTTAAAGTCTAAAACAGGTACCTAGATAGTTTCTCCCCATGGGAGAGAAATAGGATTCCTGGCCCATTCCTCAGTGACAACCACTTTTATAAATAAAAAGTTAGAGGCATAAATAGGAATTATGGTTTTTTGGGGGTTTTTTCCCTTCAACAACTCTCATCACTAATGCGTTGTTTCTGACCAAACCAGCCCCTAGCAGAGAAAGACACCTACACAGCTAGAACTAGGGTATCATTTTTAACCTCTCTGCTTGTAGTGTAAATCTTATGTAATTTGTGTTAATACATGGCAGGGCAGAAACTGAAAGTTTGATCCTTTTCTCTTTAGGAACTCCATCTGCAACCTGTGTTAACATTCCTTACCCATTTCTGTAATGCTCTTCAAACACTAAGTAAAAAAAGCACCACAAAGTGTAAATTAATCAATTTATTTGTAGAACGCAGCTTTTCAGTGGTATAGATGCCTGTTCTAAAATCTTTTGAGCAAATTTAAACATGTCCCAATTCTGAAGTTACTTAACTAGTTTCAAGCCACTACAAGAATTTATCAGACCAAAGGTGGATGTTTGGGGACAGTCAGAAAACTGTCCCAGTGACACTGCAGCTCAGGCATTTTGTGAAGCAACAGACATAGAAATATTTCTTTCATAAATTTGTAAAGATCCTTTCTGAAGGCATGCACACCATCAGCATCCATCTTTTGTGGCAAGGACTTCCACAGACTCACTGTACGTTGTACAAGTCATTTAACTGCTTATCGCAGGCAAGCCAGGTTGGTGTGATGGTACCTTGATCTTGCATTAAAGAGAACAGCAAATTGTCGTTACCTACTCACCTTCTCTGGATTCACTGAGATTTCACACACAGAAACATACGTACCTCTTTCAATATGGAGACTCTTAGTCATTCCTTACACAGAACAAGCTCTATAGCTTCGGTCAGCCTTTCACCCTTCTCTCTGACTTTTCTGGTTCTACCACATCCTTTTTGAGACAGGAGACCAGCACTGCATACGCACCAAAGACACAGAACTAGTGGACAAAACACTGTGTCCCCATATGGGGGGGGAAAGAGACAGACAGACTGGGCCTGAAGAATTAAAATTTGGTATCTTTTCTTTAGCATCCTGGAATGTAAGAACACTTTTTTTTTTTCATGCTAAGACATAGTTTAGACTTTTTTTTTTTTTAAAAAAAAAAAAAAAAAAAGAGTTGCATGTTATTAGGTCTTTCTAATTCTGCCTAATAAGAGAAGCCACAGCAGAGGCTGTATTAATAAAATATTTACCTTGCCTAACATTTACTCTTACTAAGCTTTAAAAAACCCAATAATTAGACTGATCCTTATCAACACAGCTTTCGCCGAAGGAAAAAAGAAACCAAACCACATTTATCCCCTTCAAACAATGCATTTATCTTTTTGTAATTATTATTGCTGTTTACCCATCAGGCACTTTTCAAATAACGTAGCTTATATTTAGATCTGCCAAGAGTGATGACTTAGAGAGTAAAATGATTCAATTCCACCAAGAAGACTGGGCCATGGGTTTTGTTTTTTCCTGAAGTTGAATCTTAATAACTGACGTCATCAATCTTGGATCTTAATAACTGATGTTATCAATATCAAGCTATGGAGATCTACTATCTTGGTAGCTTGGGATCCTCTTTCTTCAACCATTACACCAACAAGCATCACTATAAGGACAGCAATCAGTTCTCATTTATATCTAAGCCCAGTAAAATTTATAGCAGCTCCTTTTTCTACATAGCTAGCCCATTGTCAATCTAAGCTTTGTTACTTTATAGGAATATTTCCACATAGTTAATGGGAATTAGACTGTAGGACTGCATTTTTCTGCAGCTAGGGCTGTTATTTCCACAGATCAACTTTACCTGGCATCCATTCATTATTATGCTACAGTGTCATTTTACTCGACACAAATTGCAGTAACGTTAGGGAGTGTTGTTTCACAAAAAAAAAAAAAAAAAAAAAAAAAAAAAAAAAACAAAACCAACCCACACACTTATTTTCACACCTCCCACACCAAAAAAAACATTTCACATTGTAAGGCACTTTAAAGTGGTTTGAGGTAATACTACAAAAATTAGACACGAAATTCACAATGAAATTAACAAAAGATGAATGTATAATATTTGCTTATTTTTAATGTACAATAAAATTAATCAGATATCTTTTTGTGCCTTTCAATATTATCAGCGTCCAGAACCCACACTGCCAGCTAGTTTTCTCATCACCACCCTCACCCTGAGCCTCTGTAATGTCTCTCTGCTCTGCTTCTCAAGAAAAATAGTTTCATATTATTTCTACATCAGCCTCTCATTGTCTAAGTTTTGTTCCTTAAACACCAAAAGCACCTCTGCAGTGGAAGCACTGACAGTACAATTTTCAGCTCTAAAGAAACTACGTAATCACAGTCTTAAGCTTCTGAAGTTTGTCATCTACAGCTGATCACATTGCCAGTATCTTGAGCTAGTATTTGTTACATGTGAACCTGATTTTAAAATCCAAGTTATTAAAAAAAAGAAATTATCTTACAGAAAGGTCACATTTATTAAACATATTAGAATGAAACTGGCAATTTTACCTGGGAAAAAAATACAATTTTACAGAGACTACATTGGTATTAGAACATGTATAGATGGTATATTATGTATTGTGAACCAAGGTGGCAGACACGCAATTAAAGAGACCGTCAAGAAATGCTAGGTTGACAAACCGAAAAAGTCAGAGCTGGGGGAATCACATCCCTCATGAAAAAAACCATACAGGAGATCCTCTTAATTGCTCACATTTAGAATCATTTTAGATGCAAGAGTCAATAGCCACAAAATATGAAATATTGCAACATATTATATTTGATAGGGTATTTAGTTATCCTGTTGGGTAATGACTACCGAAAGGCAAGCCTTAAAACTTCTGCCCCTTACTGAAGGGCAAAGCACTTTAAAGAAGACACATATTCTACTGCTGGTTATGCTTAAAATAACCTTGATGTCTTGGTTCCAGCGTGCATCCATTTTTAAAAACCATCAAGAGAAAAAGTATTAACCAGACAGAGCCAAAGAAGCAGCTGGCACCACCACTATGTGAAAAGAATGTTCCCCAAAAGTTCAAGCATCTACATTATGATCCATCATGGTTCCCCCTTCTAATATTTCAAAGTCATAAAAAAGTGCTAATTGCAGTCTTAAGTGAGAAAGAGGAAGTAATAGACTGCTGGAATGAGAGAGGATGTGGGGCCATCCAAATGTAGACAGCCATGCCTTCTGCTTCCCGGACACTGCCACTGTCATGGATTTGCTAACAGTTAACAGAGGTCCAGTGAGAGAAAGAAGGAACCCAAAGGCTCACAGCTCTTCTCAGGCTTTACTAGACCCTCCAGATGCAGAGCTAGCCTTCAGTCCTGCGGCCCCCTGAGACACTACTCCCTACCCTCCAGAATACCTGTTTGGAATTAAAAGCTCAGCACAAAGATAAAAGGGGTGGAAATACTATACACAACAGGGAGACGTTCAAATCTTTGGGTTTAGGCTTCTAGCTTCAGGTAACTAATTAAGATGATGTGCTGAAGCAGGGATCAGTTGTTTCAGTCTCTCCAAATGAGGGCTTTTTCCTCTCTCAACACACCCTTACTTATCTGCAGCTCTTTCCAAACGTGCAATTGCCTTTGGGAACTGGTATCTCAGGGCTTACTGCTTACCCCACGGGAAAGCTTAAGGTATCTAACATGCACCATGCCCAGAATTGCACAAAGTCTGAACAGGTACCTATGTAGACTGTTCAACATCAATGTAGAAAGTTTTTTTGGAGGGTTATACTCACTAAAAATATGGATAAGTTTATGACTTTCCACAAAAAAGAAAAAGAGGAGCTACTAACAGAAACTCTCCAGTACACGTTATCTGTCAGTTTAGGTAATAAATGCCTCTCAGGTAGAATCTTACATTCTTCACAACTCTGGACACTTATTTGACTCTGCAGTAGTTATATGACAACTAACGACTCAAGAGTACCTCCAAGTATATACCAGACAGCCAGGGTATTTTACGCAACTGCAATCACTGTTTCAAAGTATGTTGTAGATCCATCCTTTGCTACACCAGTGTGAGAGAGCAGGATTGAGCCTACGTACTACATAAGCACAAACTATCTCGGTCAGGAGATATAGGATCTCATATACAATATATACCAGAACCTGAATTAGCCTTGGGTTTAGTAACCTGTTAGAAAGTATGTCATATTCCTGCTGTGAAACCAACCCAGTCTTTCGGTTATTCTGTTAAAGCAGGATATTGCTTCACCCCTTCTTTTTGTGCCTCGTCAACCTTCCTGACTTACCTGAACATAAGATTTTGTAGCAGGGCCTCCCTCCAGATCTTGCTGCTGCAAAATAGTGTATATGTGTGTGTGTCTCTCTCTCTCTACGTGGAGAGAGAGCATATCACTTTGCGTAACTGCAGCACAGGCACCCATATCAAGCATAGAAAGCTAACCACATCCTGGGCTGCATCAAAAGAAGTGTGACCAGCAGGTCAAGGGAGGGGATTCTCCCCCTCTACTCGGCTCTCGTGAGACCCTACCTGAAGTACTGCGTCCAGCTCTGGGGGCCCCAATAAAAAAAAAAAAAAAAAAAAAAGACATGGAGCTGTTGGAGGGAGTCCAGAGGAGGGCCACGAAGCTGATCAGAGGGCTGGAGCACCTCTCCTATGAGGACAGGCTGAGAGAGTTGGGGTTATTCAGCCTGGAGAAGAGAAGGGTCCGGGAAGACCTTATAGCAGCCTTCCAGTACCTGAAGGGGCCTACAGGAAAGATGGTGAGGGAGTGTAGTGACAGGACAAGGGGTAATGGGTTTAAGCTGAAGGAGGGTCGATTTAGGTTAGATGTTAGGAAGAAATTCTTTACTGTTAGAGTGGTGAGGCACTGGAACAGGTTGCCCAGAGAAGCTGTGGATGCCCCATCCCTGGAAGTGTTCAGGGCCAGGCTGGATGGGGCTTTGGGCAACCTGGTCTATTGGAGGGTGTCCCTGCCCGCAGCAGGGGGGTTGGAACTAGATATCTTTGAGGTCCCTTCCAACCCAAACCATTCTATAATGATTCTCTGAAGCTGAACTTATAGAAGTACTCTGCACCTTTTTAAGGTGTTTCTCAGAGCAGCAGTAGCACCAAAGACAGATTATGCCTCTGGGACATCATTGTGTCTTTGGAGCTTCCCCTGTGCACTGCCCCCTCAACCCAGTCACACAACAAAAAGCACGTTCGAGCCCACACCCAGAGTTTAAATTCTAAATAAAAAGTCAAGGTATTCCATTTGACAGAAGTTAGTAAAACTACCAACCTGGTATTTTTCAGCCATCTAAAAACTATTACTCTACTCTCCATTTAAGTTCTCAAACAGTTTACATTTCAAAAGAAAGGGTGTCATTGTAGAATAATATGTTAAAAATTGCCTGTAACTGCTTTGAATGTGCACTCAAAATGGGATTAGTCTTTCCAAGGAAATAAAACTTTTGGCATGGCACCCGCTTTTCATCTTGTCAGAGTGCTACTTGATGCCTATATATAACCACCTACATTTTTTGTTGTTGACAAAAAAAAAGCCCCTTTAGTGCAACGCTTGAATAAGTTACATAAGAGACATCTAAAACCGATTTTCCTTCAAAAAGGGATCTGTAGTCTGCCAAAAAAACCTGAGGCTGGCAGGGCACTTTCAACTGAGATTTAAAACTCCCAGTATAGCTGTAACTTCCCAGATGTTTTTAAAAACCTCTGTCAACAGTCATCCTTGCCCGCTGGACCTGTACACTTCATAAATTCAGAAAGTTAGAGGATACCAAGTTGTACACATCCGATGAAACTCTTCACCAAATGAACCAGTTTACTTCAAAACTGGACTATGGGAAGCCTCTAGATGTTGTTAGTCCTTAACTATCACAATTTTCCTGACAATGGCAAGATTGTTCAAAATAAGTTGTTGCTCATGAGAATTAGCGTATTGCCAAGTAGAAATTCCCCTTGCTGTTACCTGCAAATCAAAACTGTAAGAACAAGAAGCGATGCATTGGAGGAATTGGTGCCTTTATGCACAGTACCGAGGCTGTGGAAACACATTCAGCAGGTGTAAGTCAGCGCTTTGACTTCGGTGACATTACTCCAATTTATGCTAAGTGATAATCTGACTCACCACATTTAGTATCCTTCCTGTTTAATATCCTCAGCCTCAGGAAAGAATTCAAAACACTTAGTTCATTTCTGTCTTTCCAATTCAGCTATCAGACAGCAGTGAAGTGAATGAATGAATGCTAAGACCGTTGCATGCCATTATAGTTACGCATTTTCACTAGACAGAAGAGTAATTTGACATTGTTTCAGATCCTTGTAAATTGAGGTCCAGATAAACGAAACCATGTAAAGCACTACCACATGACCTACTCTGGTCATTCTGGAAATCACATCTGCCTTTAACTCGGATCAGTATGATCCAAAGCAGTCATGAAAAGAGAACAACTTACATTGTGTTCTGTTTTACTCACAACCCTTATCACAGTCCTGGGAGTATGATAACAATACCTCTGTTTCTTGAATAGGTAACCAGATAGTTGCACATAAAAATATTTTAAATGCGATATATTTCTTAGAGAGAATAAGAACTCTGGTTTGCTGGAGGTGACTATTCAGATGAACATAACTACAGCATAAAAACTGGAGGGACACATCATAAATCATTTCTGAATTAAGGATGAACAGTAGATCAAATCACTTCTGATGGTACCTTATGAAAACAACCTGTTGAAGAAATTTTCTTGAGTTCTTTATTTCAAGGTTTCAGGTAATCCTTTGATTACTGTAGTCAATTATCTTAGAAAAGAAGATGCATCATCTTAACAGTGTAACAGTGGGGAAATAAAAAAAAATAAAATCTTTCCTTACATGAAAGAACTAGGCGGTAGATAGTGATGCTATGATTTCCTCAGACCTCACAAACAGTTCCTCTGGGTTATTATTTCTTCAGAGTATCCAGAGAGCTGCAAGCGCTAACCCTGATGATTCACAGTTCATACTAAAGCCATTCTGCAGCATGGCCTGCAGGCAAACTGTGCAGGTGGTAAGATTGCCATTTGTCAGGTAGGAATTTAGGTGCAATTTAAACTCTGCACAGCTATAGATTTGAAAAGCTTTTTATAAAGCTGCAAGTTCTTCATTCTCCCCACCCCCAGCAGATATCAGAGCTGACTTAAGGCATGAGTACAGCAAGACAGCTGCCTGTAGGAACAGCATGAAGAGGCAGAGCACTTATGGGTATGAGCCCCACACCCATACCCATCACTCCATAAAGCCCAGCGCGTAACTCCAGGTCCAGCTCCCATACTCAGTCCCACTCAAAACTCCCTCTGCCTTTTCCATGCCATCTCACCTACCACCCAACTCCTCCAGCCAGCCACTGCACCTCACCCACACCCCAATCTGCACCACCATGAGAAGATCATCACCTGAGAAGCCCTGAATTAGTTCTGGAACATGTGAGCTTAGCTATCTATACACATCAGTAAGAGCACAGAAAAAAAATGGCTTATTAAGAAATAACATATATTTTATAAAGCGTTCTGGAACATATTGTGATTCCGACTTCAGATATTTACTACTATCATTATCATTGGTATTACTGCTACCACAATAGCTATACATGCTGAATAAATTCAATTTTAGTTAAAAATCAGGAAAAATACTTCCCTCCCTTCTCTGAAAGCAGACTCAAGCCAATTGCTCCCCCTCATCTTTCCTGACGCTTCTCCTATGCTCCATCATTCACAATATAAGGCAAGTGCCCTTTCTACCAAGCCCAGGAGGGTCACCCCATTGTAACAGCTAGCCTCCATCAGGATCTAACTGTTTCTAGCATAGGAAAGAAAATGCATGAGCAGCAGGAGAAGGACTTGCAAGACAACCTTTGTGCAGTGCTGCTTTTGGCCAATGCTAGCCCTTGTAAATTAGTGCAAATTAGAACAGGTGCACTAAAAAGATTATAAAACTCTCCTAGCAAACAATACAGAGTTTATCTGACTGGATAGATGAGCATAAGTATTTAGGTGCATAGATCAAAAATATTTTGACACAAAGTTTTTCATTAAATGTGTGGTTACATCAATATCTGATATTTGAAGCTATATCTGGATGGTGACCAGTCACCAGCAGTGTTCCTCAGGATTCCATTCTAGGGCCAATTCTGTTCAATATTTTTATCAATGATCTGGATGTGGGAGTTGAATGCACCATTAGCAAGTTTGCTGAAGATACCAAACTGGGAGGTGCTGCTGACTCTCTTGAAGGATGAGAGGCCTTGCAGAGGCATTTAGCTAGTTTGGAGTGTTGGGCAATGATTAATGGGATGAAATCTAACGAGTCCAAATGCTAGATTCCGCACCTAGGATGGATTGACACTGGGCACAAATATAAATTGGGAGAAGAGTGGCTGGAGAGCAGCCCTGCAGGAAGGGGTCTGGGGGTGCTGGTTGGCAGCAGGCTCAGCATGAGCCAGCAGTGCGCCCCAGCAGCCAAGAGGGCAAACCCCTTCCTGGGGGCACCAAACACAGCATCACCAGCCCGTCAAAAGAGGGGATTATCCCGCTGCATTCAGCGTTAGTATGGCCTCACCTTGAGTGCTGTGCGCAGTTCTGGGCCCCACAGTCTAAAGATGTGAAGGTCCTTGAATGCGTCCAGAGGAGGGCAAAACAGCTGGTGAAAGGGCTGGAAGGCATGTCCTGTGAGGAGCAGCTGAGGACTTTGGGCTTGTCTAGTTTGGAGGAAAGGAGGCTGAGAGCAACTTCATGGCTCTCTACAGCTTCCTGAGGAGGCGATGTGGAGAGGGAGGTGCTGAGCTCTTCTCTCCCTAGATAGGACACGTGGGAACAGCTCAGAGCTGCACCAGGGGAGGTTCAGACGGGACACGAAGAAGCATTTCTTCATCAAGAGGGCAGTCAAACACTGGAACAGGCTTCCTAGAGAGGTGGTCGATGCCCCATGTCTGTCAGTGTTTAAGAGACATTTGGACAATGCTCTTAATAATGTGCTTTAATGTTTGGTCAGCCCTGAATAGGTCAGGCAGTTGGACTAGATGATCGTTGTAGGTCCCTTCCAACTGAAATAGCCTATCCTATATCAAAATTTTACAGACATATTACTATACCTAATCATGGTTTTATTATGTGTGAATTGAACTCCATTTTCACATTTCATATCAGGAATGAAGACAAGTGCACAAGCACGTACACATGTAACATATCAGAATATTTTTCCAAAGTAGTTTCAGTTCATGTCAAATTGCAAAGTGCAGTAGTAATCTTGAATTATTAGTAGTACTGAATGCTTTACTATAATTAAGCATTAAAAGCAGTTCAAGAATGTTGAAACAAAAGTATTCAGCTGTATCTCCATGAAATACATGATTACACCTAAGTTTTATGGAACATGCATTTTGTGGTAGACTTCTATGCTACAATTGCACTTTTTTGCTTAAAAACTTACATTTTCCATTCAATGGTAATTTGGCTTTCTGGCCAGATAAGAGATAAACATTCAGTACAACAGATGAGAAAATCTTCAATAACATCGTACTGCCATATCAAATCAGACTGCAAAACAAAAGGACCTTTTGGCCGTCATTCTCCATACATGTCTTAGTTTCTGTATACCTTAGCTACAGCAGAGGAACCAATTTATTAATTTACATTGGGCTACCTTCTGGAGCATGCATCATACAAGCATTTGCAGGGCTGGGTCAAATGGAATTCACTGCAGCAGAGTGTATTGCACAAGTGCTATATAGTCAAACGAAATACAATTGGGGGGGGCATCACCTCGAGTTACATTCAGTGGGAGACAAAAAACCAAAATGTCGGAAAGATTTTCTAAATTATTGGTGAGGAAAAAATAGTCCCACACCTTAATTTCCACACAACCCCCCAACCACCTCTTTCAGAGCAGTTCAGCCAAACTCTATTAAACTTGTCAGCATTGCATTCCTTTATGTATGGATAGACTGATCCTGAAGAAGGTCAACATAAAAAGCACAAGCAGGCTTTCAACATCAAGAATGCATGCTTTCTCTTTTGACTCCTCTCCTGAAAAAAGACCTTTCTGAAAAACTCATGTCCTCATAAAATATTACACTGCTGGTAAAAGAATCTGGAGCTTTATCTTTCTACACTCAACTACTCTGACTCCTACCTTGCATCTATTTAAGCAGGTTCCGGAAGATAGGACCTTTGTTCCTACATATGTATAAATATATGCTATAGATGTCAATGACAATGTCGTTCTTTAAAAAACTTTGGATGCCAAATGTTAGGCATCTAAGCATACATCAAAAGATACATTTTCCCTTTCAAGTCAGTAGGAACACTTTGAAATCAACTGCTTACATAAGTGTCCAAATACAGAGTGGCATGCCTCGTGTTAGTTACTCAAGGTGAAAAGTTTATCTACATCCTTACTATTGTAACAGAACCTGCACACATCACTACTGGCATAAGTGCTCTGTGACAAGGTGTAAACAGTGCAGGATTTTCCACCTAGAAATGCAGCCAGGCACTGCCGCAAGAGCAAAGCTATTCTGCTCCTACTGAAAGGCAGGGGGAATTCCATCTCCTGCTAGCTATGGGATTTTTCTGGGGCTCTACCTTTCTCTTCCTCTAGTGTTCTCTCAAAAATTGCAGCATCTGTACCCGCTCCAATTCGTAAGGCAGGTGATGGTATACTGCAGTTCCAGAGAAAAACAGTTCATTCAGATTCGTTCTCTGCTCCTAGTTGTGCCACAGACTTCCGTGGAGTTAACTTGGACTCTCATTGATCTAGTAGAGGAAAAAATGCACTCGACTACATATAAAAGGCTTTGAAAAAATCTATAAATTAATTTCAGGTAATGGGAGAAGAATAGAAATATGTATGATCTTCACAGTGCTAGAAAGAAGAAGGCATTACATCATGAATGTGTCTGGTTACGTGATGTAATGAGGAGGTCAGCCTCTACCTTTTTTTTTTTTTTTTGCCTCTCACAGAAAGGCTCATTTTCTACATGGCTCCAGGGACACACATATACATGCTGTATGCATTGATTTAAAAAACCAACCTACATCTGCACATCAGTTCTTGTAACCTTGTACCTACCCGTTGAACTGACACACATGCAAACACCCAGGTGCACCTGCAAATTTTGTGGCAGCATTAATCAAAAGATAAGATTAGACTACATATTAGGTGAACGCAAGCTAAACAGCCAGCAATTTAAGAGGCAAAAGGTCATCTGATTCAAATCAGTATAGCACCATTCAAGTTGGATGTATCTCAATTCCTCATAGCTGAGAATCTGATCCTAGCATACAAGCTATAAAAAAGGGGGGGAATAATCTTTATGTCAGACATATGTGCACATGCACACACAGCCACAACCCCATGGAATACAACTGCAAACTCGGTGTGTTATAAGTATTTACTTTAAAAACAAAATAAATTCTCCATTATTAAACATGAAACAGAGCAATACTATCATCCTTCAAAGCCAGAGGATTTAAAATACTTCCTGTTCTACTTATCAAGACTCAAGTTTCTATGTGAAGTTATCAGCTCCAGCAGGATAAAGCAAGATAAGCAAACTACTGAACCTAAATAAATAAAATTAGCTCTCAACAGTACAGTGCTTTCAGCATTAGATACACTTTGAGCTATACTACAGAATTTGCGTGAGAAATTTAGATAAGAGGTTGTTCAATCCAATTCCCCCTCCTACATGGACAGCAGTAGTGCTGGACCTGATCTTACAAAACTGTGACTATATCATAGGGTTATTCTCTCTCTTTGCAGTCTCCATTTGCAATCAAGGGCATTTGGCTCGAGCAGGCAAGGTTTTCTTCAGTAAACATGTGGTTTCAGCCAACTTGAAAGGATTAATGAATCCAGGTCAAACTCGCTGACTAATTTCATCTGGGGGAAAAACAAATGAAGAGCTAGTATCATAAAACCTCCCTCAGAGGCTGGATGTTCCCCCTTTTCCCAATAGCTCAGTCAGAGCACATGGGAAATCTGGGCTCCACCTTGCACATCCAGGGCAAAGCTCAAGCTATCAGATGAAAGGAGACACCTTCTCAGCAGTGTAAGTCTCCCTTCTTATTCACTTCTCCACAGAATGTCCAAAATGAAGTATTCTGTCTCTAGTCAAACTGTTTCACATCAAATGAAGCATCACTTTTACCTTGTCATCTTGAAACACACAAAAATGAAACACTCTCTTTGGTTCAATCTGAATCAACTTCATTTTGTGATTTTATGCTTTTTGAAGTGCAGGTGTTGAAAATCTCTACAGCCTTTTCCACTGTCTTGTACATTTTATTTAGTACTGCTTAGGATAAAATCTAAATTTCAATTACCATCTAAAGGGAATATGCACACATATGCAATATTGTTCCCAATACAGTCAAATTGGCAATTCATCTTTTTCAATACTATACACTGAAAAAAAAAAAAAAAAAACCAAAAAAAACCCAAAAAACAGTGACTGCAAAATAACATTTAATGATTTCACTCTATTCAGCATGCTGCTTTGAAGAGAAAGGTTCTTTCCTTGAAAACAAGCAGCTACAAATACTGCTTGCACCTTGGTGTTTTCCCTGACCTTGAGTCCCCTTTGAGCTCCCAGATGGTCTTAATTAAAATAGAGTAGTTTCTAATTTACAGCACAGGAGACATTTTGAAACTTGTTGAAGTAGTGTTAGTGAAACTCCAATGACCCAGATCTTACCCCCAGACAGGTACATCAATATCTTTAATTTATCTACTGAAGTTCCTGTTGTGCTCATAAGTCTTCTTTACTGTAACAATTGTACTGTGCTTCCATAGCACCTTAACCCCCCAAAAATAAATAAGTTTCACATAAAATATGTGCCATCACATAAAGAAGTATTTATTCCTTTCCATTCTTGCATCCCCTCCTTCGAGCTGTTTCAGCTCTGCAAATAGAGCCTAATGCTCTAATATAGACAACAACCTTTCTGTCTGGAATACTACTAGTAGTCTTGCTTTTTCTCTCAAGCACATCACATTTTGCAAAAGCGACATCACTGCTCCACAGCACTTAAGTGGGATACCATACATCTTCGCGACACACTTCTCATGCATCCCATCAGCCTGCTTTTCTTGTAAGCAGCCAAAGAAGAGTGCCATGCGTACAGCTCAGTAACTCAAAGTGTAATCAACCAATAAACCCTCTAGGGCTGAATGCAGATTTTCGGTCTCATTTCTAGCTAGGTTTTTACAACAGGTAGTTCTTTACTATTACACACACAGAGGCACAAATTTATTAATAGCTTACAACCAAACCAAAAAACAACAGGAAATGTTTCATAACATTATGCATTAATTGAAAACAGAATATCATTAGAACTGGATTTCATTTATGGCATGTGCGATATTTCCCCCCTACACCAAAATATACATACTTACCTAGAAGAATACCAGAATGACAATGTTATTAACATGTTACATAAACATACCCAATGAGTATTGTACAGTAAGAAGGAGAATTGGTTGTTTACCATACAGGAAATTTTGGAAAAGCTCAATATGTATTTTCTTGAATGTAGAATTTTCTCTAAGAACCTATTTTTTTCTCTTCATAGAATTAATTCTAAATCCTTGGCAGAGAACATATATTGCTCCTACTTGCTTTTTAAACTTGATGAAACAAAAATTTTAGTTTTCAAGTTAAATTGACTAGCACTGGCAGTTCTGCCATACCTCAACCTCCAGGTCAGTACTGCTCTTTGAGAGAATCACATCAAGCGAAAGTATGTTTCAGAAAAGTAAATTCCCCTCAACTGTGCACTGTTTTAGTGATAAAACTGTATACACGGGTTAATTTAATCCAATGCAGTTTAATCAATGGTGCACATCCTCATTTCAGCATCTCATTAAGGCACCTGATTTGTCAAAAATGAGTGATCACAAGCTGTTCCCAATGGCTACTCAGAACTAAGGATTACATATGAAAAATGTGTGTAAAACTACCGTTAACATGTGGCTTTTTTGTATATTAATCTTTGTCCGCCTTCTCTGCTGTTTATTATCTTCCCTCCTTCTCAACCAGTCTCTTCTAATTGTCACCACCTTTGCCATTTTCCTGCCTCCTCCTTCCCACATTTCTACTCCTAGACTTCCTCCACTTTCCACTCCCAAGTGCCTATCAGTGTCTCCTACTACATTTGCTCAGTCCCCAGCAACTTTCCCTTCATACCTTTTTATTTGAGGTATTTTTATATGAGAACAAGGCAACGTCATGCCCCCCAAGGATCACTCTTCTTTTACATGTTACAGTGGTCCTGTTTCCCATCCTATGTTCCAAATAAAGTGTATAAACAGAACATAGTTCTTTAGAAAAGGACTATGTCTTCTTTTGGGTTTACATAAGATCTAATACTACAGGATCCAGGCCCTGATTTGCCTGGATCCTTGGAAAGAACAGGAGAAAAACCTCCATCAAAAAGGACTTGAATGGAAAATACCATGTTTACACACAAATCTGTACGTGTGTTGTCCCTCTCTCAAACTCTCTTCTAACTTGTTTCCCTGCTGTGTAATTCTACGTTAGCCAAAAAAGGTCCATCAGTCAGAAGCTGACCTCTGCTTTATCAGAATTTTATTTTAGCATCACTAAAAAAAGTACATGAAGTAATACACCTCTGTAGCAATTTTTTCTGCAACTCCATTACTTAAAAATGGGTGTACAAGCAGATCAGAAAGCAAAAGATGAAAGGGAAAAAGCTGAAGAGAAGGGAAAGCAAGGTGAGAGACTGCTACGAGAAGACATGTATAGTTAAGAAAAATCTCAAATTCCTTCCTGCTATAGAAGCCAGGAAAGGACTACTCACAACCACACTAATTATGGCACTTTTGGAGCGTGGAAATAAGTATACATATAACTTGCAAACATACCCAATACCCCAAAAGTTCTTCAGGCTCTTCATCTTCATCAATTACACTCTTGAAGTACTCAACAACAAACTGCCTCCCCACATGCATTTGCATGGAAACTATTACTTAAGTTTTCAGTCCATCTTTTCTTAAATCAGTATTCAAGCTCTTTCTGATATTCTGGTAAGCAATTACCCTCACTAAAAATTTCCAAGTAAAAAACCAAGATGAACAGTTCTCCTCATTTACTCTACTGACTTACTGGGTTTTTGGATGCTTTTAATAAGTAAAAGTGGAGACATGATCTCAAATATTAACATGCCTGATAATTCAGCATTATTTTTTAGATGATAGCCTGGAGAATGATTGTCCTGCTTAATTATTTTCTCCTCAATCCTCCTTCCCATTAAAAAAATTACAGTTCAGTGCTTTTAACTGATGTCAGAATAAATATGATTTACTGGTGTCTAGATTTCTCTGATCACTGCACTTTTAACTGATGCAAATAAATTTATTCATAATAAAATACAAAAGATATTTAAGCCTCTGCAATCAGCAAATTAGCCAATGATTTTTCTTGGAAACAACATCATGATCTTTTAGTAAAGTAATTCAGTGCAAACTTTGATGCCTAACTACAGCATAACCTCTAACAGACAATTTTTTTTTTCCCTCCTTCCTTAAAAGCAGACAACTTTCACATTCAAGACCCTGAACAGTGGCACCTGAAATTCAGACTCCCACAACCCCAAGATCCAAAGAATGACTTTGTTTTGCTGGTGATTTAGAGAGTGCCTTTAAGTACCCTTTGATGACTTGAACACTTTCATTCCTTCATGGTTCAGACTGCCCATTTCCTTTCAAGAGCTGAAGCCTCTGTTTTTCTCTCTAGCAGATTTTTCTGTAAGGGCAGGGAACTTGCTGGGAAAATTCTTTTTCATGAAAAGGTTATGCAATAAGCTACAGAAGTAACCCTTCTTTCCAAACTTCCACAAAGCATATAGAAAGAAAACAAGAGACAATTAAGAAAGCAGACCTAAAAGTGTTAAAAACTAAGCACGTGTTTGTTAATTATTGTATTGTCTTTTTTTACATGGATATTCTTTTCATTATCAGGGTTAAAATTTTATATTTGCAAAGTCACCGACCATACCAACATATCTCAGTATCCTTTATGGCATCCCTAAAGCTATTTCCTACAAAACCTTACACGGACACAACTCCAGTGGTTTCATGAGAGCATTCTCACTGGCCTTTGGTAGGTCACAACTGCTTGAAGCTCGGTAAACAGTTAATCTGCCCGGGCCAAACACCAGAACAACAATTCATCATTGCCAGTTTAGTACCGCAGCAGCGGCGGGAAGGTCCTACCTCCTCCGCTGGCTCCTTTGCCAACACGAGTGTTAGCCACAGCCGCCTCCCGAGTCACAAGCACTGCATTTCAGGTGTCCTCTACGCAGACAGGAGATATTTTTGCACGCACTCAGAGAGAAAATTCATACACCTCAAAATCTATTAACACGCATATCATCATCAAAAAAGTATTAAAGTGACTGCATGGCAGTACCCAAAGCATTCAAACATAACGTTCAACCTATGAGATGAAGAGATTTTTACATATTCTATTTTTGTCTCCCCCATCCTCTGCATCCCACACCACCTCTTACAACGAGGAGCTCCATTTCTCCTCTCCAGGGAGAATGCTGACAATCAATTTGCTTTCTGAAGTGTTTTTGGACTCCAATCACTTTTGAAGTGTAAAAACAACAAGTATAAAGGAAATTCCCTGGAGTCACATTAGTCCATACAGTGAAATTCATGCTTAGCACACAGAATGCTAATGAAGACAAACTATAGTTATTTTACTGTATGCTACATCATTAAATAAGTATTAAACCTACGTATTATTTCCAAAGACTCAGTTTTAAAAGCACACAGACCACCTGAGTTGCTTAGAATAATAATCTGTGTTTGAAGTGATGAAAGCATTACCTCCTACAGGCCCCTCTTTTTGTCAAAGTAAAAGGTAGGAAACATCTCACCTAAACTGATCTGAAAGGCACCCTATATCCAGCTCCTTCATTCGCTAGGATAAAGTATTTTGAAAGTCTGTTTGACCGTTGAAACACCTCAGGACACAGATATTTCAAGAAAAAAGCATCTCATTTACAAGCAAATCATTTTCTAAGCAAATAACTTTTGCAGTTTTATACATTTACTATCATTTTTTTCATAGCATCACTTATTTTGCGTTATCCCCTTTAAATCCAATATAGAGTTGTGTAACCTAAGCCAATGTCATTTGCCTCAAGAGTCCTGTAGTCTGTCATTTCAAAAAGTAGCACCCTTTTTTTTTTAGCTTAACTTGAAAGCTGTCTCAGTTGAATTCAAAGACAAACTTTTGCCCCCTGTCTGAAATGCAATTAAAAACTAAATCAGCTAACCATTAAGAACACTTTCAAGGTTTATTTTAACATTTTAAAGCTATTAACATGCTCTGCAATTATACAAAGCAAAGACAGCTTCTTCCCCTGCCCTATCAATACTACAAAACATTAATCCATGATATAAAACACCCAGGCAGTGGCTAACTGGATTATACAGTTATGGGTTTACATGAATAAACAAGGTGAGGACTTCATACAAGATACTTTGTCTATCTACATCTATTATTAAAACTTAATCCAAAACCTAAGTGGATCTATCTTCAAAGTCTACAGAAGAAAGTACATAGTTCTCTGGGATCATAAGATTTAAAAAAAAAAAAAAAGAAAAAATCTGTTTTTTCCCCAACTCTCCATACGTTTGATGTAATGCTATAGCTGCTTCTACAATTCACTTTAGCTTTTCTTTAGTGAAATGTACATTTGAACTTGCTTAATGCTGAGCCTGACTGGTGTGGAAACTAATGGGTTTGTCTTGTTTTACAAGCAAGCCCAGGTTAATCTAAATATTTAAACTACTGATCAGCAGCGTTCCTGAAGTGTGTATTTTTGGCTCAATTCTAGTCTCTGGTAAATTAACAGACTAATGCTGTCGACACACATGGCAATATTCCAAAGTTACAGATGTAGAAACGACAGCAGAAATGGTTGCATCTTTCTGTGCATCAGGGACAAGTAGCAGTTACCTGCAATCAGATAAGAATTAAGCTAATCATCTCTGTATTAGATCAGATAGAACTCTGACTTCAGGAGGTTATTCTCAATCTACCCTAGTATAAAGAAACAATATTTTTCTCTCAAAAATAAGCATAAAAGCAAGAAAATAAACTGAGTGCTACATATCAAACATGCCCTCATTGCCTGAGCAGTTTGCTCTGCCAGTACGACCGACATACTTTGAGTCTGCTGCTCTGAAGATAACCTCCATTCAGCAAGTACCCCTCTGAATTTGAGGCTGCTCACACGAGGGCTGTTTGGTTTTCTTGGTGGTGATTGATTGTTGGGTGTTGTAGGCTGCTTTTATTTTTTGGGGTGGGTGGGGGGTGGAGGGTTGCTTTTATTTTTTTTAGCTTAACAACCTACCTTTCACGGTCTTTGAATACAATGCAATAAGCTTGAAACATCATGTTCTCAAAAAAAGCACGCACATTTAAACAGATTAGGGGGATGTGTTCAGCATCCGATACAAGGATGTTAAGGTATCTTTCAAATTGCTTGGAAGTTTAAATTCATTCGTGACAGGCCAAAAGATTCAGCAGATTCTATCAGCCCCCACTGAACTTAAAGACATCTCCAACAAATATCCAAGATCAAAGCCTTTGGATACAAACAGACAGCACATCCAGAGAACTCCAGTTTCACAAAGAGAACTGGAGGTGGAGGGAAGGAGAATAACTGTCATCAGCTTTCTCTGTGTTTTCATAGTTCAGGAATCCTTTCAGGTGTATTTCCTGCTACAACACAACAATTTCTGACCTGCAGTCTCTCTCTTCCTTTTTATATACAAAGCAAGCTGATTTTATGGGCAAACTGTCTAGTAGTGCTCATATGGTCCATATAGAGGGTCCAGGATTTTTTTATTCTATATTCCTTGAAGGAATCTAATCAAATAACTGTATTTCCATTAAATATCATATGCACTTCCGCAAACTTTTTTTGCAAAATTACAGCAATTGTCTATGATATGGATATCCAGAAGTTTTTCATTATACTTTTCCCTTCTCCCACTCCATATTGTATTTTACACATCTGGAACCAGTAGAAAAGCTATAGTATTAGTATGGGCAATAAGAATCACAACAAATCCACTTACAGTACAAACATACTGTTCAAAAAAAAAAAAATACTGCCAGTAATGGACTTTTTTCCCCCCTCCAAAGTTCACATAGCTTCTGAGGAACAACAGAAGTATGTTTCTGTATTGCCTGTTGGTGAAGAATATGTACACAGACAAAGAAGTGTAACACCTCTTGTACATTGGGCATTTCTGTAAAATCAGATGACTTAGTGACCCCTTCTGCAATCACATCAGTCAGTAGCAGCACTATGGCCAATGCTCACGAGGAGTTATGCAGAAGGGGAAAAAATAGTTTTACTCAGTTTGTTTTTTTTATTTTCTTTTTACCTTTGAGCAGGTATTGAGATTGTATCCTCCCCTCTTAACTCTGAGGGTCCCCATGTTACACCCAATCACACCCACAGTTATATACAAGGTTCAACTTCAACTATTTTTCCTTTCCAGCCAAAAGACTACTACGAATAAACTTTGCTGAACAGAGGCATGCTTACCTGCTTTTTATCATCTCTCAGAAAAACAACCGAGACTTGAAAAGGCAATATATGCCTGTAAATTCCATGCACCTGAGTAATTATTGTAATTAATATTCTAAGAGGTACAAAGTAGCGCATCAGGTAGTGATGACACCAGATTAAGTGTGTAGAACACGTGCATGTTGACATGTTTTAAAACCTGTGAGATTTATGTGGAATTGCAGCCAGTAATACAAGTTTTCCTTTTTATCTTCACAAGTAGCGCTTTTATCTATAAACAATCTCAAATCTAGCAACCATATCAAACACACACAGGGACTCACATTAACACATCCAACTTTTGAAAAAGATCATATGGTTCCAGAACTGGGATCAATGAAATAGTCCTACACGGAACACGACTGGTTCACTGCAGCACTACTCCAAGTGCATCCTTCTGTTTTAAGGCAACTCTATTAGCTGAGGGAGGTTTTGCTTCTTTGCAGGCATGTACTTTTACAGTATCTTTCATCAGTTCCTTGAGAGTGAAATAAAAAGGCAAACAGTTTTCCTGCAATACCTTTAGTTGCTTTAAAGCAAACCCAAAAGTCATGGAGGAACATACTCAAACACATCTGGTTATGCTGAGACATTTCAGGAGGTATGAGAAATCTGGGATGACCCTAGCACTGGAATTGCCATTACACACAGGGGGGGGGGGGGGGGAAAGAAAGAAAAAAAATAAAAATTCAGAACAAACAGCATCTTAAGCTTTCTCACTATCATGATTGATTTTTAAGTGCCTTTCACTAAGAAGCAGAATGAAGTTGAACATTCATAGATCACAGGAAGTCTTTGTCACAATCTTTCCCCTTTAGCTTCTCTTCATTTGTTAGACTGTTTTCACAACCGTCTCTCCTACTATCCCTGCTGCTAACATCAACTCATTTCATAGGATGAAAATAACTTCAAGACATTTTACTTTGGCAGATGGAAATACTCCTGTAAAGCAACTTCAGAAAAATTCTCCCAATATCACATCAGAAGCTACCACACACTTAAGGTGTAATGAAATGCTAGTAGCACTTCCTAGAAATTCTGTGTGCACTTGGGGTTGTTTTTTCTTTTTTTTCTTTAATAATCATGTCAGTTTCTTAAAATTGTGCCAATTTGTTTGAGATTGGGGTGAGTTAATTTGCCAGGGTCCTATCCTAGAGTTAGGATTCAAATTTCAGCTTAAAACAAACAAACAAATCTCAGCTGCAACTATCACGTTGTGCTGAAAACATACATTTGCTCAGATTCTCACAAAACTCACCTCAGAAATGAAATCACGTTCTTCATCAAAGAAGGTTTGTTAAACTCAGATTTAGACTGAGATTGGGTAGTTTAAACTGTCAGACTGTTTCCTAGCCAGGAAAAAACCAACATGCTGACGTGCATCCTCACAAAAGGTCTTATAGCAACCTCATCTTCCTACAAAAAGTGCTTTTCAGAAGCTTTTAATACCACTTGCAATAAACGCAGGATCCGAGGTCTGCAGGGGGTGGATAACTCTTTATAGTTTTCTCAAATCCTCTTATTCCACCCACTCTGAGAACTCTACAGGCCAAGTTTAATGACTAAGCGTACTGCAGTTCCACTGCAAAGCTCAGCCATATTTGCGCGCACACACACACACACACACAGAGAAAAAAACCCAAAAAACCCACAAAACACCAAAACCAAACCCCGAACTCAAATCTTTCTTCTTCTGCAACTGCTTTATAGAATCAGGCCTTGAAATACTAGTTTGTAGTCATATGCCCATGCATTACTGTGCCTCAGCCTCTGAAGTGCATTCTATCTTCAAATAATAAATGTCTTTTATTCTTTCAGGGCAAATCATGTTGTCTCTGTTCCATGAAGGATGTGTGAATATTCAGCAAACAAACTGATGATTCATTATGGTCTTGAACAGCAATAGGACTTCATCATAATTCCAAGCAAATCTGATCATTTCTAAAATCATTCTTTAAGAAATATAATTAAAGTCTCACATTCATGCATCATGCTCAGATGGTGACATTTCTGACATTTTCAATTTGAGCAATGTCACTAAGATGGAGAGGTCTGAGATTTACTAATTTCAGAAGAGCCCTGTTACATGCCAGTACCTACTTTAAATAACTAGAATTTTTAAGGCGTAACCATGCTCTATCTGTGCAGCTGTTTTTTGTTTATCTTCACAGACAATTGACCAGTTCTAATATTTTGGAAGTGAAAGAATCCAAAGTGCTCAGAGTCTAGACTAAATGCTCTTGGCTTGATGCTTCTGTCATTAAGTCTGGTACAACTGGGCTGCACTACAGGCACAGAATCATTGCCAATAGAACAGCAATTTTCAATCGTGCATGAGACTGCTGAGGGTAACTGTGAGCATATTCTTCATATATTTTATGAAAAAATAGATACTTGGCTCTTACTGTATTACATGTTGGCCCTAGTTTAACAAAGCATTTAAGTGTGTTTGTGTTCATAAGGCAAGACGTATGACACGCATCACAGTAAGGACTTACGCTTAGATTGATTTCAGTACCTAGTGCCCATTTCAATTAAGTCAGAGAGGAGCAGGTTCCAGAACAGCTTCAGAAATCCAGTCCTCTCTTGCTATTTGAAATTCCAGGTCTCCAACTTGCATTAAAATTATTGGCCATATAACACTTCAGAAGGATTAGGAACTATACAGAAAGTAGTAACTTTATCTTATTCAGTTAAAATAAATGAGTATTATGAAAACTTGTACAAACCAAAGCCATGAAATTGGATAAAGTAAAGCACCTACCTGCTACGGGCAGACAATGCTAGAGAACAAGGTTCAATTCAAAGGATGCTGAAATATTTGTATCGCATCAAGGCAGGCTGGCTGAGGGAGCCTCGGCTTTCTTTCTTTCTTACTATTTCTACCTACCTAGAGAAAAATGTACGGAGTCTCCAACTTTTCCAGTTCAATAGTAGTACCGAGACGGAGAAGTCCATACTGAAGTCATTTCAGAGTCCAGTGACAACATCTAGCATCTGCCTAGCCACCTCTTATTTCTCAACTCAACACCGAGTTACTCTAATAACTCAATGTTATGTTCAACATAAAGACAGACATCCTGATCCTTCCATCACAAGACTTCTCTCCATGCCTCCCAACTCAAGAGCAGTGAATAAATTCCTGGTCACTCACAAACATAGTTTGCACATCATCGTGGATTCAAGTCAGATGTGAGGACCTGTATGGAATTTTACGCCTAGATCTCTTCTCTCTCCATCTCTCTGTTGGCACTTCTTTCTCTAATGGATCAATGCTTACCTTCAAGTTCTTCCACATTCCCAACCACCTCATCTCCAAACCACCAATCTCAATGCCTAAACAGCAAATAGCAGTGTCTGCCCACTTCTGTTTTCTCTAGTTTTCAAGGCAGTACCTTTCAAAATAGCTTTCCTCATGCTGCCCTTGCCATTTTGTAGGACATTTTCGAAGATGTGCAAAGCTTCCTTATTATCTTAAAGGCTCACTTGAAAAGACAAACCCTCTACTTTCCTGCTACCAGACAAGGTAATAAAATAAAACAGCTTCATAGCACTTAGGGTGCTAATTTGATCAAATGATTGCTTACTATATTAAACAATACTGCCACACTGTCTACGTATCCTCCCCACTAGCCCGTGTTGAACTTACCTTTTCCTGTTGCCTCACACTTAAATTGTAAAGTCTCAGCAGAGATGGCCTCTCCTCCCTTCCTCCACCCTCCCTATTTTGTTTATACAATACTTGGGGCAACAAAATCTTGGTCCCAGCAGAGTTCCTAAGCACTGAGGTGATAATGAAAGGAATAAACACATTATACATAAGACTATACACACACACACACACATATATATATCATCACTTGTTAATCACTATTGTAATTTGTCCTATATAGGAAATAATCACCTTAAGAACTGCCTAGTAATGCAAACTGAATTTGAAATGGTAACACACTTCAGGACTGTACGTGGAAATGCACCATCTCTCTACTAAGACTATATTCATACCTTTGCAAGCAGTTAGGACTGCTCTTTCAAAACTCCTCCTCTGAGTAGCTTATTGCCAATTATACTAACCAGGATTAGAAAATTATTTAGTGTTATAACGATATACTCACAAATTAATTGAGTTTTGTAATGGTGCTTTTTGCATGGGGCAGGTTGTTTTGGTTTTGGTTTTGGTTTGTTGTTTGGGTTTTTTCCTGACAGAATATATAGCAAAATGAGCAAACTTTCCAGTCAACAACTGCCAACTGCTACACAATATTATTACAACATTTTTAGGGTTCTTTAACAGCGTGGAATCCTCCACATCTTGGGAAATTGTAAAGATATTAAAGTAACCAAGATTTCCTAACCCAAAAAGTTACTTATGACATGTGAAAGCATACTGCCAAAGTACTATGTGGCAAACCATTTTTAAGTGATCAAGTAGCTGCTGCAATCTTTAAAATTCACTAAATATCATCAACATTCTGCTCTGTATAAAAAGAAAAATAAAAAACGAACCAACCAACCCCAAAACACACCAAAACTGCTGACAGTTACAAAACCCTCTCAAACTAATTTCATGAAAATCACTACTTACCTTTTCAATACTGTTACAACATAATTAGACATTTGTTATATCATCTTAGAAATGCGAGTCTAAAATAGAATAGCAAATGCTATTCTAAGATATGTCTTTATGTCACTCATTTAAAAAGTTAAATTGCTTATATCTTAAGAATAGACTATAATCCACTGGTTACAAGAAACAGCCCCCTAACTGACATATTCACACAATTTTTATGCGCCTTTGCACTTTCATAAAAGAAAAATAGCCATCCCCCCCCATTTGAATCAATCGAGATCACAAAGACATTTCCTCTTTTCCCACTTCACACTAACAAATCCCCCAAAGACTACAGGCAAGTTTCCCATCACCGCAGGGGTGCAAAGGCCAAAAAGCAAACTTAATGAGGCCAAACGGAGGCCTTCTCTTGCAGAAATGTTAATCTTAGTCTGAAGAGAAACTGTGAGGTAAAAGAGAACCCCATAAAATCTGGAAGTGTACAAAATCATTTGTAGTAAAAACGTTTACAGCATTTCTTTTGTCCAAGGTTATCACAAAGGCCTTTAATTCAGAGGAACTAGTGGGAATACAGTTCCTCTTATTAAAACATATTAATTAGTGTAATATATACAGTTGTTTCCTTTGAAAAGCAAACCAAACCCATGAGAGGAACAGCAAGGTTCTGCAAGGACCCGCCCACCATCTTGGATTTACTCCTCTGAGGACGGAGTCCCAGAAGCTGCCTCTGAAGCTTCGCTTCTTTTCATGTTTAAACCCTTCATTTACAGGCATAAATTTCAATGTCATGGTCATTAGCAGCAACAAAGCTCAAACTTTATCAAGAACTTGCTGTCATTCTGATAACGACTCTCAAAACAGAAAGGCTAATCTACAAATTGGCATCTAGCTTGCAAATTGCAGATTGCCAATGAAATCCCTAAATACATTTCCCAGGTCTGAAACGTGACTGTCGTGAAGACACTGGTTCGAGTGCTTCATTTCATATGTGCACATAACTGTGCTTATTTGGTTTATAGGGATTATCCTGATCCCTAGAGTTTGCAGCAGCAATATAAGTACAATTTCTCAAAAATATTGTCCTATGTGCTGGCTGATTGACAAATAGCAAGTTTTAGCAGTCAGCAACTGCCTCTCAACAGCTTATTTCAGGTGAAAGTAATTTTAAAGCATAATTTTGGATAGCAGTTTAGATGGTAAGCTGTAAGCGACCACCACAAAAAGATATCATCTCTACCTAAACATCACTCTAGGAAGTAAATTACTGGAGGTTACAAGCGTGTTTTGGTGAAAAATTACTGTGCATTCACAGCTGACAGTGATATTTTCAGTTTTGTGTTTCTGATTTACACATAGATATATTTGTATCCAGTCTATGTTTTTCTGCAGATCTGCTACTGGCCAAAAGATACAGCAGTAAGAGTACAGATGTTCTTAAAGAAAGGGGGAAAAAAAAAAAAAAAGAAAAAAAATCAGTCTAACACCTATTTAAAAAGAAAATCCACAACACCAAACAAGATCATTCTTATTTTCATGCACACTATTGCCATAAAGCTTGTGTAAGCCAAAACACATCAGTCATTGCACTGGCAAAGACCTCTGCAACATGAGCTTATGAGGTTAGCATGGGTGAGAATGATTAGCCTTGTAACTCGTGCAAGAATTCTGATGATGCCTAAGGAGAAGTAGTAGCCAGCCTACCCTGCTGTTGACAGGACTAGGAATAATCATATTTTTTGTCACTTAAGTCAATTATACTTCACTTCTTTGTACACATATGGAACAGACAGTCAGGGAAGGTGTTAATTTTACAATTCAGTTTTTAGAATTCAGCCACGCTTTAAAGTCACGTTTGTTTAATCACTGCTGCCACCTCATATACACGGAAATGATGCCAACAGTCCTATGTTTTTTGACTGCAGCCTTTTTTTTCATGAAAGGCAAAGAAAGCACCAAGCTTGCTCAAACTGTGACTCAAACCAAATAGAGGTTCCCCTTGCTGCAAGGCCCTCGGTTTTTCTGAGCCTAAGGAGCATTCATCCACCATGCCGGCATTTAGCTAGCCATGCCAGCTTCTCAAAGGTTTAAGGAAGACATGGGGAGAAAGGGGGAAAAACACATCAGACTCAGATTCTGTTAAACATTGCAGGAGTCTTCCCACTAAAGTAAATTCATTTGTGAAGAACAAACAGGTTTGTGGGGAAAGAGGAATAAAGAAATACAGCAAGCGGATCCATTCCAGGTTCTATACATACATAAAAAAAGACAGCTTTTCCAAGCGTTCCCCTAACAGATTTCCTAATAATTTCAGAAGTACTGAGCATTTAGAGAGGTATAGTCTATCCTAACTCTTATTAATATGTCTTACTGTTTATTTTAGAAACAAAAGTGCATCTACTGCATCAGCAATCAATTTCAGCATACACTGTGCCAAAAAAGAAAAACCACCCAACTTCACACAGTTTCTGCAAACACTACCATAATATATCAAGTCAGCAACAGCACACAAGAAGAAAAAAAAAAAAAAAAAGGCACTATGACACTTAATTCACTCTCACATCTCCTGTGGCGTGTTAGTGGTTTTTTACCTAACAGTCTACCAACAAAGTACTTACTAGAGCCATACTTGCTGGACTTGCATGTAAAAATACCACCAAACATACACACAGTCTCACTGAAACCAAAGCAAAAATTCTTACCAATACAACGCCCACATACATGCCAAATAGAAAGAAACCAAACACTGGCAAGCAGGTCTACAAAAATTTAGTCGCTGTGCTGCTAAAACAAACACACATACAAAAAGTACTCCCTCCAAATTGCATTAGCAGCAGAGTTTAATTTTTAAGTTATATCTTGGCAATTTAGAAAATTACCCTTCAGGTTTAAAAGCTATGAATTTCTTGAAATAAAATCATCTGACTGCAGTATTTCAGTACTACTGTTCTATGCAACAACAGAAAACTCAAAAAGAGAGTACAGCCAATCTCTTACCTCCTTAAGAACTTTCTGTCACACACCAGCAGTAATACTTAGCCCTCACTTTTAAGCTACATTTCTCCTTTCAGATCTTTGGAGAATAAAATTATACATTTCTGATATCAATGTTACACCTACACATACAGGCAGTCTATCTTTTAAATTGAATTCAAGTGTAAAGATGACAGCAAACAAATCCCAGGGTTCTAAAAAGCAGTATCTATGAAAGGAATTGATGACGTAATGATATCCACCACAAGCAATGAATCAATATTTAACTTGCAGGGTGTTTAACATTTCAGCAACTGAGAAGAAACACTGAAGTAATTTCCAAAGATCATCTAGACTACTTCCATAAAGTAAGGGCAAAAAGTTATCGATATCACTGCTGAGAGATATTTACAAGTCTGTTCTTAAAAACATCTTGTAATGGAGATGCTATAACCATCAAATAAATTGGTTCCACTGGTTCCATTGCTGCAACATGGTTCCGTTGCTTACTTTTCCTTCTTTTCTCTTGCCCCCCCAGCTGACTTGTAGGTCTTTAAAAACTTACCCCTCCCCTCAGGTGTATCTGTTCTAACCTAAACCACTCCAGTTCGCAAACTCCCTTGTGTTTACAGACTGTATTCTGATGGCTGTGGTAGCTGTGCTCTGGACTGTCCTTATCTGAGCCATATTTGTATTCAGATACTTCCCAGAACTGGACAAAAATCTGCAAGTGATAACTCTTCCACTCTGAATTGGTAAGGTATTTCATACCGACAGCCTGTTTCGATATACCTGCATGCTGTTTGTCACTTCTCAAGAGAGCGTAACACTTAACTTATGCTCTGCTTGTGATTGACTATAAAACCAAGAAACTTCTTCAGAATAGCTACTTTATCAACATCTGTAAAACAAGCTTATTTACATCCAAGTATTTAGTACTCAGCCTTACTCAGCTGTACCCTATGTTTTTTTCCACATTATTTCTCCACTTCAGGATTCTTGTAAACCTTTCCATTATGAGACACCTGAATTCTAGTTCTGTCCTCAAATATATTTGCAGATTCTCCCAGGCTGTTCCAGAAACTAAGACACCCAGAACGCAACAGCGGAAGGAAGACTGAAAAACAAAACACTTTTCAATTTCAATCCTTAACTGTGCAATTAAAACACTTCTCACTAGCTCACCTGCTAAAGCAACAAAGCAGTGCTAGACAGCTAAAATGAACGTGTAGTTGAGTTAAAATATGCAAATCATGGCATCAATTATTCTGGTGAGAATATGGTACATAAAGAGGGAAGAAAAAAAAGAGGGTTTTTTCTCTATAAAGAACAGAGTGTGCTCTTTTATTGTTGATACTATATCAGGGCAAACAAGAATTCATGAAAACATGCAACACGCAGGAAAAATGCAGTTTTAAGAGTACTGTGGACTTTTAAAGAGAACAAATTTTATCCTAAAGTAACTTCTTTTATTAACTTCTAAGTAACTGTAAATACCACCATAAAATAAAAAGCTATTCACTTATCATTTGCTTATGAGAACCCATCAGACCACCAGAAAAAGTACATTAGAAACTTTGATACCATATAAAGTTACAAGCCTAGGTATTTGGAAAATGTTAAGAAATCCAGGGGGACAATGAGGGATCATGCAAACCCGACCCACTAAATTTTGATTTACTTAAGCGGAAAGAGGAAAAAAACAACTTTGATAGACATCAGCAATAAATGAGATATGATCCAGGCTACATTTGGTACATGAATAAGACTTTTTTTTTTTTTTTCATGCTTCAAGGCTAATGGAAGGGAGGAAAAAAATCTGTAAATTTGGATGTGACAACTGGAGATTTAAGTGCTAATCTAAATTCTTAGAGACAAAATTTCAGAAAAAAAGAAATGCTATAAGCATATATGCATGGATAGGAGTGCACCAATATATCTGTATAGCCATGCATGCAAATAAGTAGCTAAGGGCCTAACACCTCATATATATGTAATACCTACCCTATTAACACATCCAGCCAACAGCAATATACATCTGTTTAGGGAACTTGCACCTTCTTTCTAGAAACTGCAGTCTAATCATTATTTTAATGGGCAAGAAGAAAGTAACTTAGAAATGTCTCACCTTATTAACCAAGGCTTCTTTTCCGCCCTATATATCCTTACATCTCAACAGCCATCTCTACATGCAAAGAAGAATCTCCCTAGAAACCAAATAAACAACAGAAGTGCAAATGGCGTGTTCTGCCTTCTGATCCACCAGAAGCACTACCTCAAAAGCTTTATTATTGACAGCCATTGCTGGTGGGAGGCAGGGAGAAGGGAACTTTACACTGAATACAGCTTTGTTTTTCACTTGTTAGCATGAGTTGCGATGCTGCCAAATAGAAAGAAAAAACCCTCTCTCATCTGCAAACAAAACACATGTATGGAAGACAGAGTTCACTTTTTCAAAGTCACTTTTTTCATATATTGTAACTATAATTGGCTTAAACAAAAACAGTTTCCAGTTTAGAATCAAGGTTAGCCTAACAAGTGTACTGGTGGTAGAGTACCACAGGTCCGTCAGGAAGAACACACTGAGCTATTTTAAGCTGTTTGATGTAGTAGTGTAAGGTGTTTAGCGTAAGTGCAATACACTGGAAATCAAGCCTAGTAACAACCCAGATCTTGTATACTGTGCAAAACATATTCATAACCTGTGAAAATAAAGTATTTCAGTATGAGTAGCACTCTACCAACAACCATTAAATATGTAAAACCTTAATGCTGGATTCATCAGCTAGATTCTTTCTGTGTATCTAGTTTGTGCCCATCCAACAACAAAAAAGCAAATGACACCAAGGAATAAAGGCCAACATTTTTCAATAACTAGTGTATTTCAAGAATCCTGTGAAGTACTTCATCATACAAAGAACTGCAAATTTATCTAGTTCTTATTCAAGTTAAATGAAAATATTTCTACCAAATCAAGTAATATGAGATCAAGTCTCCAGAGAAAAATCACTTTTGATTCCATATCAATGGAAATAAGATAAAATTTCACAAAGTTAGATGCAAGGAGCTGTTTTTCCTCTCTACTTAAGGGGACACACTTGGACAAAATGGGCGATGACTTCTATAAAAAGACTAGAAGAAAGCACTAATAAAATTCTGCACATTCTATTCTTCCACTCCCTTGATATCCTGTAAGAACACAAGCATCTAGTAATGTCATAGAGCACTGAGGGATGCTTTGTCACCTATAGACAATCTCCTGTTTCGCTCAATCATTTCTCAAACTTTTAAAGAAAAACTTTCTTGTAAAAATGGGGGCTTTTTTGGTTTTCATTTGTTTGGGTTTTTTTTTTTAAAGTTTTAATTCAGAAAAGTCAAAAGCTGTATTTGTTCGCAGACACATTTTCTGCAGTTTTCCATCACCCTTCTTAGCAAATAAGGCTCCAAGATTTTTCAAGTTCCAAGCTTTTATAAGAATACTGTAACTTCCAAGGGTAGAAGATTTTTGCTAGTTCTCCTTTTATTTAACAAAATTTCCACTGTTAAGTCTGTTCAGTGATTTTTTTTTTTTAAGCAAAAAAATTGGTTTATCTATAATACATAACCATATATGCTAGCTCAAATTCCAAGTTTTTGAACAGTAATTACTGAAAAACACACTAAATGTGAGAACAAGTTAGAAAGAGAACTTATTGCCAACAACGCTACTAAGTACATTTTGACCCTACAGTTCAGCTTTTGGGAAAATATTTTTGAACCACTGCTTCCTGGAAATTTATTCAGCTGTTGGCAACCAAATAAACCAGCAAGATTTGAATTTACTTTTACTCCTGATGGGCAAATAAAAGCAATATTAACATATTATCACTTAAAGATATTGTCATTGACCACAACAGGAGATGTTCCACTCAGGGTGGGGGGGAATCCAACGTGTTAACTTTAGGTATGAAAAGACTCCTGACTTACATCTCATTATTTTATAACTGTTCTTAGCTGACAGCAGATCAGCAATCAATTCTTTCTCGCCATAGTTAAACCAAGAGGCATTTTTAGACTCTAAAAAGGGCAGTGTCATAAGATCATATTGTGTACACAACTGAAAATGAAAATTAATTGAATGGTAAAATGCATCATATTTAATGAATGCAAATGAACATGAGCCATCTGCTGCTGGTCAATACATCAGTAGTTATATTTTGTAGCATGTTTAGGAAAATTAATTTGTTATGTACCTTCTTTGCTAATCAAAGTGCATGTAATTAACTTTATGGAAAAAAATTGTCATTTTATTCAGCTCAATCATTTGACAGCACAATTAAAAAACTGAAACACAAACAACAGGGATTTGGAACTACTGGTTCTAGCCTTCCTTTTGATCACATTTCAGAAAGAAAATGGGGGCCAGTTATACAGAAGGTACGTATGTATACAATGACATCCTCTATGAAGCTGTCATTTTACTAAGAACCCTATTTCACTTCACGAAAGGCCAGTCTTATGCTCTCAACCAAGCAGCTGAAAGGAAAATAGCAACAAGTAAGTGTCCCCTTGCTGTGTCTATGAAAAGCGTACGCTCCCGTCATGAAGCAGCCATACAATCTCACTTGGTGCGGATGCAAGTGCTGGTGCTGTTGTATATTCTGGAGAAATTCTGTCCATTTGCCGTGAAAAGGACCCCCAAGAACCTTCTCCTCACAGATCACTATAGATTCCTCCCAGACTTTAAACTGATGGCTATCTGTCACAAAAAGTCCTCCTCAAGCCACTTTTAGTCAGCAGCTTCATGGGGTTTAGACTGAGGTGACCAATCACGGCCTAACAGAAAGATTAGTGTGTCTGAACACAAAGCAATACAGAGATGTGAGTAACCCTTTTTGCCATCTCCAGCAACGCAGTTTAAAGAACACTGAAGGCAGTCAAAGAGAGAGAATGCTCGGGCATCTGAAAGACAGACGACAATTTGAGGAGATATCTGTCTTCATTTGAAAACAAGTGTTCTTTAGAACCAGCAGGAATTTTCCCAAAGAGTCAGAAAAATTTTGGCTGCATTAGTCCCTTTCCAAGTGCTATTATTAGTGACTAAGTTAAACAATTACAGTTCATCTCAAAGTATGATTAATAGCAACATAATAATATTGTGCCCCACCAATCTTTTTTCTGTAAAGTCCCACACTTTACAAGACAAATACACATGTGATGGGAATATATGGTCACTAGGCTACTAAGCCAAACATATAAACAGCATGCCTCAGTGGGAAAAAAAAAAAAAAAAAAAAAAAAGAAATCTAGGACCATAATTGAAGTCCAGTTCCAGCAAAATACCAGTCCATAGGAGGGATCAGAGTTCAGGCCTTAGCTGTTGTCCTTCCTACTCTACACAAAGCAGGAAATCAAAGACAGATAAAGGACTAACAGCAACATGATCAAGCAAGGAGGGATGAGAACAGCTTTTGGAATAAATGAAGTCTGTCCCTGTGCCTTTAGGTCTTCAAGCTCAACTTCTACCACAGACCATTGGTCTTGACACTTTAATACATTTCAATAGAGATAAATAATATGCAGAATCTGATAGTTCCTATGGGCTTTGAGGAACACTAGTCTGTGCTACGGCACAGAGGAAGCCAGCACTTGCACTATTTTCACGCTTCTGCCTGTGTAGTGTTACTACCAGACCAGAACAGAGCAATGTAGAATTAGAAAGAGCTATGATCGCTCCCTTGCTTAGGCAATAACTTCTAGTTCACACTAGCCTCCATCTTCCTATAAATTCCTTCCTTGTTAGCTTCACACAGCAGGGTAATACCCTCTGTCAGGAGGGCAACATTCAGACTATGCATTCTCCCTGCTCACCATTTTTCAGGAAAAGCTGAGCATATGCAATAACTACTTGCCTATGCACATCATCTAGAAGACAGCCCAGAAATAACGGGCACTTATCCCACCTTGTGCCATTGTTCCAGTCGCCAGCCGATCTGCCCCTTAAGCCATTAAATCTGGACATCTTAGATGAGTACACAATGTCTGCAAAATGTCCTTCAGAAGACAACATCCCACAGATATGTCACCCTTTTTTCCTCATGACATCACTGCATTTCCTAAGTGTTGAGAAGCCCTTTCACCAGTTTACACTTCAACATATCCTGCTGTCACTCACTGCTCAGAATGAATGAGCAGTAAGAGCTGAGATAACCTCTAGAATACCAAAACCCAGCCTCACCTAACCTTTCCCAGATGCTGCAGAGAAAAGCTGTATGGAAAAAATGTTAAAAGAGACTATTTTATTATTTTTCCTCTTAAGACTGTGTCAATCCTTAATTCTTCTTCATTAGGCCATCACGGGAGACTATGAACAAACCAGGCACCTTGTCTCTGCTATGGTGTATTCCTCTTCACTTATCTCAGTCTTTGATAACTGAATTTTCTTCTGAGTATGGATGTCTCTTAACAACATAGACAGGTATTCTCCTTTCTGCTAGCACACTCCTGAAGCACATTGAAGATAACTTCTTGGTGCAGGTAGAGAAGGGAGCAACTTGGAAGGGCGCCCTCCTAATATGTTGTTTGTAAACAGAGGGGGACATGTGGGCAAAGAGCTGTTTGGTGGCTATCTTGGACACAGTGACCATGAAGTAGTTGAGTTTCAAGTCATTGGCGATTGTAGAAAAACTGCCAGCAAAACTTCAACCCCAGATACAGGGAGACCAGAATTCAGGCTGTTGAAGGAGCTAGTCTGTGAGGTCCCCTGAGAATGTGCTTTTGAAAACACTGGGATCCATGAATGCTGGTCACTTTTTAAAAGAGCCATCTCTTAAGAGCGCAGGAACAGACAATTTCAAAGTGTTGGAAGTCAAGCAAGTGGGGTTTGACAGCCCAAACAGGGATCTTCAACTTTTTCATACCATTGCAAGCAAAGAAACTTACAAAGTGCAGTGGTATGAAAAATGTTAATTAATGCTTCCATAAAGAAAGGAAGGGAACATTTGGATTAAGCAAATAGTGACTTTTTGAGTGTAGCACCAGGAAAGCGGGCAATGGGAGAGCTACTTCAGAGTTAAAAGAACAGTCCAAGTTGAACAGAAGGATCACCTCTTGCACAAGTATGAAAATCTATTTGAGTAGAAAGACATATGCACCTGCAGAATTCAGTCATGTTGGTAAGGAAATTAAGATGAAGGTCCAGCTATATATATGGGTCTATTTTTTCTGTCCTTCAGAACTGATGTTTCGAACACTTCTGTAAGATTTTTGGTAGCTTTATCTAATGATTTCTAAACAATCAACAATCCTCAGAACAACAGTCACTGAGTCTGCAACTATGAATCAAGATGTGAGAATATGTAACTTTCCCATAAAGATAAATACATAAAATAATTTCTGCTGTTCAGACTGTCCCCAAGTGCAGCCAGAACTCTTACAATATTACAAAACTAATTCTGTATTCCTAGAAATAGATATAGACATAATGTTCTTGCTCAGAGATTGGAAAGAACAAATGATCAACTGAATGGTAAATAAAGAATAGTATTTGTATGATGGAAACAAACTATAACTCAAAGCTAAAGTTGATGATAATGGCTGCACATAGAAACAGGTATGCACAAGGATCCAAAGGGGATAAAAAACAAACAAAAAAGACCCCTCAAGGCCACACTCAGCCTTCAGATTCCAGCATAACTACTGATTTCACTTAAAATCTGTGGGATTATTAATGTGCCTGAAGTAATGTATATGCACATATCAGGTCTGATTATTGTCAGTCAGACTTCCAGTTAAAAGCTACTTTCACCTACCTTCAGTGAAAAGTAAAATAATATTTGGATATCAGAAATTGTGGTAGCAGAAGCAGCTACTTCTAACCCTGAATAAGTGATCTGAGCTGGCATTGCCCACCTGTTCAATTATGAAGATTCTTCAAGGTTAGGTTGTTGTTAAAACAAAAACATCCCAAAGCATTCCCAAAAGGTTACTTCAGTTGCAAATTTATGTTTTTGCAACTACTTTCACACATGATGATTCAGCAATCTAAGGAAAGAAGAAAGAGCACTATACAAGATCCCATTTTAGTATCCTCAGAAAATGAGCATGCAACTGCCAGCAATGATACTTAGCAGATTCCATCTGATTATATCCTGGACTATTGATCAAACTGGAGCATGGAGGGGTGATTACCAAAATTAAAAAGGAGAAGAGATTAATGCATTGGAGAGAAAGAAGTTTCTGCTCCCCAAGACAGTAACTTTATTCAACATTATAAATACTTTGTACTCGTAAGTCTTTGGCACACTTTGGTTAATGTCTTTACATCTGTTCTATTTTACGGATGGAAGAACTCAAATATGAGGATGTTCTACCTCACCTTTACAGTCCTGAAATGAATACAATCACAATACAGAACTGTTACTTAGTTGTCCCTGCTGTAATTCATTAAGCACAATGTTTCCTCTAAGCTGCATTCCTTTAAACTTACTATGAGAGTGCTTTTTCCAGAGTGTTCCAGTTGTTATAATACACACTGAAAACAGATTCATTTCTCCTTATTATCCTAAAATGGACTGAAATTGTTTGGAATACATCAGAAGACCACCTTGTAGCAGCAAATCAATTTTAAGAGAGAGAAAAAAAAAAGAGAGGATTTCAGTCTTGCTGACTGGTGGTTCAGTTTTCAAGGCTCATGCTTCTTTTTAACTGGCCAGTCTAAGGGCTTATGTGCTGCCTCCTAACTGAACGTGCTAAAAGAAAGTCCTCCTACCACACGTCAGGATGTGGCTCAGCCTGGAATTCAAACTAAGGAATTATGCAAAGCTGTCCTAAAGTGAAATCCACAACCGTCAGACTTAAATACTAATCTCTCTTCACTAAGATCAGTCTCCCTACACTAAAGAAATACAGTGCACTTACATGCTTGCTGCATTGGAAAAACACTTCATCCTCACATAGAGAAACATTTCCAGCCTTCTACAAACACGGCTGTCATCATTACAAAGACACCAACTCTAAGTAAGTATTGACAATGGCTGTCTAAGCACTGGTTCATTTTAAACTGATGCCGTGCCACTGTGTCTTTCAGCCTCTCTGGTTCATCAGTATTCTGCATGGCTACTCTCAGGAGCCACTTGGGAAACACATGCCAGATAATCCTTACTGAACTGTGACTTCTTCATAAACACACATAGATAGCTACAGCAAACACCACGATCCGTTTCTGTGATACCACTGCATTTGTATGTGCCAACTAAAGCCATTCCCCAAGCCGCACAATATTAACTGACACAAACAACTATCAAGCATCCATCAGGACAGAGAATAAAAAAAGAGCAGAGTTCAAGCTCAGCACTGCCATAAAGACCACCTTAACACCCACTTTAGTCTACACTTGAGTATGTCTGCACAGAGCACATCTCCTGGTACAAGGACCACATAGGAGTCAGGAAGTATTTTTACTAAAGTTTCAAGACAGCTATCCTGTCTGAGAGATGAAGGGTGTAAAATCAGTAGTATATTAAGCACCTCTGTCAAGCTGAAGTGATAGTTCTCAACATTTGTCATCCTTCAACCAGCAATAACCAGCAGTGGAGGTGCAAGCATTAAAGGAACATTTGATAAAAAGCAGCAGCAGAGTTGGCAGTACAGGGACTCTCCAGCCACCACTTAACGGTATGTTTCATAGTGATGCCGTTGGGCATTATCTAGATGTAAACTCTGTGACTGGAGAGGAATATGGAGTTTATCCTTTTAATCCTCTGTGGCCATACCCCTATGCTCAGGTATCAAGGCTTCCCCTGAGAACATCAAGGGAATCAGAACAGGAGCTTACTCAGAAGGTACGGGTTCAGGGCAGGGAGGAAGAGGAGGGGTGCCTTCAAGCAGCTGTTCTCATATTCTTAAGAGATTATTAGAGATGCCAGCTAAAGGAAATACCTCCTCAAGTTAAGATATATACACTTTGACTTTGAACACTGCTGTCTTCCATGAAAACCCTACTATCATCCAGCTGAAACACCGATATCTTAAGAAACCTTACAGCATTTCCTAGCAACACAACTAGTTCTACCAGCAGAAGCTAGGCCTTAGTCCGTAGCTAGCTATGCTCTTGCTCTTACAGACTGCACATGATCTTAATCACAGAAGTATCTTTTTAGAGAGTTTATTTAGTGTTCTTCAAGTTACAGGGTGCTGTTCTGCGTTCAGATATGCATACACAAATCTGTCACTGCAGTGGTAGCCACACCTCTGATAAAAGATTTTGGTCTCCAATATTCAACACATTTTCCTGGTTTCAAAACTCCTATGTTCCTTCCTCTCCCCCCCACCCAATTTTAGAAAAGATCTTTTAAATAGCAGTTTTTTACCATAATCTTAAGCACAGTGTGCTAAGAATGAGTTTATACTTATCAAAGGAACCTCATTCATAAGCTAAACCTTTAACGTATACTTGCAGTATGATTTTTTTCTGTGCTATTATATTACAGAGAAGGGATATTGAAAATACTCAAGTGGAAGGTAAAATAAATGAGTTTTTCTTAAGACAGCATAAACTGCAAATGGCAAAACAGCAAAGGCCTTAAAACCACTTATTTCTACAGTCTTCCTCCCCTGATATTTACAGCTCTTACTCCACAGCCCCTTACTCCTAAGAGTACTAAAATCTTCAAAAGGGTAGGAAGAGCCAAGTTCATGAGCTAATTGATTCTGCTTCTTTTTTAGAAAAAGAAGAGAAAATAAAACACTTCCTTCCCACAAGTCTTTGCTGCTCAGAGGATGCACCTCCCAGGTACCAACAGACTGAAGTAGTAACAAGAAATGGCACAAGCCAGCTATTTCAGTCAGCAGAAAGCAGTGGATCAGGCGCCTGCCTTTATGCAGGTTTTTCCCTGATATAGTGAGCCATATTCTACATTACGTCACCGTGACTCGTCAGGCAGCCTACCGTGTGTCCAAGTTACGGCATAGTGTGAAAGACCACCAAAACCATCATACTGCTATGTTGTACAGTGTACTGCGTTAAAAAGAGGACCAAAGATCAAAGATTATTTGATACCCTCCTTCTCCTCAACACTTCTTCAGCTGAGATTGTAGAAGATCCACAGACAGGTAGGGGAAGCTACCTAGAGGGACTCAAATCCATCATTATTTCCTGTACAACCTCCTTTTCAACCTCCCCAAGAAACTGTGATCCGCTCTCCATCGTGAGCCCAAACAAGACATATTAGCAAAGGTAAACACCTATTAAAAAAAAAAATCTGTAAGCCATATTCCTAAAAACCCAAATTTAAATTCCTAAGTACTTCTAAAAAAAATACACACATCATTAAAGAAATTTAATAATATACTTGCCCAACACACAATAATTGCAAGATGAGATTCATGCACAACCAAAACTAAGATGATAATTCTAATGCTTAACACAGACAAAAACTAAAAATTCTGGTTTTAATAGACCTCCATCTATTTCCTCATGTAATTCACCTGTACACATTCTAAAGAAAAGTATATTTTCTTTATATTTGACAACTTCCTGCTCAATTTTTAAGACACCATAGGACAAATTATTGTTGCTTAAAAGCTACATTGCTTCTTGGTTGAGTGTATCTAAGCAGAAGTCTCTGAAATCATTGTATTAATTTTCAGAACATTCTAAAAGAAATAACATCCCAGTTTTATCACCTCTGTTATTACACATTTTCTTCACTCCATTTATTGTTTCCTTGCCCTACAAAGGGCTGTCATCATCTTTGATATAATTTACTAGAAATATATATTTTTATAAAAGATTTACATGGATATATAACAACTTCGTATTTCTTTAAAAAGCTCCTCAAGAATCATCATCTGTTTCAAAGCTTTCCAAGCACAAGAAGAAACAGTTCTCCCTAAACGTGCATGCAATATTTACAACTACAGGTAAATGCCTGCTCCTATATAAACATACCTCTGCACATATAAATGCAATCAATTTTAATACAACACCCACACTGCTGCCACACACACCCCCCGCCCCCCCCAAAAAGATACAGAAGAGCAGAGGAGGAGCAGAAAGGATAAGTGTTACAGTGTGCATCAGAAACAAGACTGTTTTCCAACATACTGAAAAAGCTGTTTCAAGGAGAGCATGCTGATCAGGTTTTCTTCATGAACATGAAGGATGGGACAAGTGGTTTACTTCACAAATAAGGAAATCATAGCTTGCCTGCTAAGAACTAGGAAACCTATGGAAATATTTAAATAGATTACTTTAGCTTAGGCACATCTATGCATTAACAATTTCTTGCACTAAATGTTTACTTATTTACAGAGCTGCACATTTTTAACTGAGGAGACTATTTACAGGAGGCTGCTGCACTTAATCCCAGAATTAAGGCAGATCCAACAACTTGTTGAGCCGTGACTGACTAGACACTGCGGTTGTGAACCACGTGGAAGGAAATACCTGACAACGATGGCCAGAGCCCAGAAGCACGAATAAGATGATCTCCTGGGGTATCAACCCAACTTGTATTTCTACAGTTGTTCAAGTCTACATAGAGGAAAAAAGAGCTGTACATACAAATGTTGCACTTTCAAATTTGGCACTCAGCTCTGAAAATTTGTCCTGACATTTTTATCAAGCTCTCACAAACAGCTTCTTCTGCTTAACGTAATCTCATGAAAATACCTAAGCAGATGAATTTAAGCAGGCACTGCTCTACTGTAAGTCTAACCAGTAAAAACATGACAGTCCGCAAGCTTCCAAAAAGCAAGCCTGCAGCATCGTGTTCACTACTGCGTGTATTATCTAACTGCAAGCTGCAGCTTTAATTGTATAGAGTGAAAAGTGTTTCTTCCAGCGTGTATTATTCTGTGCCTTCTTACGTCTTCTTAGTAGTTCTAAGTAAGCAGTCAGATTTCCTTTTTGCAGCTGACTTACGAAATCAACCGAAACGATGAAGGGGGAAAAGTGCTCTGCGTAGACAAGCCTTCCTGAAGAGCCTGTAGTTAGCAACATGACTCAAGTTCTGTGTGCGTTAAAGTAAGATGAATGGTTTCACAGGGTTGGTAGCTTGAAGATATTAATTATACGATTCTATCCGGTAACCTAAAAGGCCCTATAAAGACAGCTTCTGTCAGTCATGCTGTTTGCAAAGCTAGCTGATTTTTACTGCACTAAGTATACAAAAAGTAGACAGGTAAGCCTCAGGCAGTAAATTTAGAAGGGAGTGAGAAGGAGGATGAGTGCTGTAATGCAGGTGCAGCAGTGCTGTTCTTCTGGCAACACATTCCCAAGAAGCCACTAACCTTTAAGGAAAGGAACGGGGAAGGTGAGTATTGCCCAAGAGAACTCAGTTTTCTAAGCTTTAAAGACTCTTTAAGGAAATAGATGCATATATTTAAAGATACAAGAAAGAAAAATAAAGTAAAAAAAAAACCCTACACAGACACTAAAAGCTTTGTTCCAGAAGTAGGGTTAACAGCCACTTCTCATGCTGCAAGACTCACTGTACTTGAACTGCTTTGACACTTCAGCAGTTCGAGATGGACAGCTGCCACATGGAAGGAAATCTAAGAACATATATGATATGTTCTTATATTTAATATTAATCTCACATAATATAAGAACAGCTAATGCAGATAATCAAACCTTCCTTTTAATATGCCTTGTTTGACAAAATTCTGCAAGTTCAATAAATTTTAATTCAAGTCATAAAAAAACCTTTTGTTAATAACACTTTCATAGTCAAATCAACCTTTGTTACAACACCACTGACATCAACGATATTACAAAAGACAGAAATCTGGTACAGTCTGCTGTCAATCAGTTCTCCTTTGAGCCACATTAAGTTTCGTTCATCATGCTGCACACCCTACCTCCTTACCCAGAGGGAAGGGAATTAAAAGGTCACATCTTAGCCAATAAAATATATTTAGCTATTCTGTGGGGAGAAAACAGTATCTCTAATCAGTCATCCAAACAAGACAACAGACTACCCAGAAGGTTGCATGCTGCTGCACATCAATAAACATCTTTATCTAGGAACTGAAATGAAAAATATCAAACCAGTGAAGGTATGAAAGGGGAACTCAAAGCCCTGTCAGAAAAATTACAAATTTAGAGCTGAGCACTGCATTCAGCAAATAGATGATACAGACATGGCAGAAATAAGTAGTGCTGGGAGCTAGGTTCAGATAGCATACTCTGGAATTTTAAGTAACAGGGAAAAACACTTTGGATGTTTTCCATATCTATCCATATTTTCTTTTGAGTCTCTCTACTGGTAAACACTTAAGTCAGCTCCTCTTTTCTTTACCTTTTCAGTCTTTACAGAACTGCTTCACTGTAATCATAATTTAAAAAAAAAAAAAAAAAAAAAAAAAAAAGAAGAGGAATACCCTGCTGATACATATTTGGGGATTCTTTAAATCCCCAAAGTTGATTTATCCTTCATTCTGTCAGCCTCACTAATCAAAATGCTCCAGGAAATAGTCCTGATGGAACACATGGAAATAAGAAAGAGCACTTAAATTATACTTCCACTGCATGTCAAAACAAACATTATGTGTTTAAGACGACAAAAACAGTACTGGGAGGCTAAGAAAATACATAGATTTTCCCCATCCATGCTGCTACCAAAATACCTACAGCAGACTCATCACCTTACTGAAGAACTGTAGCTGTAGAACACAGTTTTCCCACTAGAATTACCAGAATAAGACTGACTGGTATTCTCCACCCCCCCCAACCCCTTTCCTTATGGCATTTCATCTCCTGAATGAACAGGTTTATATACACACAACTACACTGAAACAAGCTTTATAATCTGATCACAACAAATTGCATAGCAAAATAGGAGATACTTCAAATGCTGAACCATAAAGCTCTTTAAGACTGGAACAGAGAATCAAGATGACAAGATTACAAAAAGAGCATAAAATAGCTGGCTAAGAGAGAAGAATGATGGCAATGTCCATGGCTGGAAAGGGTTTGAAGCCACAGGTTTCTGAACACAACAGGGAGAAAAATGCAGGTTTCTTGATGAGAAAAATACAAGAGAAAGAGCAAAGGAGGAAACGTTGTCTGTGGCACAAAAGAAAAACAAAAGTTGACAAAATAATTTTACTTTATCAGGTACCCATCAGTGAAGTTTAGCTAATGTTCTGGGGACAAAAAGAATGGGAAAAAAAAAAAAAAAAAAAAAAAAAAGAAACCCACCCACACCACACCAGACAACAAAAACAAGAAACCCACAACCAACCAAAAAAAACACCCACCCAAACTCACAAACCCCATCATTGTGCATGAAGGCTGTAGTGAACATACATACAGAGCATGTCATAGCAGTTAGAGATAAAAAAAAAATTCTTATGTTATGCAACCTATCCTTTGTCAATGCAGAATTAAAGAAATGTATGGCATATAGGCATTCCTGCTTATATAATACTCTTTGCTTTATCATTTTTTAATTTTTTTTTTAAAGGAATAAATGCATTGTAAAGGTCTTCCTCAAAAGAGGAGAAAGAAGAAAACCTACACCTGGCCAAAGAGGACATGCAGAACCATACATAATCACCTGCTAGCCTTCCTGCTGACCAAGTCTGAACTTTCTGTACTAATAGACTTGACTTCTACTCCTACCAACAGCACCTGACTCCAAGAGCAGGCTCTGAGGAACACTTACAGAAGGAGACATCATGGCACATGACCACAAGTGTCAGAACTTGACCCTTGCAATATATAAAGGATCAATTCCCTAAAACACGCAAGCATACGTTAATTTCTGCTAAGTCTACAGGTCCCAGGTATACACATGAATGCTTTCTGGAAGAGGAAAGTCTTAAGAAATTCTTAGTTTTTTGTAGATTCTTCAAACTATTGAATTGGGAGTATCCCTGTGCTTTCTCCATGTGTTACTCTTTCCACAACAGTGTGACTCTTGGCACTTGGTAAGATGTATCCAGCGCTGTGCCTGACTGTTCCTCATAAAGCTGATTATGCTCCAACAGCCATTTAAAGGAACATTCAAACATAGGAAATAACTACCTACGCACCTTTTTGTTGTTGTTGTTGTTCATCTTTTACAGTAGATAAACTTTACAATAAATAATAAACCTGGCAAGGAAAATTAATTTATTACAGTTAAAATAATTTTAGCCACTCAATTTGCCCCCCAGTCCTATGTGCAGAAGGCTAACTGCCAGCAATGACTGCAGCAGTAGTTGCAAGCATGGGATTTAAGCTGGCACTCTTGGTAGAACTGAGGTAATTTAAGAGGAATGTCATCATGCATTTACTTCTCAAACTTTATTACTCTGCTTTAAGGGCAGAAAGAATGCCTGCTATTGTAATTTTAAAAATATTTACAAGATCTTTGGTATCTGGTTTTAGTACTGCAGAATTAAAATCAAAACTCTAATATCTCCTCACATTGTGTTTCTTTCATAAGAAAATAATAATTAGAAAACTCACATTTAGTGAAAACAAAGTTTTTCAAGAGAAATGTGACTGCTCTTCACTCTAGACAAAGTTCAAGGCTACTGTTGAATTAAAAGGAGCTACACGTGGACAGCTCTGCAAGCTACGAGCAGTTGTGAACCTGGCTGCCTTTGGTATCCAAGCTATTCAAATCCAGTTTCCTTTGAACATGCAAGTTCCTGCCACGGAGGGCCACGAGGGGATGAACATCTCAAGCTAATGAGCTCTACACCAGTTGCATAACTTTAATCCTAAATCAGAGGCCACTTTCTCACCCTCTTGTCTGCAGATTGACTTTCCCTCTCTTCTTTCTGTAGAGAACAATGTAACCTACTTTTAAATAATCTTTATTCCTCTCTTTAAAGACCAGGATGATGGAAACTGCCTTGGTGGCCATTTGGCAGCAGGCTCTGCTCACAGCATAGGGATGTTTCAGACAATCAGCTCTGTACCATGAAGGCTTTCCAAAGTCATCTCTAACAGACACGTATTTTATTATTACAGAAACGCAGGGAAGAAATGCAGAAGCCAAGCAGAATAAAGCAGCAAAATGGAATCACATGGGGAAGCAAGAAGGTAATTTACTCTTTGGCTTCACAAATAGCGGGCAACAGAAAAACCACTGCATTTCCATGATACTTTTCCTATTAAACCAAACGTCTTCCTGAACATAGTAGTCCAAATTTGTAATAGCAGCATCAAGGATGAAAATAAGAGCCCATTCTGTCCAGTCAAAAAGGAATTCTAACAAAGGGAATCAAATGAAGAAAGAGCGATTTATTCGCTCTACCCCCTCCTGCTCTGGCTAATGCCCGCTGTTAGGAGGCACGGCACTCGCGTGGCGGTGCCGCTCAGCCCTTGTTCTCTCAGGCAAGGCTCCCAAGACGATGCCATTTTGAGGTAGACACCTGTCCACTGGCAACAAGCATGAGAGCATCAACTCATTTTAAGCTGTCCAAAATGAGGCTATCACATGGCAACATCTTTCAGTCGCTACAAAACTTGCTTCCAAACTGAAATAGCTACCCAGAGGTGAAAAGCTCCGTATCACGTTTCTAATCCCCATACCAGCTAGTCCTCACTGCAATTTTTTTTTTGTTTGTTTTATAACAATTCATGTAAGTTTTTCCGATCTTATGGATCTTGCTCCCTTGAAAATGTTTCCCAGATCACTTTATTCTATCTTTCATCTAGCAAGGATTTTTACAATGCATGTGAGGAATATTCTGTTACTCATTATCTATTTGATAAAGCATACTTCTTAGAGAAAAAAAGGTCAGGTAAAAATTGGTATAATGTGGAGCTCTAGTGGTAGTGGGGAAGTAAAGCAATGCATAACACCAACTGTGAAACAGTAGATACTGACCCTTAGTATGAAGGCAATAAGCTAAAACATTGTAACAGACTAATTTAAACAAGGAGAAGGCAAAGGGAGAGAGCTTGGCATCAAATTCACCCATGTTTCGGGCTCATAGAGTACATCTTTGCATACAATATGATGAGCAACCTTCATTTTTAGTGCACAGACTTGAATCTTACAATTTATTGCAGTTAAGCAACAGAAAAAAAATAAGATCAACACTGTATGCTCATGTTAGCCTTAAAGGAAAAAGTTATATATAGTACAGCAGGAAACCAACGTTCCTTACCAAAACTAGCTGGGAATTGAGTATAATTCTGTGCACTCTTTTAAAGTCCTAGTCATATATATTGTCCCTTTCATGCTAGCCATGGTAACTCCTATACCAGCCAGTAAATACTCAGCTCTTGTATCATCAGCAAAATACTGTACCAACGATTGAGGTCAGTTTAAACACTGAGGTTCAGCAGTCCCTTCAGGCTGATGAGCTTGGCAGGAATTAAAATCTAAACTAGAAGAGCTCCTTCCTTACATCCACAGCACTATCACACATCCTACTGGCAAACATCATCAGCTTAAGTCTTGTTTACAGTCGATATTCCACATGTAAAGATGTGGTTTTTTAAAAACAGTGGAAGGATATGGAAAGCGTACTGTCTAGTGCGCTTCATCACACAGCATTTTGAAATTCCTACATCACCCTGTGAAACACTGGCATTATTTTCTTAACTTTTAAGATGCCATTTGAACTTGGGTAGTTTATAAAGCTAAGACAATATTGACAGCTATCAGACTGTCAAAAAGCAGCATGAAAAACACAGAAAACACTGCAGTGTGTGTGTGTACGAACAACTGATCCCAGTATTAGGGGGCCCAATTTCCAAAGTCAAGCGACATCACTGGTTGCATAAACACACACAGTTTTGAACCCTCAGTATGAAACCTCCAACCCCTTCCTAGGGGAACTGCTTTCATCCATAACTACAGAAAAAAAGAGACTGAAAAGCTCTTGAATATATTACTGGTAACTTGCAACAGACTCTCCACCTATTTGAATTCATGTTATAGGTTGCTTAAGATTTTTTGCTAAGAACTTGTGTTCTACTTCCCAATAATGCCTTGATTCAGTACTACCCCATTTAAGACAGAATATATTTTTTCTTGCTAGAATAGATCATTAACTTGCTCATAAGTGTAATTGTTTGGCATTACCCAGCCTAACTGGGAGTTTTTTAACTAGTGTTAGGTCCAATCCAGTGCCACAGTGGAAACAAATGAATCTGGGCTTTACACCTTTTCCCCTCAAGGTACAGCTGTTGATTGAAGAGGCATCCCCTAGATCTGACTTACGTGCACGGGAAAAACACGGCATAGCAAAACCCCGGAGTTACAAGCCCCAGAGAGATTTCCGTGCTGTGTCTGTTACCTGGTGGGCAGTTGCACTCTGGAGGCACTTCTCTCGCTACTCGGATTTTTGCCAAGTGTTCGTAGGATTTCTGTGGGCGAGAGAAGCAACGGGAGGGCACTGGGTGAGCTCACTCTGCCACGGCAGCCTTCCCGACACGCGTGGCCACAAACTGGGATTCACCGCTATTCCATAGGGTGCGGAGCCAGCGGTCGCTTCTTCACTTGGACTCGACCCAAGGTGTCTCACTGACTTCTCCACCCCCACAACAACAAACACAAGCCCGACGCCACCGGCTCTCTCCCACCTCCGCCGCAAGTGCCCCCTGACTTTGTGGGGTTTTTTTTCTTCCTTTCCCCTTTCCTTACGGATGAGGAAAGCCGCGGTGCCGTCCCGCCCGCCGCCCCCGCCGCTCGCCTCAGGCCCGCTTCCCGCCCCCGTCCCCACCCGGGGATGCGGGCTCACTCTCCCCGCTTCTCCCCCACCTCCCGCCCGCGGAGCTGCTCCGGTCGCCCCCCTCATCGCCTCAGCCGGCCTCCCGTCGCCCCGCACACATCATCCCCCATCCCCGGCACACACGCAGGCTGAGAGCGGCCACCCCCGTCCCGCACACCTGGGCGAGAAGTCGCTCCACTTTCTCCTGCATCATCGCGTTCAGCTGCTCCAGGGAATAGCCGGGCAGCGGCGGGAGCGGGGCGGCGGCAGAGAAGCCCCCTCGGGCGCCCTCGATGGCCGCGACCCTGGCCTGGAGGTCGCTGGTCCGCACCCCCAGGTAGACGCAGGAGGCCGCCGCCAGCGCCGAGAGGAGAGCCGCCAGCGCCGAGCCGCACGGCCCGGCCCGCCGCGGGCAGCGGTCCCCGCCGCAGCCGGGCTTCCCGCTGCCATCCCGTCCTGCGGCTCCTCGGCTCTTCCCTAACGTGCTTTTACACCCTTCAGCTGCGGCAGCTTTGATTTCCTTTCCTCCGCCCCCCATGGAGGCAATTAGTTTACAAACAGCGGCAACAAAAATAATAACAATAAAGTACCAGAAAATAAACACCAAAAAGGCGAAATAATTGAAAAAAGAAAACCCAAACCCCAAAACGCGGTAAGTAGAAGAAAAGCCCGCAACCGGCGCTCACACTTTCAAGGCGGAGCGGCGGCGCGCACCGCAGCCCGCACCGCACCGCACGCCGCCCGGCAGCGGGTCGCGACTAAGCCCCGCAGCAGGGGCGGGAGGTGGGGGGGGGGGGGGCGAGGAGCCAAAATCCGGCAGCAGGGCTGGGTGCGGGGCGAGCCCCCGCGGCTTCCACCCGCCCTTCGGAGGGAGCAGCGTGCTCTGCTAACGGTTTGCCACTTGTCAGAGAGGTTTGCAGGCGCGGGGCGGGAAGCGCCCCCCCCCACTCCGCCTCCCGCTCTCCTCCCAGCCGCCGGCGGACTTGTTGCTCCCCCCCCCGCACCTGCCTGCCTGCCGGCGCCCAGCAGCCGCGCCAGGCGGGGAAGCCCGCAGGCGGCCGGGAGCCGCGTCGCCCCGCCGGCAGGGAGCCCCCGCGCTGCCCCGCTGTCAGCCGCGCCGCGGAGCCACCGCCGCTCCCGCCCGCCGGCCCATCTCCCCGCCCTCGTTAGCATAATTTATTCACCTAGGCGGAGGAGCGGGCTGGGAGCCCGCTTTGCATAATGTATGCACGGCGCGCGGGGTATTAGACTAACAAATGAGGCGGCCCCGGCTCGGGAGGGGGGCAGCGCCCGCGGCCGGGAGGTGCCGGGGAAGGGGCGGCGAGCGGTGGCCTGCCCCGCCGGGGAAACTTCTGGAAAACCGCGCTAATTTACGGCGGTTTATGAGCGGGCTGTCATGCCCACGGTGCGGGCATAAAACACGGGGGAGCGCTCTGTCGTCCCGTGCTTTTTTTAGAGCGCGGAGGATAAACGTGTATAACTCAGCAGCCGGCTCCCCGGCGAGCGCGACACGAGGGCTCGCTTCCAACGGAGCAGTGTGCACTAACTCCCTATTGCACGGCGTCGGTTTAATTTTAGCTGATTTTCTTTCTGTTTTTTTATTTACCAAGTTGCTTCTTCGCCGTGTGGTGCGCGCAATCCCGTTTTCATTGCCCCCGGTTTGTACGACAGGAAAAGAAGCATCGACATGCAAAGAACCGCGCTCATGGCCTGGAGAGAGCTTGTTGGTTTCTGTTCCTTTCCCCTCTGCCTCTTACCCTCCAAATGCTGCATTCAGCTGTTGTGGTTTGGTTCTCATCTTGGCATTACCACAGAGCATCTCCTACGTAGCATTTGGTGTGGCATTTCTTGCGCCTGGCAAACTTCCCGAACCAGAGAAACCAGGGCCAGACTCCGAAGGAACACGTAGATCACCCTGGTTGGCATTTACTCACATGAATGCTGACTTCTTACAAGGTACAAAGACTCGTGGGCCGAAAAAGAGGCTTGTCCAACTATGGCGCTTCTCAGATAAGACTGAGAGTGCTGGTGTGTACCGCAAGTCAAGTTTCCTTACGGAGTCGTATTTGTGCAGTTTTATTACCTATTGTTTCCCAAGTATTCAAGCAACCATGGCTGCCATGAAAACACGGATCCGAAAAGCTTTGTGGGTTTCAGTATAATTACTTAGACTTTGAATAAAGCGTACCAGAAGTTCATAGCTAGTCATTTATTCTTCGTAATTTGTCTTTCTCCTTTCTAAAAAAAAGTTTCACAGACTCTAATCAGGGAAAAGAAATCATGATGACATAGCCCAAGGTGATAATTTCTTCACGATAAACAGTTAATAGCTGCAATGGAGAGTTTGCAAACAAATTCCCCCAAGCGGCACATACCTTATGATCAGGACTTGTGAATAACAACTGCTCTTTTCAAAACAAGGACTTGCTCACAGACTATCTCTTGGCAATAAGACGACGAAATGGTATTTGGAATGAATAATCTGACAGAAGAAAACAAATAATACCCACATGCTCTTATTTGGTGCATAGCACGGGCTCCCTGAGCGTGCTACGAGCAGTACCCAGGCTGCCTCGGAGCGGCTGGTGGGCCAGCGAGGCGCTGGGAGCCATCGGCGCCAGCTCCAGCTCTTAACATTACCCCCTGCTGTTAGTAGCCAGCGCCATTACTCAGCCCTGCCCGTGGTGACATCCAGCAGAGGAAAGCTGCAAACCCTCAGGATATGATCATCCTCCTCTCCGGTTTACGCGGGGGGTTACTGAGGCGCCGCTGGGGGCAGGACGGCTGCCCGCACCCCGCTGCTGCCGGTGCCGTACCCAAGTGGGTGCTGCCTCGTCTAGGCCAGGGTGAAATTTCCTCCTGAGATCAGCTCTTTTTATTTCAGTGCAGATACAGGTGTCCTCTGGCTGCTTCAGTGCCCCATACAACCGTGTACCCATATATCAATGTGACCTGGCTCAATGTTTTGCTTGGCCGAAAGATGCGGTCTGTCTGTCCAAGCATCTTTCTGTCCCTGCATCATGCTGTCTGTTTGTTTTGGACAAGGCACATTCCACATCAGCAATGAAATAGCCTGAGACAGAAAGTCCCTTGTTGCATTAGATTTACACGTACTTACCATCGTAAAAATCGCCAAATGAGCCAGATCACCGTGTTTCTGTGGGACACGATGCAAAGCTGCTTTCCTACTGGATAGCAAATTTCATGCTAAATGTTTTTTATTCTGAAGAGGTGTGATGGGAAACCTTGATTTTTCTGTCTGGGACAAATAAAAAACTCTGCCATACTAGAATCAACGCCCAAACAAACACGAGAACAACTTTAAAATATGCAAGAAATTGTTTTCATGCTTTTTTGGTTTTTTTGCAATGGGTAGCTATACCTCTACACACCTGGGAGAAATGTTAGCCCTGCCTGGTCTCACCTCTGAAAAGAGACAAGGCTCATTCATTCCTCATGCATGTGGCTGCTCACGCGTATCCTCAGACAAAGGGAAACATGATGAAGAAGAGTGAAAGACCAGTGCCAAGCCTTCCTTCTTGCTCCAGCTTAAAGTTACATTTTTCTTTTTTGCCAAAACTTGGCAAGATGTCATTTAAAAGTTTGTTAAAATGCTTAGAAATTACTTGATAAGGACAGAATTTGCGAATAAATGACTTCCAATAGCTTTTTTTTCCTAATGTGTTTTCACATAGAAATAGATACCAGAGAGTCTTTGAAGATGCAAATTAGCAGCATGCTCTTCTTACAGAAAAACCATGGTGATCTTCCTGATGAAGGCATATTTATCCACCTCACAGCAGGGCTGGTCCAGAATAGACTAGACTGGACTACAGAATCTGAGCAGCAAGCTAAATCAAACACAGTCTGATTAAGTCTAGCACAGAAATTGTTAGTGCAGGTGAAGAATATAACAGAGCTGGTTTACCTGTCACAAAATTATCTGGTCATGTCTGCCTGACTAGAGAGCGTTAAGCAGCTGTACTCGTCTGTGTTCAGTTACTTGATACCATCAAGTGGACAACCGGCAGCTTTGCAGTACACTTACCCCATCTAAACACAATAAACTGGAGAAAAAACATGTAAGACTCAGCCTTGCTGCTTTTGCTGGCTTTCCATAAGCAGGAGGCAGAGCGAATCCAGGACATGCGTATGTTCAGTGCCAGTGAGCCTGCTTCTTATTTTGCAGCCATGATGATGCCAGAGTCAAGAAGGCATCTACTTAGGATCATAGCTAAAATTGAAACCAGATTGCTGTAGCACTTTTGAGAATGCTATCCGTGCAATGAAAAAAACGGATTTTCTTTTTTTTTTTTCTCTCTCTCTTAAAAAAAGCCACTATTTTTTACATTTTTTATTGGTGAAGATTTATAGGTTTTGAATTAGAGCAAGTAACTTGGTCTAAAGAGTCAAACTTCTACTCCAGGAGTAAAACAGATGGCTGTTCACATAGGCAAACAGTAATTTAACTGCTTGCAGGCAGGAACTGTATCTCAGACGGTGCTGGTCACACTTAAGGTGATATACCATGCAAGTTCAGGTTACAAAACACTTAAAATGCTTAAAAAGCCTGTTTTGTATCTGGTAGCTAGAATAAAGCACCTTGAAATAAGAACTGTACCCCAGATATATTGAGCTGGTCATTAACACGTGCAGGTGGAGTATAAGAAATGGCAGATCTGCAGCACTCCAACTCAAACGGTAGCAAAATAGGAGGAGAATTTTCAATAGGGTCTGCTGAAGTGCTCGTGCACACAGAGCCGAGGTGGCCACGCTTCCCACCAGGAGGGGAGTGCTCTCACTTTGAAGATTCAAATCTCTAAACGCCACGTTTCAGCAGATCTTGTGCATGACCAGGCCAAAGGTATTGACACAAGATGCTACTGTTTGCATTTCATGGGTCTGTGTTTGAAGATGTGGATGGTGTTTGCAGATAACAATTTTCCACCAGACAAGACCAGTGTCTGGAGTTCTTTCCATATTTTTATGTCTACAGCATGCCGTGTTCTGGCTGACCAACCCACAATCCACTACTGGATTTCTTTACCAGATACGACATAAATTTGTGATTAGAATTACGCAAAAACAGATCAGTGAAAAATAAGCTGAAATCTGCTGAAAGAACAAGCCGCGTTCAGTTTGTAAAATATTTTGCATACATTGTCAAGAAGGGCAGAAGGCAAAGAATAATGTAAGTAGAAATTGGACTCTGGGACTCTGTGTTGGAACTGAGGTGACACACACAAGGATAAAAGGTTAATAATAGTCATGCATGCTTCAAGATAGAGTTAAAACCTTCTATTCCAAATGTTCCTGCTTTCAAATGGAGCTTATATATTATTCATTATATGTGGACTTGAATTGTGTCTGCATTCTACTGCTTCCTCCATTCCTCTCACTTCTGCTCCGTTCAGCCTTTGAATTGGAGTGCATCTTGCACCCTAAATGAGACTTTACTCAACTTTTTTATACTTATATGGGTAAAATGCAAGGTAGAACCAGAATCCAGCACTTCCGTGACTTGCCTCAGCCTCACTTCTCAGCTCTCTGTCAGGTTAGGTAGTATGGTATTTCTCATTGAGCTGCTCATAATATCTGCCAAGATAGCACAGAATCACCAAAAAAACCCCCAGAAAACAACTTACTTCACTGTTCTGGGAAAAAAAGCTGGAAAAGCCTTTCACTTTCAAATATCCAAATTGATTGCCTTCTGTCACTTTAAATTTAATATAAGCACATTAAAGCACAGTATACATGATGCAGTACATTAATATACTTAGCAGATGGGTAACACTTGCTCGTGATTTAATACTTAGATATACTCATTTCACATCTACTGTACAAACACTTCATATATTTGAATCTTTAAGTCAGACTTATCTTCAGACTAGAGGCAATTGAGTCACATGAGCATAGGATTTAGTTTATTAGTTCCATAACCTTACTGCTACTTTGGAAAACCTGATAATAAAAAAAAAAAAACCAACCCCTTGCATCTGGATTTTAATATATTTCACAGGATTTCCTTTTTCAACATGATGAAACCAGCTCTCCTAGACCTACAAACTGACTGATTCAAGACAAAATTCAGACCCTGTATGTTATTCTCTACTAAAATTCATGATCAGTTCTCATGCGAATGTATTACAAAACACTTCATAACAGATAAAACAACTATCTTACATTTGTCATAGCTTCAAATACTTGCTTTAAAATGCAGCTGACGCTTGGGAAGCCCTGGCAAGAATTTTACTGAATGGAGAACCATAATGGGACGAGGAGACCAGATCTGAGAACCTCAGACTGAAAAAAAAGAAAAGACATCCTTGCCCTGGCTCCAGGCCAATTAATATCCCTTGGTTCCCTGGTTTGTTTATTTGTATATGAATGAACACCACTGGAATTCGTGGGTCGTGGCAAAAGGCTGGGAGGACAAGGTCTGGACGAAGAGTTTGAGAGCCTGCAAAGTCCTATATTAACACATAACTTTACTCACATGAGCAGTCTGATCCAAATCAATAGGATTAGTCATGGAAGTAAACTTTCATGTGTACTGGAGTATTTGGAGGATATAAAAATGCCAAGATGAGGGTGAAGATGTAGGATCCAGCACAAAAAGCTAATTATACAGCAGGGAAATTTGCTACATCTTGTTAATTCCAAATTTTGGTTGATTTTTTTCCTATCTTTTTCACTTGAGGTCATTACTAAATAATTTCTGTATGCAGAAGCAGTTACTTTTAGGAAGTGATTTTATTTGTCAGAGAAATTATTACAATAAAGAGTATACTCCTGAGAGAGCACAGTGGAAACCACCTCTGAAAAAGGCAACAGTAACTCTGAAGATATTTTTATGCCCCGACACAAAGACAAAAGTTACCAGAAATGTAAAGGTGAAGAGCAGAGGACATCATTGGCAATCATAGAATCATAATATGGTTATAATGCAGATAAACTGGTATTTCTATAAGCACTGTCAATTATTTTCATCCTTAAAATAGGCTGAACCTTCTCAAACCTGCAGACGTTGTGGGTCAAAGATGGAAAAGATTATTGTGGGACAAACAATTAGGAATCAGAAAAGGCAGCAGAAGGAAGGAAGATGATTTGATTACCAAATTAAAAGGAAGGATCCAGGAAGCAAGCAGAAGAGAAATAGCTGTATGGATTTTAAGAGACTGAGGGAGTGAGTGAGTTGCAGCAGGAATTGTTCCCTTGGTTCAGTGGAGGGTGTCCTCCAAGTGACTTAAAGACAGATAAAATCTGGTGATTTTTTAATTTTTTTTTCCAGTTTGGGATGAGTACATTACAAGTCATTTATCTGGAATAAAATATCACTTTACAATCACTGCATATTTGAGTATCAGTGCTTCATCTTAAACCGGCCTCCACAACTCTGCTCAGGGCCATGTTCTTCTCGCTGTTTAACCAAATTACTGTGATGATACCACGTGAAAATCCTTAGCAGGATGTCCAGTACCCTCAGTTATCTTCAGCTTCCCTTCTCGATGCTGATTCCTCGGTCCTCTTGAGGTTTCTATTTTTTGTTGCTAGGTCTGAGGAAGGCAGTGGTGGGCTCTGAAGATTTGTCTTTTCCAATCAGTTGTTGAATCTCTCGTTACTTCAGTGAGGTCTGGGCACAGATGTCTACGTGCTCACTGGCACCTCCCCAGTCAGTCACATCACAGGAAACAAGTGTTGCGTCTTTCAGCGAATTGGGAAAAAGTCAGTAGTCCCAGCATGAGTGCTCTGTCATAACTTTCAAAGCTGTTGCATCTTGAAAGGAAAATCTGAAAACTAACTTAATTTCAGATTTAGTTTCCTGTGTCATAGAATTCAATGACATGTTGATATAAATTAAATCTTTTTTTTTTTTTTTTTTAATAAAGGATGACTGATCTCAGGCAAATTTATCCTTCTCTTCTGAAGACAGAATTCAGCCACTGCTGAAGATAGATTCAGGATAAAATACAAAACTTTGAACAAATCAAACTTGGATTCAACAGAAATCCCGATTTTATTACTTGTATATTTTTCTGCACTAAACTCTAATTTGATGACCTCTATCAATGTTGGTCCCTTCCCCAGTTATTCAAGCACAGTTTCAAAATGCCATGCCATTAGCAGCCGAAGATTTCAAGCCACTTTTGAAGGACACAGACAAAGGTTTCTGGGAAATTGCTGCTTGTTCATACAAATTTTCCACAGAAAAATCATTCCTTTCTGATCATGTTCCTATCAGGTATGCATAGCAATTCCTTTACTGGGAAGATAAAAATGTCCAACTATATCACACCCCAGGCAGGGGAAAAAACAAATAAACAAACAAACAAAAAAAACCCAAAAAATGAAACCAAACAGAAAATTCTACTCTAAAAGGCTTACCTGCATCTGCAAAATAAATGGTTAGTTTCTCTGGATCAGGACAAAGTAAATTTTAAGCTGCCTGGATGTACATGACAAAACCTACCCAACGGGGTTACCATCAGGTGCAAGAAAAGTGCGTACTGTGGATTTAACTTCTTTCTCAGATATTTTGAGAAGACACACCAGTTTTCTCAGACCTTTTATCCTCACCAAACTTCCAGCTGTCAGATCACCCGTTTTCCTGCTCCCTGCAATGGGCTTGGAGCTGCCGTGCGTGCTGCTGAGCGGGAGCACGTGAAGAGGGCCAGCAGGCTTCCCAGGGCTCCGGGCTTTGTGACTCTCTAGGCTTCTCTTTCTCGCTCTACAGAGGGAAAGGAGGAAAAAAAGCCCAATTCCTTGAAGGCTGCACAATTGTAAAAGCTTTGAAAGGGTGTTTTATAGGGGACGGGAAGATCAATCACTGAGGCTGATTCCAAAAATCGATGTTAAAGGTCTCTTTCACATGTCTCTCCATCTGTGAACAGCACTGTAACCTCTTCTGTGTGAAATTCTCAGGAAGGAGAATGGAGTAAGATACCCGTGATATCTGGGCAAAAATTAAGTTGTTATCATGAAAATTATGGAACTAAGGTGTGACTGACTACAGCTTCTGGAGAGTCATAGAGCTAAAAAAGTAAGCTGGCAGTCAGAAAAATGTCTGAAACCCGATCATGAACATTTAGGACATTTTTCCTTGCCACTAGAAGCAAGATAAAGGAGGCCAGTCAGGAGATCTTATCAGCTAAAGAATCCATAGATCTCCTGTAGATTTCACAAGTATTCACGTGAATAAGCATAATAAAATAGCCCGGCTGCTTGGGATTACAGGTCCCAGCCTTGTGTCTGCATCATCTCAACTCCGTCAGGCCTCCAGCTGCCAGAGACTTTACTGCATCTTTCAGGGGCACAGATTCTTCAAATTACTGTCATAGACTTCTTGTAGCTGTCATATTCTTTACACTACTTGTATTATTTTAATGCCAAAGGTAAAGTCAAGCTGGTTTGTTTTCTGTATTTGCCATGCCCGTAAGAAAATATAAAGCTTTGATGATAATGCTGGCTATGGAAGTCTAACCCCGTGAGTAGCAACTTAAGGGGAAAGGGACCACTAAGTTACCTCTTAATTTACTACACTTATCAGTCATGCTTCTTAGTCCTGGATCTCTTCTGCAGGGCTTCCATTTTCCATGGCTCTGCTATGCTTCTTCCTCTCCCAGAGCCCTCCGCATGTACGCTTCCCAGAAACTTGCACTGCTGCGTTATAGATGGCTGCTTAGAAGTCAAGACAGGCTTTCCTGTTCCTTTATCTTTCCAAAATTACACTGTCAAAAACAGTCAGCTGAAAGTTACACATGTGTTAAATGCTATCTCTGTCTCCATCTCTCAGGGAGCTGGGAGAGACAGTGTCTTTATCGGTGAGCAGGAATATATTGGCAACCGGTCACAGAGCATCGACAGCAAGTGTCAGTGATGGGGCGGCTGACAGACGAGGAAGCTGGGGCAGAAGGGTGACCCTGCGTTAACATTGCCGAAATCAGTAACGTTTGGTGGGAAATACAAGGAAAGGGAATTTATTATGACCTTTTGTAGTTGCAGGTGATGCTCCTAAAGGCTCTTTCTTGATGGAGCAGAAGTAGGACTGAGAGAACAGAACGGGCAGGCTTTGGTTGGGGGGCGGGTATTAGCACTATGGATGAAAAAGCAGAAGGGCAGAAAAGATCTATCAATCAGTGACACAAAACACTTTGTATTTATTATACAGAGACTGGGAGGAGATACAGGAACTTTCAAGCCCATGTTTTGCCAGCTAGCTGGGGGACAGGATGAAGCCATCTTATCTGGCCTTGACAAATCTCAAGATCAAGAAGGTGGCCTCTTGCAGGTGGAGAGGCTGGGAACGTCTCGTAGCAAGAAAGCATGCAAAGGACTTAAGAAGACTGTTTTTGAGCTGAGAGTTTTGTTCTGGGTTAGTTAAAACCTCTAAAAACGTGTCTTTCTAATGTTAAGGACAGCTCAGGTCTAAAATTAAAACAGTCCTCGTGTTAGAGGGACAGAAACAGACCCCAGTGGGCTTTGGGAGCAGCATTCCCGCGGTGGGGCAGGAAAGGGAATGTGTTTGATCACTGCAGCTGAAGCATTTTCTGCTTGATGTGGAAGGCCAGGTGGGTGAACAGAGATGCGGAGTTTGCTCTCCTGGATGAAACAAAGAGAGGAGAAAAGGTTTGGGGAGAAGTCCTCTCCCAGGGTACATACTCATATTCTGCTTTCTGACACATACCTACCCAACATCAGCGCTCCAGTGGTTTTTGCCTGACAGCATATTTAGATAAACTATCCTCCTGAAACAGCAGGATGATTTGTGTCTAATTCTTCACTATTATTGAATGTGGACTTCTACCCATTAAAGAAATCTTGTGCTCTTAATTTTCTGTTTCATCTTGCCCTGGAGGATAGTTTGGTTCCACTGTATTTTCCTGTCCTCTGTGATTCTAAGTGTTTGAGACTTATTAAATACAAAAGCTCTTTGATATCAGCTGGAGCACAGCTGAGGATTAAGCCTGCCCCTCAACGCTCTGCCTGCTGCTGTCATGTGTAAATCCTACATAGGAATCGCTCCCTTCCACAGAAATCAGCCTTAGCCTGCATGAAACATAGCAGATGCTTCGCAAAACAGATCCGAAAGGAAGTGAAGATACCTTTTCCAATGAACTTCATGATGAATATAAAATCCGGCATAGGAGCAGCTCCCCTCAGAAAGCCAGCAAATGGGCATCTGTAACTCACTCATCTATAAAATGCCTCCCGGAATCCCTAATGGGTGTGAGCAAGCGCCTGTCAGCTTTCTGCCACATGGGAAAAGATGGTACCGGCAGTGCGCTCAGAAACAGTGCTGCCAGGCTGGCGGGATGCGCTGCTGGGGACGGGGCTCATCACAACCACCCGCGGGTGCCCGGGAAAGGCCCCGTCCCGGCCGCCAGCTCGGCTGACCCCGGCTTAACACAAGAAATGGGACAGCGTCGCAGTCCTAGGTGTTATGACTGCAGGCAACATTACATTAATATCCAGAACATAAGAAATACTTAAAAGTTACCAAGACCAAAGCAAAGTAGTAGTACTGGTCATCAAAAAGATAATGAAATTTAGCTGTTAGGTGGGAATCTGCTCTTTTCTGGCAACCCTCAAATATTTTGCTGCCAAGGTTTCATCAGCTGTACTTTACGTTTTAGTTATTTGAGTCTCCATTAACGTGTCTGTTCTGGAACTAATTTTTAGGTGGTTCACCCACAGGAATACCAGCCCATATGCTTAAAATAAAATGGGGGAGATGATACATATATGTAGAAAGAGGGATTTTTTTTTTTTTTTTGCAAGTGATAGCATGCCTGTATATGATTACAATGTGTAAAAAATACTCCAAAGCCTTCTCCTCAATCCGTGTTTATAGGAAAAGTCCCATACACTTATAAAAGAGTGAAGAGTTCTGAAACCAGTACCATAAATCAACTGTAAAACTTCATGAACTATGACCATGATGTAAAGCTTCCTGGACTGATGTGAGAGTCTGAGGGTCTTTGCAGCATCTCGGTTAGGTCACTGTGCTGCAGGCTACTCGCTCCTCAGCACTCACCATAACCAAACTCCTGCTCAGTTTCTTAGGGGAGCTGCATGCTGCCTTAGCGATTTCATCCAGAGGCTGGTTTGGTTGGGTTTGGGGTTTTTTTTGCACTAGATGCTGATTTGAAAAGACATCTTGACAAAGAAACGCAGATAAGCCATGGGCAGGTTTACTGCTGTAGCCCTCCCGTTGCTGCCACTCATACCCTTGTGAAGCAGGCTGTGCTGGAGCAATCAGCTTTTCAGAGGCTCCTGCCAGAACGTCACTTCTTCCAGATTTGAGGCTGACATGTATTGATTTATTGCAGTCAGGAGATGGGACCCATCAAAATTAATCACATTCTGTCTTTACGCCCCACCTTCGTGTTTCTTCCCGTGGCTTCTGTGATCCCCCCGAGTTAAAGGCCTGTCTCATCTTCCCCTTAGTTCAGAGACAGCATCCTTCTTTCCGGCAGAGTTTATACCCTTTCCGACTGCGGCTGCACTGCCACACCTTCTGAGCTCTGTAGTTTCTGCAGAACTCTATTGCCAAACACCCACTGAAGACTGACCCAATACATCTTCCTAAATGCTTCCAGCAGAATTGTAGCTCAGTACAAATGTTTGCAATGCTGTCTCTTGAGTAATTTTATTTGTGGCTATATGAAAATTCATGCAAGGAGGTGTATTTCATGATACGGTTTATCACATGGCATAGCAAAAAGGGGAAGGAACACTCTTTACAGTAATGTGCTGCTAAAAATGTGTATATCTTTGCAGTTATCTGCTGGCTGGAGTGAGCAGTAGCTCTTTATTAGGGGCTACATATCTAATACCATTACTACAGGTCAATGAGATCTACTAGAAGCGAGGAAGCTACCCGAGTTTGAGGTATGCCTCTCACATCAACTATCTCTTTATTTCCTCTTAGTGGTGTTACTTTGTTTTCCCAATGACTCATTCTGTACATCTGTATTCTGCATTTTTTTAGAACTTAAACAACTTGTTTTGGCTACCTCTTGTGCTGCTCTGAATTTTGTAGGATCCTTTTTAAGCCCGCAAAGGTCACTGTTCTTTCCCCATGAGCTGTGTATTCAAGTCCCATTAATATTAAATAGGATTTCAGGGAATACATTGAGGGAGAATAAGCCTCTTAAACACCTCTTTTACTATACTTATTTTATTTCTTTGGCATTTCTCACCTCTTGAAGCTATTTTCTTATTTCCTTGTCTATACAAGAATAGACCACATCTCACCCTTCTAACAAGAATCCCTCCCTTCACTGCTGAGGACTCTCGAGGAAGCCAGGCATACAGCTCTTTGCACTATTTTCTTTTTCACTTCCATTTAAGAGACACAGTTTGCTTCCTCTCTAAACCCTTTTCCATTCCAAGACCAAAACTACTTCTCCTCTGTTTTGCCCTGAAAAGGAGCATGTACTTGCCTGAAGCCATGCGATGTTCTAAGACTAACATAAAGTCTCATTTATTTATTAGCCTTCTTTGAGCTCTAAAAATACAAAACTTTTTTTTTTACAGTATCCTTAACTACTTCACAAGTTATTACTAGCACTGACCGAGAAGTGCTGTGGGTTGTAGGGTTGGGCAGCCCGGCTGGAGTAGATGGCTTAATGTGGGTCCATTTTGGAAAGGAAGTGCTTTCACAGAATCATAGAATGACATGGGTTGGAAGGGACCTCTGGAGATCATCTAGTCCAACCCCCCCTGCTAAAGCAGGATCACCTAAAGCAGGTTGCACAGGATCGCGTGCAGGCAGGTTTTGAATATCTCCAGAGAAGGAGACTGCACAACCTCTCTGGGCAGCCTGTTCCACTGCTCGGTCACCCTCAAAGTGAAGAAGTTTTTCCTCATATTCAGGTGGAACTTCCTGTGTTCCAGTTTGTGCCCGTTGCCCCTTGTCCTGTCACTGGGCACCATTGAGAAGAGTCTGGCCCCATCCTCTTGACACCCGCTCTTTAGATATTCATAAGCATTGATGAGATCCCCTCTCACTATTCTCCTGACCAAACAGACCCAGCTCTCTCAGCCCTTCCTCATACGAGAGATGCTCCAGTCCCCTAATCATCCTCGTAGCCCTCCGCTGGACTCTCTCCATTAGTTCCCTGTCTTTCTTGAACTGGGGAGCCCAGAACTCTAGATGTGGCCTCACCAGGGCAGAGTAGAGGGGGAGGATAACCTCCCTCGACCTGCTGGCCACGCTCTTCTTAATGCACCCAAAGTTCACATGAAGTTCAGTCTCAGTCCATAGGCAGTGATGCTGACTTGTGGCAACCATTATGGCAGACAGAATTAGGAGTTAATGTCCAGCTTCATGTGCTGTTTCCTTCTTGAAATGATGGTCTGAGATAGCAAATGCCATTTCTACACATCTCTGAAATAATAAACAGCATTTCTGTACTCAGTTGAACCATTTAGCTCCATCTCAACTGTTTTTCCATCGTCCAACAATGAACTGTTAAATGAGTTGAAAATCTGTTCTGAGCTAAAGATGTCTTTTCTGTAGTACTAATTGCTAACAAAGTGAAACAGAATATCAAGACAGAGGAGGATAGAAGGGCCACTTGCATGCAATTTAGTTTTTAAAAAATTATCTGGGGATATATTAGCCATAGCTTAGAAATCTTAGAACAAAGGCACTTAACACTTGAGATTTTGAGGATGTTGCAATTTATCATATATGACTTCTGCTTTAATTGCCTGTAAATATCTTCCAAAGATGTCTGTATGACTTCATAGTTTACAGTTTACCTGGGTAGTACGCTGGTCACAATTTTTAGCTTTGGGTGATGATTTCAAGGTGTCTGTAGCTTAGTCAGTACCATTTTTGCAATGATTGTTAGTTAATCTTGCCTATCATCTCGAGTGCCTGTGATATGAATGTGTAATTACGCAGGGCCAATTAGCCTTTATTTCCCAGGTGAGAGAGGTAGCTGATGGTGTAATGAAGGAGCGCTTAAAGAAAGTTATCATTCATCTGGAAAACTTACATCAGGAGAGGGTGAGAAAGAACAAGGACCCTATCATGCAAGGTAGCTCTTAAAAGGTGTGCATAATAAAGGGGCTGTGTGAGCCACACACAGGGACTCCAGTAATAGCTCCTGTGTTAAGGGAAAAGTTGCCACATTACTGTTTCCTTTTTACTTTTTTTTTTTTTTTGCCCTCCTCCTGTTGACAGTGGCCTCGTGAGCACCACAAAGTAAGAGCTTTGGCTTGCGTCTGCTTTGAAACCGCCACAGCTGTTTGCTGCAGGGCTGCCCCTGGCTGGTTGCTCTGCCGCCGGCGGCTCCTCCGCAGCAAACGGGGCACAGCAGCACCCGCGCACCTCAGCCGCTCGCATGTGCAGCACGGCAGCCCACAGAAAACTGATGATGGAAGTAGCTTTCTGAGCCATCACCGGCATGCCAACACGTTGGCTTGTCCCTGGCCTCTGCTAATTCCTCCAGAACTCAAAGATACCCCAGACACCAATGCCACGGTCTTCCTCTCTGGGCTTTGTGTCTTTACTTTCTTTCTGGGTCACTAGTGTTTTCTTCAGCTGCTGAGCAGGGCTGTGTAGCCAGCGATCTGGGGATGTCTCAGAGTGAAAAGTGTTCCCCCATCCTTCTCTGCAAGACAGCTCCACAGGTGGCAGCTCCTGCAGCGGGGTGGGAGGGAGAGACTGCTCCTTTGCAGCCTCAGGATTACACGAGAACCTTTTTAAACACAAAAAAGAGAGTGAGATAAGTTCTTGCCTTCCAGATCTCAGAAGAGTTTGAAAATGCAAATACTAAAGGTTCAGACCCTAAGTGAACTTGAAAAGAAATTGATTTTGTGTACTTTGAAGATTCACAGCTAGTCTCATGTCTTTTTTATGAAGACCTGCAGGATTCAAGCTTTTTGAGTCCTTCCTTCCCGTTAGTGGAATGGGTGATTCACCTTTTGGTTTGTTCTCACCGCTGCTGCTACCTCAAACACATTTACTAACGCAGGCAGACTCCTCTTGCACATCAGGAGGCAGAGGGGTTGGGTTTGTCTAAAAGTTATGCAGACCCATGTCATGGCTGACCTGTCAGCCGGTGTGAGGAGCTCAGCACGGGGAAGAGACTCCCCGGCCCGGCCCGGCAGGCACAGGGCCCCTCGCAGCAGCACCGAGGGGAGAACACGCAGACCATTTCTTCTGTGCATCTGCACAGGCAGCGGCACTCCCAGGGGAGCAGTGCTGGAAGGAAACAAGATGACTTGTCCTCATTTACCAGGGTGCAATACGGGGGGATTATCTACAGCATCCAGGAGAGCCTTTAGTCAGCCACTATTAAAATGGCATAATTGTCAAAAATAGCACGGAGCATTTCTGTACTGCCCACTGTGCTTCATAAGCACGCACAGAGCTTCACTAACACGCCGTCAGTATGTACGGTGGCATTGAGAGCACGGCATACGGAGGGAAGGCGTGAATAAATTAAGGTTTTTCTGTGTTACCAGATCACCAACAGAGAGGCAGAAAGGGAGAGGGGCACCTTCGGGCAATGCCGCTGCCTACAGCAACAATAAGAGGTGCTTAGCAGCTGCTGCCGCATCAGGCTGGGCATACATTAATGCTCTAGCCCAGACCAGGAGCGTGCTTTTCAAGTGAACTGCCTGATTACCCCCCATTACCATGGTCAGGTTGGCAGTCTGGGCGCCTCCCCGCTGGAACAAAACGGGATGATGTGGTTGGGGACGAAGCCCCTGAAGCCTGTGCGGCATCGGTGCTGTGTCAGGAGCACCCGTGGTTCTGCCCTGCAGCTTTGCTCCTCTTGTCTGCACTGCTTGCCAGGCGGCCACGGTCTCTGCGCACTTCTTGGTAAGCTTAAGATGGGACAACATATATTTATGCGAGGGGAAAATGACAAGGCAGGGATCACGGCAAGGAACAAGTATTAAATGGGTCGGAGGTCCCAGGAACTAAGGAGGTTCTTGATGGCTCCATGTGCCAGCGTATGCTTAACGTAGTGAAACCATTATGTTATTTTTAGGTCCAGTTTTCACACGTGAGGTGCAAACACAGGCTTCATTTTGTTTTTAAAGGTGTGACTCTTCCTCTGCAAGCTGTTCTAAATATGTGCCTCCATGTTTAATGTGCCAAAATAAATGTTCTGCTATATTCTGATTCTGGTTTGGATTTTGCTTCTGCATTTTAAGCCAGTAATGTGCACAATGACAAATTTGATATCAGTGTTCAACACCATCAGATATATGATACTTCATGGCTGTGTTGCTTTGGTCATCTTTTTTTCCCCTTCATTAAGTTATTGGCTCATTCATTGCTAAGAAAAATACAGAGAATGGAAAGTCTTAGAAAGAAAAATTCATTTAATTCCCTGATATGAACCCAAACCTGTGGCCAATTTTTAATTTTTTTTTTAAGGAAAAGTCTATATTTCAGTTAGGTTTCAAAAAAAGCCTGATTTTTTTTCTTTTTAACAAGACTTCTGGTCATGCTGGTAAAAGTCGAGCAAGCGTTACTGACTTTATTTAAAGCCTCAGCTGCTCAGGTAGCCACCAAATATAGCTGAGCTCTTACAAGAACAGCTTGCAGGATTCTAGTATTGTTTAATTTGAATACAAACCCTAGTCTAGGGTTTCATACCACAACTAGACTTAAGTGAGATTCTGATCTGGAGCCAAGCTCCACATCTGACCCAGCTCCAAATATGTCAGAATCCCAAGATGTATTTTAAGTATACCACATGACAGAGTCCCAGAACATCATAAAAAGTTACATGATAAATATATCCAAATAGGAATGCTTTCATAAATAAATGAGTTCTTGTGCCGTTGAGTTCTTCTGCCACAGTGTTGAGGATGCAGGGTCAGGTCCTTGTTCATTTGGCCAGAACAGGTTTGCATCTTGCGGATGGACTCAGAGTGCTCCAAACCCACACGTGAAGAGCACAACATCAATTGCAGCGATGAGAAAAAGAGTCAGACTTCTCAGACGGTACAACCAGAGGGCCGAGCACGTAATGTTGGGGCTGCTGTGCAGGAGCCGTCCACGTTGAGCTGATCCTCGGGCCGACCGCGAAGCACCCATTTGTCTGAGATGCAATGCTGCGGGCTCCATCGCCTTGCTCTTTGGTACTTTCGGCAGGTGGTTACCCAGCAACGATGCTGCTTCAGACCACGTTGTCCTCCCTGCCGCTGGATGGATGCATCACTCACAGTTGCTGCTATCGGGAAGGAGAGAATATGATTTGGGGGGAGGGCGGGAGGAAGGTAGCCATAAATGAAGGAAATTTATATAGCCCCCACCCTCTAGATTGCTGCAGATCAACTGGCTCACACTTAGAGATAGTCTTTGAGGAAAATTCAGGGTTTTGAATTCATTCATTTCACAGCAAATGAGATTACTGTAAAAGAGGAAAGATCCCAGATGCTTGCTCTCCTTGCAAAACTGCAAATGCTCTTGCATGATTTTTTTAGACTAGGTAATTGTAGCACCTGCCTTTGCTGAGTTGTGTAATGATGCAGCTCACCCTTACAGTGACCTTCAAAGGAAAAAAAAAGAAAAAAGAGGAAATAGCTCATTCAGAAATACCTGTAACACATCTTGCAAGAAAATGCTCTGAAGATTGCTTGCCTGCTGGCTATGCCGTATGTGAGGGGGTGGGGGCTGGGACTTCACTCTGGATTCTCACACCATTCCTCTTTTACAACCAAAGAAGGTGACTGGTTTCTGCTTTTTCTTAGCTGTTTTTCCTACGGCTGGATTTGTAGCCTGAATAGTTAGGATAGGAATTTGGTGCAGCACTTCATCCTGCTCACTGCTACAGCACTGCAAATACGCACAAGAGAAGGAAGAGGGACTGCCCAGGTGAAAGCTGGTGGAAGTGCAGTGCAGGGGGCCCTCGCTACGCCCGCTCTGTGGGTATAGCCAGTATGTATACCCAGCCTGCTGATCCCTACTTTATGCTTCTACAGAAATGCCTAGTCCTGGCCAGCAATGCCAACTCCTCCCCTTGAGCTATGAAGAAGCATTTCTGCAGCCCATGAAGGATGCAACACAAGGGGAAAGAGAGGGAGTGGGGAGGATGTACTCCCTAATACATCCATGTAGGACAAATCATAACTTAGCCCTTTGCTTCGTATCTCATTGCCCTTAGCTGCAACGCAGCCAAAAGAAGCCTAGTCTTTACTTGCTTTTCAGATTTCTCCTTTATGTTAGATACCTATTCTGCAAAAGAGCTTCCTAAAATAGGCACACAAAGAGTATCTGCATCTAGGAGCGCTCACTTAATAATGTTACCTTGCTCACAAGCTGAATGAGCTTCAGAAGGACCCTTTTGAAACTGTATCCTGCAAAAACTGGTGCAATTTATTCCTGTTAAAATTTATGTTTAAGCAAGCAAGGGAGTATAATAAGCTATGTCTAGTTTCCACACAATTTCAAAATTGGAAATTTTTTCTGTTCACAAAAAGAGACCTGAATTCAGCGAGCCCTATTCTTTGCATATTCTTGGCTATGAGATCTGCTCGCTGCCCAAAAGCACTCAGCATTTCTCAGGGTGAGGACCTCGGGACCACATTCAGGGTAAATAAGGGTGGCTGAGGCTGCGTCGGAGAGAGACCTCACCTGATGAGCGGGAGCGGCAGTCATGCCTGCGTGGCAATGCGGCTGTGTGGCAGGGCGAGGGATGCAGCACATTCTTCTCCCTGCCGCAGGCATTCCCACAGAGGCAGGGAGGCTCAGGGGCTGCCAGCTGCTCGGCCCTGTGCTGCTGGAAGAATGCAGCTGAATGTGAAAACTTGCCACCAGGCTGAAGCCCTGATACACCTGTCCCTCCTGTCAGTCTCCTGCAGCAAAGTCTCGCAGGGACTTAAAAACTTAAGCCATAAAAGTGGGATTTAACTAGCCTTATTCTAGAATGCAATATGTAACATCCATGCTCCATATGTCCCATGATGGGAATGTCCATTTAAACCATGCTATGTAAACAAGACAACAGCTGTGGAATGGCATGAGCCATCCCACTGTAATTCAGAGAAGAGTTAGGCAAAACTTTAGAGGAACATTCCTTTTTATTAAATACCTATGCCCAGAGAAATGGGAAGAATGTGTGATGGGGATCAGTGTCATCTTCTTTTTTATTAAGTGGCAGAGTTGTGAGAAACCCGTTAGAAGGAGGAAAATGGCTCCTCCAGCAATGAGAGCAGGGGAAACTATTTCCCTTTTTCGTGTTGTTAACAGTCTTGCGTCTAGCCTGGAAAGATAATGTGTCGGGAAGCTCCTAGCGCTCACCTTTTATAGGTCAGCAGTGTGGGAGCCCTGGAGGAATGTACTCTGGCAAATGTATGGAAACAGCTGGCTGCAGCTGAATCGGTTGTTTCCTCCCTGGAGATAAATGTTTGTCTGTCTTTTTTTTCCCCTGTTTCCTTAAATTCTAAATTAGACTGCCATAATGCAGAGAAATTTCCTGATGCTTCCAGTGAAAGCATGTATAACAAATGGAATAACAAGCGCTTCTCAAAGCATCACTTTTTCTGTTTGTTAGCTGAATTGAGAGGAAAAGGATTCTGGTTTTCTGTTTGTTCCTTCGCTGGGCTTTTTTCCCACATGAAAACAAATATATTGTTCTATATTAATCTCTGGTTAAACAAAATGCTTTATTTAACTATAAATCAGACATCTTGGCTGTTCCCATCCCCCTTTACTTTATTAAACTTGGATAAATTGAAACTAAGCATCTTCAACTTGCAGGTCAAGGTGCTTGAACACTCTTAAAAAAGCAGCCCAATGGTTTGATTAATTTGATTTTAACCTGAAAATAATTAGTTCTACTAAACTTTCATTATTGGTTAATAAAACTTCTAGCATTACAATTTTCTTCTGTTCCAGTTACAATATACGTACTGACTTCTGTAACAGACACAAAGATTTAATAACCTCCTAGGAAAATATTGACCAAGACAAGAGGTCAATATTAACCTGTCAAATCAATAAATCCAAACATTCACATTGGAAGTAGTTAATCTGCTCATACTTGTTTCAAAAAAAGCCAAGATTATCGAAGATGTTAATGTTGCTGAAGCTCAGAAACATACTTATTTGTCACATAATTTACAAAACTAGTAACAAGTGCTTACTTGTAACATGGAAATTAAAAGTTAAGATCATCATAAATCTTATGTACTTGGACCTAACCAGAAACTAGGAATCATCATCACACGCACACTTTGCACTTGGCTGTTTAAAAGCTGTGTTTGACAAAGGCAGCTTGGACTTTTAGTGCCTGAGTACAGGCCTGTGGGGTCAAAAGTGAGAATTAGGTGCACTCTCTTCCAAATACCTGCTCTGCTAAATACCCTGGCTACACTCTCTTGCATCGAGACACTGGTAGCTCTAGGGGGAGAAAAAAACCTCTTGGGGAGAGGAGGAGAGATTTTATTAGAGCAATTTCTTCAAAGCTCTGGGTAGGAAGCCAAAATCTGCATTTGCAAAGATTTTCAGCAAGGAAATAAGTACAAGGTGTCCATCCTAAAGAGCTTTCCATCTGTGGTCATGGAGCAGTAAGACTTCCTAGCGATGGTTCCAACTTCCCCTAAAATCCGTTATTTATGATGGTCTTGTGATAAAAAGTTAGTATCCTGTCTGAGTTACAGACAAGTGGGCATACACCTCATCAAGCTTTCAGAGAGGATTTTGGAAAGAATTTCCCACTTACTGCATTAATAGCCTTGTGTTTGAAAGAGGTACAGTGCAGAAGCTGAGCGCGGAGGGGGAACAGTCGTCTTTCTCCTCTGTGAAGCACATCCTTGCATAGAATATTTACGGCCTCTGGACCCTTTCTGTTTATTTCTAGAACTCAAACAGCATCCTGGCTATGGATTATCTGTGAGCTGGAAGTGCAAATTCCCATGCAAATGAGTACACTGAGGACCCTTATTACTAGAAAGGCAACAAAGACTCTTCAGGAAAAGAGAGGGGTAGCAGGCAAGGAGAAAAGGTTCCTGTGGGTCAGCTGTGGGGTTAGCAGAGGGAATTCAAGGCTTGCAGCTGAACCATCAACAACCTCTCTCCATTCTCACAATGGGGCATTGTTCAAGCATCTCAGTGATGTCCTCTATTAATAATGGTGAATTCTCTTTGAGTAGCCTGCCCTAGAAACCGTATGGATTAGACATCAAGTCCCACATACTTTAGCAAGGGAAAGAGAGAGAAAGCATAGAAAGGCTAGGCTTGCTCTTGCATTCCTTCACTGTTGAGGGCAAAGGAGGAACACAAAGCATGCAGGAAAATATTCTTAATAAGGTGTGTAATCCGGTCGTGAAAAGGGGAGGGAAAATACAACTGTTACACTACCAGTTTGGTCCTAGCTTTCAACATTGGGATCATGGTTGTATTCTCTGCCCTTCATGTTAATGCAGCTGAAGTGGAAGAGGTTTGCAGAGTACCATTTTTTTCAGTTGTCAGGTGTAACCATGATCACCATCACTTGTGCTGCGGCTATACCCCCCGTGTAATAGGATAGGGGTCCCCCATTCTGCTAGACCTCGATGAAGTATAAAAGACATTGATCCTGTCCCGAACAGCTTACCATCCAACCAACAGGCAACAAAAGCAAGCAGTGAGGTGGAGGAAGCGCTAAAGGGAAGTTTTTAGCATTTCTGGGTTACAATAGCTGGCTTTATACCCAGCCAAAGGTGTCCAAACAATTTAGAAGTGTTGAGCTTATTGTAAAATTAGTAATTAAATGATAAGAGCTCTGCTCAGGCACAGTTCCACGTGGTCTCGTGAGCATGCTGATCTCTGAATATGGGGTAAGTCACTGAGTTCATGCTTAGGTTGCATTAAGACTTCACTTTTCTCACACAACTCTGATCCAAGCCAGCTACAAAGAGCTGCAGAGGAGGCAGGGGAAGATAAAGTTGGTTGTGGAGGATGGAGGAGGATGGTCATAGAAGGAATGCCAGCAGCAGCTGGAAATATGGCAGTGGGTGAAACGTGAGGTATTGGCCTACGGCATCCACGATTTCCAGCAGCCAAACCTAGCGCTGAGAGCTCAGAGGCCATTGGTACCGCACGTGAGAGCAGCTGCAGGAGGGTTTGCCCGCAGAGTAGTATGTAACAAATGACTCTCAAAGGCAAAAATGAAGATGCATTGGCGAACATATTCAGAAATTAGGCACTTGAGGAAAAGCAGCATTCCAAGACACACGAGCTACGTAGATGGATAGATGGTGTGCTTGTCTACAGGGGAAATTCTATTGACTAAGCTAAGGTGTGAATTTATACAGCCCTAGCTACTCTGCACTAGCTTCCTGTGTGGATAGCCTTAATCTGTACTAAGAATGCTTTTGTGAGCACAATGACACATTTACTACAGGAGTTAATGTAGAGCAGCAGCTAATGCGCTGCAAATTCACACCTGGGCGAACACCATCCTGCCTGCCCCCGCTGATTATACAGGAGCACTTTTCAAACAAGGGGCACTTCAAGCAACCTACAGTCGGGGAAAGCATTTCCAAATGCTGATGTCGTATTGGGGCAGGGCTGCCTGGGCAACATCATGGACAGAAATCGTTGACAAGATTTGAGGTGAAACAAATAGGTTTGGACTTTTTGATAAGGTTGGGAGGGTATCCCTGAGGAAAAGCATTTTTTCTGAAGTGTCCCAGAAATATTTTATATTATTAAATTACTCTTTGAATATATGCATGCTAATATGCTTTATGCATCCTATAGATATGATTCCCTTTCACCTTCACCCCTTCACAAAAGTTTATTTCTGTCTTTGTTGGAAATTGTGAAACCAAAAGACAAGTGAAATGATGTATCTGAGATCACATCTGGAAAGGGACCCCTAATCTCCTGATACTAAGCGCTGCTCTTAGGGAGTCTGGCTGTCATAAACCACAGTTTTTTGTCTCTGTGAAGGGAAGAAAGAGCCAAGACTTTGGCCCAGCTATGGATCCAGATCCAGATTTTGTAGATGAGGCACTGCAGTATATGATGAACCTAGTAAAAACCGTGCTTGCTGGAATGCATCAAAAATAACACTTTAAAGAAAGAGGCTTTTAACAAATCCCAGCCACTTCTGAAAAAATGTTCCCTTTAATCCTACTGACGTTGCTGAGACCCTTAATCCTGGAATTGTCTCGCTTACTTGAGTACACGTGGGGGGAGAACAATCTGGTTCTATAGAAACAAACATACTCTTTTTACAAGTGGTAGGTTAAGCATGCAAAGTCTGTCATTACCATAATGACGAGAGTGATGCTCTATGAAGAATACTAATGCATCCGTACTCGTTCCATCACGGAGGGCACGTCACTTTTATTATTGAAAGCTGCTGATGTGAATAACACAGAAAGGTTTCTCAACATTTCCTGTTTTGCTGAATAGTATGTCACATTGTCACAGCACACTGTTATATGATCTGGTAATGAAACACCATAATGCACTTGTATGTGGAAACAGACTTAAGGATACAGAGAGTACGTTAGCCCTCAATTATCTGGCCTTGGATGGCCTAAATCTCAACCTTCTGGATGCTTTCATGTCTTGCATAAATGCAAAAAGTAGAATTCAGAACTGACAACCAGCACCGGCTGCAGGAATGTAACAGCATCTTCTGTGAAGGCAGACAAAAAAGCGTGCTGCTGTACATGGAGATATTGGGTACTTAACAACAGACATCCCACCTGCTCTTAACTCTATCCGATTGTACCCTTAATGTTTTACAAATAAACAAGCTTCCATAAACACTCAGCTATGTTGTGTTACACTGCAATTATATAAAGAAGCTGCAGTGGGCCGCTTTGCAGGGATGAAGCTGTTTTATAAGGGGATGCTCCAATAGAAAACATCTGTCCCTTATTTATGGGCATGGTTTAAGCCACTGAATAGCTGATTCTTTACTCTTTCCTCTCCCCTCTCTCCTAGTGGCCTATTATACAGTTTGCCAACTATTTACAGTCTATTTCAAATAGACTCTTATTTCCAGGCCTGAAATTAGCCATGATACTACTCGATATGCTGACATTTCTGATGCTTAGCATCTAAGGAGATGCTGCTGTTTCCTTTCCAGCTCAGAGAAGATGGGTACGGAGCGGGTGAATTCCTCAGAACTTCGAGGCAGCCAGTTCACTCAGGCAGGGAATGGCTCGGTGTTACCATATCCCATCCGCAATCCTATCGTTACATGGTTGAATTGCAGTTCCCATTATAAGCTTCATTTTCCGGGGTTTGTAGCTCATCCGTAACTGGCCATTAAGGTTGTCAGCCCAGCAATGAATATTATTCTAAGACTTTGTTAGAAAATTGGCTTAGCTTGCCTTTTTTTTCCCCCCCTTTAAGAGTGAAGTCTAAAAATAGTTTTTAGATGTGGGCTGTGAAAATCTCGACAGATCGCAATGCCCTCACCAAAATACCATGGGTACTTTGATGCACGCTCTCAGCAAACAGAGCAGCACAGGCTGAAACATGGAACTTGAATTAAGGTTAATTGAATATCTTTCTGCATCTTGTGTGCCATGCTGCTCCATTCCTGGCCTTCCAACTCTTATTAGAGACAGTGTCTATATTTAGCTTTCCCACACTAACCCCATTCAATCTGCATGTTGGACTTGATCTTGCAGATTCTTCATTTAGTTTAGTTTTGCTCAATTTCAAAGGCAGAAAAAAGCATGGCTAAAACCTCTGTACACCTCCAAGGAATGTAAAATAAATTTCATGCTTAGACAGTAGTTCAGAGCATTATGATTATTTACAATTGTGAGTTTCACCCTCCCTCTGCTACCTAACTATATTTGCTTGCTCATCTATGTCTCCACTGGGCAAAAGTGGAGACTGACTTACTCTCATGGGAAGGATTGCAAGGAGGAGGCACTTTCTGTCCTAATTACCAAGGCTGAAGGAAGAACAGTGCTCATTCTCTTGTGGAAGAACATCTTCAGCTTCCAGGATCCCTAAAGCTTTGTGAAACCTGGGTACAAGAAATGCAAGCCGTATTTTTGGATGCCTTTATCTCTGCTCTGGCTCTGGGGCCCTCTCTTTCTGCTGCAGCTCTCAGACAATGTGTCTTCAAATGGGTATCTCAAAATGCTTAATCCATTACTGAATGTCTGAAGTGTGGAAGGGCCAACTCATTCTCTTCTGAGCATGCCTGAGCTTCTCTGCAGCCATAGAATTTCTCTTTCAGATAATGTGGTTGTGGCAAGCTGTCTACCATGGTATTGAAAAAGACTTGCATCCCTCCCTTGATTTAATTCTGTGTTACAATTTGACTGTTGGATTACAAACCCTTCAAAGCTAGGATCTGCTTCTGGTTTCCTTGCAAAATGCTGTGAACATTTGTGATGAAGTTAGGCAAATGGCAAAGAGTGTGATAAATTAATAACCTTGCCAATTGTCTTTGGAAACCAAAATTCAAGGGAATTCAGGTAGAATTCCTCTATTGGATTGTGACCTGTTACAATACTTTCAAAGCTGATGAAGACAGTAGAAAACCTAGTGAAAACATAAGACTGCTATAATACTCTAATACATCACTAATAGGGAGTTTGTGCAATCATATTCCTCCTCTTTCCACCAGTCTGCAGTTTTCCAGTTTAGTAATATGGTCCACAATTCCCAGCATGTATCACAATGCCATCCAAAAAGTTTGCTGCCCCTCAAATCTTCTCTGTCCCTTTGTCAAAAGTTGCTGCCCCGGTGGCACAGACAGTGATGCCACAGTGCACAACGCAGTATATCAACTTAAAGCACCACTGCTTCTAGTTGATGTTAAAATACTAAGCAGGACACTGCTGCTGAGGAGCAGGTACATCTCCCACTCCATCACTTCTACTACAGAAGCATTAACTCTAAAAAATGGGCAGGACAGCCAGCTAGGGCAGCTAGGATTTAGCAGCCACTGCCAAATCTGACAGGGATCACAAACCAGAGCCCTCAATTTCACCTACATTATTCACTCATGCTGTATTAACTCATTCCTATCGGTTTTTACTGCTTGGGCTAACATATGTGGATATCATATTGCCTATTGCTTAGCCAAGCTTGCTTTAGACTGCAACTGGAGAGAATTCAGAGAAAAGCAACGCAATGAGTTTGTCACTAACTGTTCCGGCAATGACATACCCAGGAACCAGGCACAATTAGCCCAGGATCCTGCAGAGAGAAGTACCGCTGCCTCCCTGCTCCACACGCATAAGTAAATCACATTTCCTTAAGTAAACTCCAGTGCACAGTAGAAAACTGAAGCTTTCCCTTAAGTCTCCCTTTTACTTGTTCAGTTTCTGAACTCTTAAATTTTATTTCTTTTTGGAATGCCACTGCTAATGTAAAGGAAATTAAATATCAACATTTCTTTCAGCACTTTTTAATCATATGCTTTGTGGCTAGAACTTATGCTGTTAGTAAATGCACGTTAAACCTTGAGAAGATTACAGCGCAGCCCTGGGATTTCAAGAAACTTTAGGGAAATAACCAGTCATTGTCCCACTATTGTGTTACAGCTACCTACAGTGTTAGGAAACAGAAAATTAATACTGATTAATGTATTTCTCTGATTTACTCTCACTGCAAGAATGAGCTAACAAAATGAAACCTAAATTAATTTTGGTAGGAATTAAATTTATTCCATCCAAATTCACATCTAAAGATGGTAAAAGTCATCACTCAGAAAGAAATGAATCAAAACACAGTATCTCTAAACCCATCACTTTCCTAGCTGCACAAAAAAAATGTAGACCTGCCCTAAGAGACCCCAACTCCCTGAAAATAAGAAATAGGTAACTCCTTCTAACAGGTCTACAGTTTCAATGTATTTTGCTCTTGCTTAAGTTTAAAACTGTGCAGTCAGTAACCTTACTTTAAGGGGAAATTGCGGTCCTAGAGGGAATATGAATAGAAATACCTCAAAAAACCCAACTGCCTATACCAGAAAATGAAGCAATAACCTGCTAATAATGTGTCCTTGAACCCAGCAGTGACTAGTCTTCTGAATACTTCTTCTCTGGGTACACATTGTTCAGGGGCCTTTTGCTATTTTCAGTGTTTGGAGCAAGGCTCTCCAATAAGCTGTAGCCATCTGTGAATTTAAAATACTGCCTTAGCCCAACATGAATGCTGTCTTGACGCGAGTTTGTGCCTTGGTAGTTCACCCTGCTGCTTGCAGCGCTCTTCATTACAAGCTAATACAACTTCTTCTTGTTCTCCCATAACCTGTGGAATGACGAGTTTGCGTTCTGCTCAAACACCAGCTAGCAATTCAACAAAGTGGAAGACCACCACAGGCTTACCAAGCCAGCAAAAACCCAGGAGAATGCCTTGCCTTCCTCTTACACTGCTGTCTTACAGATGTATGCACCTAAGTCACATATTAGCAGAAGTGTCTGTTTTCTGCATGTGGAGAGCCAAGAGTGGTGGGAACCCGCAACATGCAGCACAGTATCTGAACTGAAATAAAAAGTGACAAAAATGGGTTTGCTACTTATAACTAAGGTGTAAATCAGTAGAAAAACAAAGATGAAAATGGTGAAGTAAATTCAGATTTGATATTTTGTGGATGCAAAAGACAGCAGCAGGGATTCTTACTTAATCAGAGGCTACAAGAAAGGAAAAAAGCAACTAACAAAAGAAGTTGTACAGGGGTCTGGAAGACTAATTTATTTGAAGGCAATATCTTACGTGATTTTCTTGTTAAACTCACCTATATCTTTACAGCACAATGTTATTATTTTTTCACATGTATTACTGTAAAAATATTTAGCGCAAATAACACTGCTTTCCCACATACATCTACTTTTTAAGCATTTTGCACCTGAGGTGCAATTTCTATCAGTACTGAAACTAATTCCTCACATCCTACTAGTGAATTTTTTTCTGGCTGTGAGTGGTTATGTCAGCACTAGAGCCTCATGGGGTCTAAGGTATGAATATGCACCATAATGGTGCTAAACTCCATTATTATGGGGCTTATTATAGGTTTCTTTGTATACCTGCTTGTTCTCATTAGTTATGACTTTAGTGTCAGCACCAAATGCCAGTTATCTGACTCTCAACCTTGCCGTCACAGGATCCCTTTAATATAGACTTCCCATCCAACAATAAAGGAAAGGCCACATAATCTCCCCAACACTTAATACTGATGCCTCTGCATGATACTCATCAAAAACCAAATAGTCCACCACTGGTTTAAACCTGGTGGAAGGCCAAGTTTATATTTGCATTTCAGGATATAATCTACTAAAACTAACACCATTTAACAAAATGGTAAAGCTCTTCCTGGCCTCTGGGAAACTAATATTGGTACATTCCCAACACTGACCCACAAGAAGAGTCCCAAAACAGAGGAGCTCAAGGCCAGCTGGTTAGTTTTACTGAGGTTTGGTTCCTGGAAAAGTAGCACACGTCACCTCCACAGCTGGGGACTAAGGCAGTGAACTGCAGCTCCCCCCGGGAGACCTGTAGGGTCTGGCAATAAATACAGATTTCCCACATGTCAGTCTGAGACCACGGTGAGGTCTGGGCAAACTGTGCTTAAAATCCTCACCCATGCTGGAGTGCCCCACTTGAGTACCCCTGTACCCATCTATATGAAAAGCCACCCTGTGGATTTGCTAGGTGAGTTCAGCGCTCCTCTGTCTTCCATAAAAGAAGGTGAGCGGCTCCCAGCTGTAACATGGGAGTCTACATACTCTCTAAAAGCATATTTTCCTTTCCACTGCAACTCAGATACGCTGCCTTCCCACTTCTCTGGGCAGGTCCAAAATATATGTTAATGATTCATTATGAACAGCTTTGCCCATTCTGCAGGATGAAGAATCCAAGAAGTAGGGCTCAAAGATGGTAGAAGATATTTACTTTCAAGAAAAAGGTTATAAACAAGCTGTATGCTATCATCTGTAACACCTTATTTGCTCATTTGCAGCTGAATCCTTCCTCATGAGAAAATTTAGAGGGGACTTTGCTACCATATTTGCGGTGAAGCCACAATAAATCCACAGGATATTCCACTCAAGGGAGAGATCCAGGGGGGAATGGTATAAATTGCCAGCAAAAGCAGAACTATTTCAGGGTGGTCTACTTAGAACTAACTTCCCTGCTTGTTGATTATGTTGTTGATGGTTGGCCAAGATTTTTTTCAGAAGTACCTAAAGTTAGCTCAAAAGGTCATACTTGGGAAGGCGGATAAATGGCCCAAATTACATACATTCTGTGCTCCAGCAGCTCAGCCACTGGTTTAATTATGAAATAAGCATGCTGATTATTAATCTTCCTAAACATTTTGAAAATCTTGACCTTTGATTTTCAACCAACTGCAATGCAGTCTCTGTCTAATCAACAGTTCTTCATCTATTCCACCAAGAAAAGAAGTAAAACCCTTTACATGTGAGACTGTAAAAGGCATAAAAATGAAGAGCAAGATGAAGTGAGTTTCCCCAGAATGGTCAATCCAGGTGCAAGCTGCCAACATTCCCAATTTTTGAATGCCGGCCTGCCAAGATAGGAGAGCCTCTTTCAACCCTTCCTAAAATCCCTAGCTTGGAGGATGTTAGCTTCGCTCTGCGGTATCGTGTTGTTGAGGGACCTCGCCAGGAAGCAAGTGCATGGAATTAGATAGCGAAGGAGAGACCGAGGGATCTGAAACTCAAGTGGTGGGATCACAGTGGGGTAGCACTGAAGAAGCTGGCGCAGACCCAGCGAGCTGTTTGCAGTAATAGAGGAGAGAATTACTACAAACCCTCATCCTCATTCCACGACAGCAGTTGGTAGCTGTTAACTACATGCAGACTGTAAAAGGAGAATGAGAACCAGCCACCTTCAGCCAGAGGAAGAATGAATAAAATGCATTAGGTCTCTTGCATATGAAGAATCAGAAACCTATACAAATAAACTATTTCTGCAACAAGGCACAGTGCCAGCAGCAACAGTCTGAACTACTAGTCTGCTCTGACAGCAATGAGAAATGGCAGCTTCTCAGAAGACATCACCTTAAAATAATAACAGCAAAAAGTGTCCCAAATCTGCATATGGACCTCACTGTCTGGCTTTTTTAGGAACAGAAATACTTTGGCCATAGATAGATTAGTTTCTGGGTTTGGCTTTTGAGTAATTGAAGGAATCAGGCAGTGATTTAAGAGCAGTGGATCACCCAAACTCCATACACGGCTTGGCTTTGTTAGCAGAGCTTACTGCTCTTATCTCATCTCGCTTCATTTTAAAAAGACTAATCATCAACACAGCAGGGTACATGCAGAAAACCAAAAGGTCCAATTCTGCAGTTCTCCTGTTTGCATAAGCCTGCAGTAACTCACTTTTGGGTGAGTGGTAAGGAGAAAACTGATAGGAGACAAGGATCTGACCCCCATCTGGAGAATCTCAAGGTAATTAAAGGACAGAGAAGCAAGGCTTCCATTAATGTTAAAAGCATTTGTAAGACCAGATTCCCCATTTTCATGTGAAAATGTGTTCAGATACATCTGTGTATTAAAAATAGAAAAGAGACCCCCTATAAATTCATACACACTGAGCTGAACTTTGTGGTGGCCTGCAGTTAAAGTAAACAGTGAAGAATGGGAGAGCCGGGAAGAATGGATTTGACCAGAGCCTCCAGTTAACTGTTCTAATTCCTTCCTTCCTTCCTCTTACTTTTTATTTCATTCCTTCAATCAGTCTGTGTATTTTTCTTCTGCAAATTAACCACTAGGGAAGGATGTATTTTTTAGAAAGGTTAAAGCAGTGCTGCCATTCTCCTACCAGGCAAAGGAAAAGTGTCCAAACTCAGCTCCAAGAAGCTCCTGATTGCTCTGATGAGCACTGAAAACACCAGCATCTTCACATTAAAGGGGTTTCCACTTCCCCAGTGCTAGCTTTGAAATAATCTCATATAAAAAGCTTCATATAACAGTGGGCATGTCTGCAAGAAGAGCAGCGTTGGCATCAACCACTATCTTTAGCTTCTTTCTCACGCTCTGTGACTGTAGACTGGTTAATCAAGATTCTTGTCCAACTGAGTATGTCTCTCATTTTGATACTCCTAGGAGCACTGTTAATCCTCCTTCCAAAGGAGGACACACGTTTAAGATTAACTTTTGTAAGAATTCACTGTGAAATGCTCACAAGCAGCCAAGGGACTTTGCAGACTTGACACTTGAAGATCAAATATCCTATGATTTGGTTGGTGAGACTGTTCTGAATGTTGTCACGTCACTTATGGATCAAGTCTAAACATTTCATCATAACCTCTCACGTGCAAAGCTCCCGCCACTTCCTCCTTCAAATCCCTTCTTAAATACATTTCCTTTGAAAAGCTTCCAATGTTCCTCTGCTCACCAATAACATCTGCACCCACTTTATGGTAAAGTAATATCAGCGACTTGTGCCGAAAGTAGACTTTCTGCTGCCTGTAGCGGGGCCTAATCTTCCATCTGTTTGCAAAGTGTATACGTATCTTAAGATCATCCCCTTCCTTCCCCCCAAAAAGCAACCAGAAACTGATATAACCCAGGATCAAATTTCGATGGCAGACCCTCTGGCTGGGTCCTGCCAGTAGAATGGCTGAAGAAAACAGCACAATCTTCCAACCAGTTTCTTAGAGAAAGGAAAAAAGGAAATATTTCTATTGCACTAGGAATACTTGGAAGCCTCATAAGTACACTTCTCACACAAGGAATATTTGCAAACCTTGTAGAATAGAAATAGCAAAAATTAAACAATTTTTCATTATGCTCCCTGTTCTACAAGACATACTTTTCCTGGAACCTTAGGGCTTATCAGCATAGGCTTTCTGACCAAGAACAAGTTTTTCAGCTTACCCAATTAAATTTAAACAGTTACTTTATCCTTTCAGTGTATATTTATCTCCCTGTCTTCTCCCTGCAAAGCCCCACAGAACTACAGTTGGCTTATTGGCAAGGCTGACCTGGAATTGTGCTGTAACACCTGATTACCACGGACCACCACAAAAATATCAAATGTACCATGAAGCATATGTGTCCCCTTCACCACATCGATTTCCATCTTCCTTGGGACCTCAGGACCCCACATCCCACTTCTACCTCTCATGCTGCTGGTTTTGACACGGGCCGCTGCTTTGCCAGATGGTGGCTGCCTTGCCAGCCTTCAGCAGCGGCAACAAGTGGGATCTGTTCACAAAAATGGCAGCAGCAGTGATGGAAGCTGCGTGGAGGCAGTGGTTGAGGAGTATATTTTCCCTAAAATGGCACCTTAAAGAATATACATTTGCTTTAGGTGCACCATATAGTATAACCATAAGATGGGGCCATAAACACACAGATAGTTCAGTCTGGGAATCAAGCTACTTATATGTACACTATTCTGGACTTTTAATTCTATGTATTTAGATACCCAAATAAATGGCCTCTTTTTCTGAAAGGCTGAGAACTGCATTTACTAAATATGGAAATAGGGTATCTAAAAATAAACACACAAGTATGAAGATGTTAGCCTTATTCTATAAAACGGGGGCAAGACAACTGCAGCAACTTATATGTCCAAAATACTTCTTAAAAGTAACCCTTCTCCCACCCAGCCCTCAAAGAGCCCCAAGCAAAACAAAACCAAAAAGCCTCCACAAAAATTCCAAGAGTGGAGTGAACATGTCAAGAAAGGCACAGAGAAAAGATTGCTAGTGATAAGTGGGCTCCCTGTGGATGAATAGGCATTTATGTTGCCAAAGGACAATACAAATTTGACATTGTTTTACTAATTTTCACATTTTTCATTTTATGGCAGCAATCATCATAAGCCACCAGAAGACAATACTATCTAATGGCAAATGAACAACGCAAGCAGTCACGGCATCCCCAGCCACTGTGGAGGGTGATAAAGCTACACAGCATCTGGAGTTTTGCTACAGCGACAAGCAAATATAAACACATAAATGGAGTTTACAGTTAATCTTCATATTTTTGGAAGTCCTTCAACACAGCTCCAGCAAGAGCTTTTCCAACACCTTAGTTTCAAACTGGAATCACCATTAAACCTATCAGGTTTCTGCCCAGACATAGAAAATCCCCTTACTTGAATTCCCAGGCGTATTTCTAATTTCTCTGTTTAATTATATCCCTGAATTTTAAATTCAATTTATCCTGGAAGTTTTTTTTTCAATATATGTTTAAGTCATATTATCGAGCAGGCTAAACCCTTCTAAGTATAGAAACACAAATCTTTTTGTTACCCAAATCCCAGCAGTCAATATTATAGATTAGAGAAGTAAATTCCTGGGTTAGTAATTTATATCAAACTAAAAGGCAATGCCTTTCTTTAAGTGCTAAAGTAGTCCTCCCAAATTACTGCAAACTGTGAGTTACTGTTTCACTCAGCACTAGTCTTGTACATGTTTCTGTCTCAAATTTCCCCTCTAAATGCCTACAAAAAAAGAGAAATGTGCCATGGCTCAGCCTGGTTTGAAGTATTTCTTCCTTCCTTTTTGTCTTCTGTGGCGCTCGATGTATTCTGCGTGCAGCAGCGTCTCCTAGTGGGAAAGGCAGTGAACAGTGGAATTTTTGCTTCCCACCGTTTCACTACATTTCCACATGCTTGCACAATAAAAGGAATCAGGTAGGACCAGGTATCGGTACTAATGCTGCACAGCAGTATTTACCTCTGTTGAAATGAGGGCTGGCCCCTGAGTTACAGAAGGATCTGGCAACGTGAGGGTCAGAATCCTTCCCACCAGCCGTCGAAAGAGGCAGGGTGGGCTTTGCCAAATGGCCCTGTCCAAGGGTCTTTTGTGGGAAGAGTTTCTCCAAGGCTTGAATCAGATATCAGGTCTAATTTTGCACTAATTTCCAGCAGTGTTAACACAACTGAATTCCTGACTTTTATCAGCTTAAATGAAAAAGGTGTCTACTTACTTTCTAAGCAGCTCATAATGAAGAATTTATTCTCTGTGTTATTTGGAAAAGGAAAAGTGCTTGCAAGAAGTTATAGAAGTACTGTGGATAGTCTCCAGATAGGCAACAATTTACAAAGAATTGGGGGAATGCTTCAGTACTTTCTGCAGAAAGGTTAGAGAGATGTGTAGGATTTCAGTATGCTAAATGCAGCAGAGAGATTATAGACACTGGTAACAATTCAGCTCTAATGTGTAGCTAGCGGGCTGGCGGTTGGTTCATCAGTGTGAGCAGAATCAAGTGCAATGTTTTCAACACTCACAGGACAGGCATAATCCTCTGAGCCACTGGACACCCACTGCATTCCCTTTGGCCATTACCACTGCTGGACACAGCACAAAAAGCCCGCATTCAGGAGGTCACTATTCAGGGCAGCTTAAGCACCCGCTTAGCTCCTCTTGAAGTCAAGATTAAATGTCAGGCACATGTTTCGGGACTTTCCTGAATCAAGTCAAGACCATTATTTGGAAGGGAGCTTGCCTACTGAATTCATTCCTAATCCTGGTCATTATATCCATGCTTGCATTACCCCAATCCGCAACTATTTGGAGCTTCGGAATTGTTTTCTCTAAAGACTGCTGAAGAATGCTAGAACAGACCAAGGATTCAATCTCCAGCGGTAAAAAAAGAAGTAATGAAGCAACACTGAACAGGAGTGTACTCTCACACGGTTTCCTGTCCGTGGTTTGTTGGTTTTTTTCCCATTATTTGCATAGATAAATCAGAGTACTTTTTTTGTTTCATATGGGTTTTGATATCTGCTCCACTCTAATTCCTCTGGCAAGGGAAACATCATACGGCAGTAACAAACACAGCATTATTTATTTATTGAGCACTCTCTGTGTGATTGACATTTACAATACCCAGAGGGAGACACAGGCCCTGTCTCAAGGGTCTCGCAGCCTGGAAAAACACCACAATTTAGAATCATTGGCCAGACAATCAGAGCCAAATATGTGAACCTCAAACAATTCACCATTTACATTTAAATGTTGCTTTTTTTTGCTGGATTAATATAGAAAGGCTTAGCAGATGAACAGTATTTGGGGGAAAAAATGTAGACTGTCTCCACTGCAAAGTAGAAAAGGCAGAAAAAGTGCTATTTTCATTGTACCCAGAAAAACTAAGTACACTTGAAGAACCAGGGGATCAAATCTTCAAGAGGACTGGATGCTGGTGCTCTTTAATAGGTAGAATTCAAAAAAAGTCCTGAAAATCACTTCCTATCTCTTGAGTCTGAAGTAAGCATTAGAAATGTGTTCATGTGATCTTGAAGTCCAGGACTCGCGGCACTGTCCTCTTCATCCCCTCCTCCTCTCTCCCCACCAAAACTCCTCTGTTAATCTGTATTGTATTTTCACAGGTAGGAAAATCCCATCTAAATCTAACCAATTCTCTTCTTTTTCCTCATAGTCCAAAGAAGGTACTGCAGCACAAAAGGGAGCAGGATTAACTCTGGGGGCTTTATGAAGTGGGAGGAAGCTACTGCAGAGGTTGCAGAGCAATCAGTTTTCTCTGAGCTATTGTGCAACCTGTCAAACTAGGCAAGTAAAAGCCCCTATATACTATTAGTAACCAGGATCACCGGCGATGTTGCTTCAGCTCAAATACTATTTAAAAAATGGGACATACTACTGATTCTCCTGTTGTTTGCCAGTATTGCTGCCATATTGTACAGTGCTTCTGACACGCTATATGCTAATGGAAGAAAAAAAATTAAAAATTCAGTAAATCCCACATTATTTTTTAAATTCTGAAATTACCAACATTAAAAAATTAATTTTTTTTTTAAAAAATGTATTATTCCCTGCCATTTGTTGAAAATCAGTGCTTTTTCTAATTGAAATCCTTAAGAACAAATGATGTCAGCACATTAAATGTGAATCCAGGGGATAGATTCACGTCCAAAGCTAGCAGAATGCTTCTTGGTTACGGCTCCTGCAGCTGAGAAATGTGAATGCCTGCAGCTATTCTCAAGGGACAATTTATTTATGGTCCCCCCTGTGCTTGACCAACTCTCTTCATGAATGTGTTTACTTGGGGAATAGTAAAATAAAATCTTTGAGCATAGGCTCCTCAGCTGCTCACAGGTCTCCAAGGAGATGGGAAAAGAGGTCCCTGGTTTCTCTGCTTTCTCCACCCCGCATATACATAAAGGTTTTGGTCCTGTGACACAACCCCAGTGTATAAAAAGCAAACACTGTGCAACAAGAGCAACAGAAGTTATCACAGCTATAGGAAGTTAACCGCCCGAAATTTTGAACAGGAAGGCTAAGTTTAACCCCAATTGGCCTGTTCAAATCTAGCCTAGAGCTGGAAAGAAAACAGCTGGAAATTAAAAACACTGTTGCATGATGGTGTTTGCTGCTTCCTGAACAGCTCCGGACTCTCAGGGGTGAACATGTGAGTGCTCCCAGTTTCAGAGACCTCAGATCACATCAGGTTAATTTATCTCCTATAAACATAATCCCCACTCCTAGGAACAAGCTAACTGGGGGAATGGGGCCTGTCCAAGTTCATTTTTCTGGCAGTATTTTGCCCTCTGAAACTACACAGGAACACACTCACACATATGCTTAACATCCTTAATCTAGAAGGCACTTAAACACATAATTAACTTTGGGCACATATTTCTGAAGCAGAAGACTTGTTTAAATACTAAAAGGAATACAAGAAAATGGCTGTTTTGATCTTCTGGCCAAAATGAAAGTAAACAAACAGGTATTTTGGGTCAGCCTGATACGAAAACAAAAGGCTTTTTGACATCAAGGACAAAAAGAAGGGTGATGGGACCTGAACCCAATATGAATTATTTAGTTACATTTCAGGTGCTACCAGTCCTTTCATCTCCTTTCCTTATTTTGCATTCTACAGCAGTCAAAACTGCTAAAGAAAGTACTGTTGAAACTGAAAATATTCAATCCCATTTCCAAATGGTGTCAGGCCAGAGCTGCTTTCTTTGCAGGTAGTAAATAATTTGTCAGCAAATGTTCATCTGCTTCTAGAACCAACCCCAAACTGGGATCTCAGTTACAATGAAAGCAATTAGGTAGAGGTCAAAGGAGGAGAAAAACCCAGAGATGCCTCTCACTATAGGCTAAGAAGCAGCGATGTCTGTTTGTCCCAAGTCATAGCAAGCATCTACAGAAAAATAGTTCGCCTCATAAAATAATGCCACAGATTGTGCTACTTGTTCTTTTGTAAACAAAACGCTTTCCCTTTGTCCTTGCAGGTCTGATCTGCATCTGTACTATTTCCAGTACCATGTGAGACCACAAAGCGCAAGCTGCTCTTAAAAGATAAGATGGCAGAGACCTATTTTCACTTCTTTTTAAAGCAAAAGCATCACAGCAAAACTAAGTCGATCTTTGTGTATGAAAGTTTACTATGTTAGATAAATATTTAGATGTAGGCACTTTATTACTGAAAGGAAGTCACTGACATTTATTGTTATTTTTATAATTCTATGTTGTGGCATAGTAAATGTTGCAGTCTTAGCAAAAGAGGTGCTAAACAGAGGTGCTTCCTGTTAGGTGAATTCGAAATTATAGTGCCACCACTTACTTCAACAGAAGTCAGTGGTGTAAAAATAAAAGGTGAATTCACCCACTATGAAAAATGAAATTAAATTAGGAGGCAACTGCTGGGAAGAGGCTACAGATAGGTAAAAAGACATAGTTTTAAAAGCTGAAAGTAAGATTGAGACTGGTAAGGCTGTCAGAAGAGCTATAAGTACAAAAGGATTTTTTAGATGGGTGGTTTACACATCTGAAAATATTTAAAATAAACATGTCTTTCTCCATGAATGCTACTATTTAACTTGTGCTTGGAAATGAAACTGAGCATTACTGTTTAATTTTTTTCATGCACATGAAGTTATATGAATCACCTTCCGCTCTCACAATCTGTAAGCTTTTTTTTTTAATTACATTTATTTATTCTTCCACACAGTGAAAAGTACTCTCCAGGTTCCCTCTGCTGAAAACAACGCACTGCTACTCATTAAAAAATCTGACCTTAAATAAGTAGTACTTCATGGGGTACTATGACTATATGGCTGTAAAGGGAGAATGTGTCACTTTATATGACGCTTTTGAGTGAAGTTTTTCCTACCATCGCGGAGCTTCATGTGCCTTCTCTAGATTTAGTCTCACTGAAGAGGACAAGTCAGTCAGTGCAGAATCTGGTCCTGGTCAGTCTGAGTCCATAATATTTAATTGGCATGACAAGCTTCCCAAATATTGCCAAAACATCTTGTGAGAGGAATTTTTCAATTAGTTTCAGAGGGCAGCGGTCTCTTCAGATAAGGATAGAGGCAATGTCAGCTTCTTATGTTGTTTCAAATGTACACAGAAAATCAGGGTTTCCAAAGTGTTACTGCAAAGTCCTTGAGGTTTATGGCATTCAGCTGCTAATCCACAGCATGGTACTTTTAAGTTTTAATTGTACTTCAATGTTCTAATTATCTTCTATTTTAGTTTTGGGTGGTTTGATCTACAGTCCACATAAGCCTATCTCATTGCCATCGTTCACATGAGAAATCCTTTGAAGCCAAGGGTATTACCATGTGACTGAGCTCCTCAGGACCTACAGTGTACATAAATAGTGGAGCCTACACAGTCATACAATGTAGGGGAGGAACTGTGTTTTGAGTCTGTGGGTTTCTTACTGCCTATGCGAAGATACCGTGGGGACCAGTGATGTAGACGTTGAGAAAAATTGAGAAACTATTTCTAGACACAGGTTCCCATGTTTGCAGCACATTTCTCTTTCAGAAGTAACGGCAAGCTTTGCTTGGGGGGCAACAGCATATCTGAAGCCACAGGAGGAAGATGGGAGCTCCAGTGGTTCAGATGAGTCATTGTTCCATCTTAATGGAAAACCTATAAAATCTCAAGCCAGAGACTAATAGATCTTTCAGGGGTTTATTAGTTTTACAGGTGTGTTAGATTTGCATGGCAAGGTTTTGGTAGCGGGGGGGGGGGAGCTACAGGGGTGGCTTCTGTGAGAAGCTGCTAGAAGCTCCCCGTGTCTGACAGAGCCAATGCCAGCCGGCTCCAAGACGGACCCACCACTGGCCAAGGCCAAGCCCATCAGTGCCTCTGTGGTAACATATTTAAGAAGGGAAACAAAACAGTTAGAGAGAGCTTTTGCAGCCAGAGAGAGGAGTGAGAAGATGTAAGAAACTCTGCAGACACCAAGGTCAGTGCAGAAGGAGGGGCAGGAGGTGCTCCAGGCGCCAGAGCAGAGATCCCCCTGCAGCCTGTGATGAAGACCATGGTGAAGCAGGCTGTCCCCCTGCAGCCCATGGAGGGAGGATGAGGGGGTGTAGAGATTCCACCTGCAGCCTGTGGAGGACCCCACACCGGAGCAGGTGGAGGCACCTGAAGGAGGCTGTGACCCGTGGGAAGCCCACGCTGGAGCAAGCTCCTGGCAGGACCTGTGGATCCGTGGAGAGAGGAGCCCACGCCAGAGCAGGTTTGCTGGCAGGACTAGTGACCCCGTGGGGGACCCACGCTGGAGCAGTTTGCTCCTGAAGGTCTGCACCCCATGGGAGAGACTCACGTTGGAGAAGTTTGTGAACTCCATGCTGGAGCAGGGGAACGATGAGAGGAGTCCTCCCCCTGAGGATGAAGAAGCAGCAGAAACACCGCGTGATGAACTGACCGTAACCCCCATTCCCCGTCCCCCTGTGCCGCTGAGGGGGGCGGAGGTTGAAGCCGGGAGTGAAGTTGAGCCTGGGAAGATGGGAGGGGTGGGGGGAGGTGTTTTAAGATTTGATTTTATTTCTCATTCCTCTATTCTGTTTTGCTTGGTAATAAATTAGATTAATTTCCTCTCTAAGTTCAGTCTGTTTTGCTCGTGACGATAATAAGTGAGTGATCTCTCCCTGTCCTTATCTCGACCCACAAGCTTTTCGTTATACTTTTTCTCCACTGTCTAGTTAAGGAGGGAGAGTGATAGAAAGGCTCTGGTGGGCACCTGGCCTCCAACCAGGGTCAACCCACCACAACAAGTCTTATAAAAATTACTGGAAAAACATAAAATTTTAATAGCTGAAAACTGAAAAGGTTTCATGAGCTTAAGCTTGGCCTGTTTGGATCACGGCATCGCTATGCTTCTACAGCTGGGATGTGGCACTCCAGCTGCAAAAATTCCCTAGACTCTCACTTTTGTTTAGCTGTCCTCCAAGGTCACACAAAAGCTTGCAGCTAGAGTTTCCCTTTGAACACAATTTCATGAAAATATTTAGATCTCTGGATATTGCTGAGGTTCTTCCTTAGTCATAGCTTGCCTGGTTATTTCTAAGTACTAATGCGCTAGACTGAAGTTTGCACCTGATGAAACCACCCGAGAGTATTACAAGTCTAGATATAGATATATATGTTTATCTAGCCTGCATACTCAAGGGGCTTACCAGGCGTAATTGCCAATCAGGAGTATCAATTTAAGTAAGAATTTATGTCATATTTCCAGATTTTAAGAGGTATCACAGAAATTATAGACTAGCCTATGAACAGGGATGAGACCCTTCATTAAGGGTCACAAGATGGAACAACTACTCTGACTTTCAATCTCAGACACAGAGGCCATAACGATTAGCTAGATCCAGCAACTATCAGCTGTAGCCATTAGCAGAGCTCATTGCCTTGGTCCAGAGAAGAGCTAAATCATTCTCTTACATCATTTACAGCTACCCTAGGATGATGACAATTAGATTGTTGTTGATGCCACCATTAGGCTGGCAATGGCAGTGACAGTCCCCTTTATCCTATAATCTGCATAAGGACTGGTAAAGATGATGGCTGTCTAGAATGTGCATGTGGAAGGTTTTCCTTAGAGCTGGTGAAACCACAGCCAGGGAGATCCTGCTGCTTTCTGAGCCTTTTCCGTTACAGGTATAAATATCCCAGAAAAAAAGGAGGGGAAAAAAAAAAAACCCACAAAAATCAAGCACAGTTAGTCTTGTGTACCCAACTGGAAAACGTGCCAAGCGCTCCAGGTGGACAAACAGAAGCCCTGCTCATTGCTGAGACAAAGAACTCCTATGGAGTTACCTGGATAATAAACTCCCATAGAAAGTAAACCTGCACGTGTGTAAGAAAGCCGAGCTGCATTACAACTGATTTCTCTTTCTCTGTTAGGCTTTAGATCTTTAAAAGATTTTTATTTAAAATGGAGCATGACTACCCTGGGGCCTCTTCTACTAATTAGCCGGCTACAAATGAAGTATAGCACAGATCTCACCCAGCGGATGCAGGGATTTATCCTTCAGCCAGATGCAGAGGTCACCCAAGCAAAGGCACACTTTACAGTGGCAAGAGTCTCAATTTGCCTTTCTCATTCTGGAAGGCAATCACACTACAGTGACTACAGGCAACTTACTTACCCAAATATAATGATGTTGACACAGTTTGGGATTGGTGATTGTGAAAACGTGAAGCTTTATTACTTTGCACTGAAGTGGCCCACTTCCTGTAAGAGAAGCAGGAGGATAATTAGAAATTAGTGAGCTAGGGTGACCCACAGCTATATTTTGTTGATGGAGATTATAAAAGCACCTAATTTTAGCATTCGCTTTCTGAAATGTCTAGCAAAGTGGGAAAGACTTGACTTAGTTATGTTAAAGCTCAAAGTTATTTCTCAGTTTATAATGATTTTTGTTCCCAGATTTTCCTCTTTGCAAAAATAACTTTTGCTCTCTAGGTTTGGACATTTAATGCCCCTTTTATCATATTACAGGTAATGAGATACACTTTCATGTTTTGCTCCCCCAAACCCAAATGACAGAGAGACCTTTTTGTGTCATTGCAAAACTTCCTGCACCAAAGATCAGGAATTATTAGTAAGAAATTGTTAGTAATTAAGCCTCACCAACTGGCCAAAGAAAGCTCCTGTAAGCTTGTTGCTAGACTAAGTGGAAGCAATGGCCTAGGTGAGCCAGCTCACATGTTAATTGTTGCATGATAGCATAAACAGCAGACATTAATATTAATTTCTTGCTAATGCTTTCAGATTCATTATAAATGAGGAAAAAAAAATAATGGATTTGAGTTTATGCTGGATTTCCATTAGAGGCTTGTGTTCTAGCTGCCAACACATCTGAATTTCCTAGGAATTAATGGGTTTAACCACAGTGTAATTGTTGTTTGTACAAAATAATTAATTAAGCCATATAAAAGGTTTTGTAAAAGCATTCAAAACAATGGGAAAATTCCCAGTTGCCTCTTCTTTCTTTTAGCACAATGATATATATCCTCTTGTGCTTGATCTTAAATTGATGTGTAATTTTCACAGATTGTGATGTAGGATATATTTATGATCTCACAGCACAAGGAGTTAAAGAAACAAGGCTTTGGAAAGGGAAACCTTTGCCAAAACACAGATTCACATGTGTTGCAAGCTCTGACAAAAGATAGTCATAGTACAAGGAAGCAGTTACACACCTTCTAGAACTGCACTAAGAATGAAAAGACAAACCAACTAGTTGTCCATATTTCTGAATTATTTTGCTTTCATGCATTCATTTCACACAAGCACTTTGTGTGGGATGGAGGATGGATTACAATGAAGAAAGAACAGTGGAATTTTTTAACCCTATGACAACAATATAGCCCTGGGAGGGACTTTAGGAGATCACTTGCACCAAAGCTGGATGACAATCTGACTCTCAAAATGTTTGTGAAACCTGTTACAGCAACATCCCACCATTCCCATGTCACCTAGTCCTTTACTATATTAAGGTAATGTTTTTTTGTTAATAGTTCATCTGAACTTCACTGCGTTTTGAGCCTATTATTTCCTTCCCTAGCTTATTAGGACATGGAGAAGAAATTATTTCTTTCAGATGTGGATCTGCAGTCTATCAAAGGACTAATGGAGGCCTGTGCAAGACATGTCTACATAGTTTAATAGGGTGTGAAGGGTGAGAAACTTTAAAATACGGTCCGTTCCTCCAATATTTAAAGATGCCTCACATACTTTGAACCAATAACAGTCAGAGCTGGACAACATGCTTAACATACAAAGTAATTTAAAAAGTATTAAAGTATTTAATGACAGAGATACATAATAACCAGTAGGAAAAACAGCAAAGAAACAGGGAAGGAACTGGTCAAATACACCTAACAAGTAAGGTGACTCAGTGTCCTTGGACTTGGTCTTGACAATACAATCACCAGTATATGTTAATGTGCTTTCGACTTCTGTACACAATTAATAAAAGAACCTGAGCAATGAATTCAGTCTTGAATAGCATCTGAGTGAATGACAGATGATAAATAGGTGATGGAGACAGACACACAAACAGTCAAAATTAATATGGTTTTGTGTGTTTGACTGCGGAAAGTGCTAAATTGAATGGAGATCCTTTGCCAACAGTAGTCAAGAAGAGAGGCTGACCAACATTTTTCTTTCTGTTTAGAGAATATATGGTATATACTCTGTACAAAGACTGAAAAGCCTTGCCTTATCTCACCTTATTCTTCCTTGTCAAGCACGGCCTTTCTGTATATATGGTATATACACACTATATATAGAGACAATACACAGTGTGCACTCCTAATACAGAAAGAAAAGCCTTGCCTCAGCTCACCCTGCCTCACTGAGGCTTTTCTGTCTGTATATAGAATAATTACTGAGGGAAAGTTGTCACTTCACCCCGCCTCACCTTGTCAGGCCTTTTCCTCCCATGCAGAGCACACACATTACCTCTATGTGTTCCACGGTACATATATATTCCAAAGACACAGACAGCATGTATTATCTATACAGAAAAGCCACAACTAGGCAAAATGATGGGAGGTGTATGTATAGCTTCCCTCCCGCCGCGGCCTGTCCGCCCGCACCCACAGGGTTACAGATGGGGCATGCGGCCCCCGTCACCCACCGACTGAGCAGGCCGGGCCCCACCGCACCGCTTCTCCCTGCCATACAGGCCGTTCCCGCACGGAGCGGGACAGGACAGCACCTGCCGAGCGTGCGCGGGGCCCAGCCGGGCGGCTGCAGCCGTCTCCGGCGGGAATCGACGCCGGGGAGGGCGGCGGGAGGCGGGGCGCCCCGGCCACCCTCACGCCGGGCAGGGCGGTGCCGCGGAGGCGCCGCCAGGGGGAGCTGTGGGCGGCGGCGGCGTTAACGGGCGCAGGGCCGCGGCGGCAGCAGTGGCGCTCGGCCCCGCCTGCGCGCTCCTGCCCTCCCCGCTCCCGTGGGGCGGCCGCGGCCTCAGGCCCGTTGGCGACCCCCGACTGCGGTCGGGGCGGAGGAGAAGGAGGAAGAGTAGTGGGGCGGAGTGAGGAAGCGCTGTGAGAAGCCATGTCTGCGCCCACCGGGCTGCCGCCGCGGCCCGCCGCCGCCGTTTACCCGGGCGGGCCCGGCGCCTCCCGGGAGGCCGCGGCCCCTCAGAGCGGCGCGCCTTGCTACCAGAACGGTGAGGAGCCGGCGGCCTGTGCGGCGCCTAGCGCTGGCGGCGGCGGGGAGAGGCCGCCCGCGGGGTCCCCGGGGCGAACTGCGCTGCTCCCTCACTAGGGGCCCTGCGGCTGCTGGGGGCGGGGGGTGCCAGGGAGCTGCTCGCTTGTCCTTCCTCTGGGGGTGGCGGGACGTGCGGGGCGTCGAGGCGGCCGCTGTGGGGGTCGGCGCAGGTCCGGCGGAGGGCCCGGTGGGCCGCGGCGGATCCGGCACGTAACGAAGCCCTTTCTCTAAAGGGCATCAGGAGCCGCCTGGGAAACGTGCGTCCCGCCCCGGGCCCCCACCGCTACGTGCGGAGTTAACTTTTAAGAAGGCGCAGGCTCTCCCGGCCTCGTTAAAGGAGCGAGGGAGAGGGCATCCGCTTCTTGCTGTCCTCCCGAGTTTGGATCTGCTCGGTGTTGTGGCCCTGTGGCGTCTCGGGAGTGCTCCGGAGGCCAAGGCATCTCTAGGCCTTGGCTCTGGTGGTCGGGCATGAGTATGGGCCGAAAACCAGGTACTATAGATGAGAGTACTCACTTCATCACTGTTTGTGAACTTAAAAGTAGTAGGTGGGTAGGCGTTCACAGAACCGGGTCTTGGGTTTTCAGTTGAATAAATAAGACTGCACCAGTCAAATGTGGGTCACTGAAAAACAAAGTTGAAATAGTTCAAAGTCACAAAATACTGATTTGCTTTTCAGATTGTGAGGTATTGAGACTAACTGTACTGTGAATTAAAATAGTTAGTGTGCTATAAAATCAGTTCTGCACCTCGTTAACTTTTCAGAATGCCTGTATGATCTTCGTCCCCACCTAATGATGGTTTGGTATCTAAATTGGGCCTCTTGCTTCCACAGAGGTTTAGCTTCTATTGTTAAACCCTGTATTTTGTAGTCAGACTATTTTGTGCACAGGCATTTTTTCTGCACAGATCAGTAAGCAAGGTAACGACCTACAATTTTTTTTACTTATGAATATTTCTCATGTCCAAAGCAGTAGTTACGGGATGAGCACTTACATGCCTATAAAGTAGGTTTTGAGTCAGTTTGCAGATAATGCAAAACTCCCTAAGGTGAATGAAAAGGAAGATAATTAAATGGTAGATTTTAGGGAGATGCTAATGCCTGAGATGTGTTCTCCAAACTTAAGTATTACAATGCTGAGTGTTGTTAAAATTACTCAAAATGCCAACTTAGATGGCTTTTAATAAATACCATGTCATTATCAGGACATACTACAGTATCAATAACCTGGACATGTGTTTCACAGAAACGGATATCATACACTTTAGTGGTGTTTTTAACTGAATGAAATGGTAATTTTAAAGAGCCATCATTACTGTTTGTTACTTTAATTAATTAACTCCATGTTGCTGCTAATGTTCTTGAAACCAGCTTCTTTAAAACCTTGTAGTAGACTTTTCTATGAAACACTTTTTCTCTCATTCTGAGAAATGTATACACTGTTCAGTAATAGTCTTGACTTTTTATTGTGTAACTTGCTAACTACTCAACTTAACTTTGGCTTCTGTGTTCCTTGAGATATATTAGTTACGTGTATTTGATGATTTGCAGCAAGAACTTTGATATTTTGTGTGTGTGTGTGATTTAGCAGTAGCATTCCAGAATTTTTAGTTTAGTATATGTCTTACATAAGTACTAATATAACACAGGATTTGAGGCTTCTTTTTTTTTAAATTAGATTATAATAGGAAGGGGAGTAGAGGGGAATAGTAAGTCAAAAAGACTGTACTGGAAATTTCTGTTCTATCCAATAGAAACTAAATTTCACAACGAAGATTTTCATTGCTCTTGAAATTTAATTTTATGTCAGTATAATGGAGTTTAAATGTAAGATACTTAAGTGAATACAGCTATTTCTATTCTGTTAGTTACTGAGATCTGATGAAAGAGGGGCTATTTTTTGCAGAAAGCAAGCAACCTGTTGCACATACAGTGATACTAAAAACAAAGCTGAACATGCTTTTTAAGAAGTTTTGCCAAGGCCTTTTGAGACCCTTGGAGACTTCAGTTGTAGCATAACTTAGGGTTGTTTTTTTTAAAAAAAAACAAACAACAACTACTTGTTTGTATTTGATTTTTTTTTTTTTTTCCTTCTCTCTTACATTGCTCTGAGTTTGATCCTATACTGAATTTAAGTGGGGTGTTTTTTTAAAAAGCCCTTGTTTGGGCCAAGCTGGGGATTGAAAATACAGTTCTTCTGAATAAAGTGTTGCAAGTTCGAGAAGCTTTTATTCTAGCAGTCTTACAGGTTGCTTTGTATCTAAGTGGAAGATGACTTGTTTCCTAATTTCAGCATAATATAATGTTGCTTGTTTAATCAGTACTAAAAGATGATGTATTTTTCCAGTAGCAATGGAGGACTTGAGTGCTACCAATTTAATGTGTTGAAATGTAACACTGAGAGGATAATTGTATTGAATCCCCCTGTTTCTCCAGAAGATTTTTGTCTGGTATTGTCTATAACTGGTTTATAAGATTACCACTGGTATCTCTACTAGCATTTTGGGACCATAACTTTCATTATGATGTTATTTAGCCGTCCTCAGACTTCAGATCTTTTGGATAGTCGCATGAAGCTTGATAAAGAGGATAGAGGTCTGAAAGGTACGAAATCCCTGAATATTTTGTGGAAATGGAAAGCTGGGTGAATGAAGGAGCTGGACATTATTTCCATGACTGAGCTGTTGCAAGAGCTCAGCTGTCATGTTTGCTGGCAATTAAGGGCACACAGAGCTTAACAAGGCACAGTAGTGTTGTCCCCTGTCCAGTTCGTAAGGGATACCTGAGGGAGCTGTGGTGGGTAAAGGGATGGTAGGGTATGTAGACTACATGTAGGTAGCATACGTGGCAGGTAGCTAAATTATTCAGGTGAGAGAATGCATGGACATAAAAAACCCAAAACATAACATTAGTAAGCAAAGCTTTACTAATTCACATAGTGGTATAGCCACAGCACTGCTTTTTTTTTTTTTTTTTTTTTGGTGGTGCTTTCCCCCCCCCCCCCCCCCTTAAAAAGTGATAAGGCTTTTGGGGTTCACCTGTTAACCTGTCTGTGTAGTTATACATTATAACGTTATAAATTATTAACTTGTCTGTAGAAGGAGAGGTTCACTGCTTTTGTTATAGAGATGGCATTTTAGCAGTACACATTCTGTGTGCAAATAAGGTTTTCAGCTCCTCTTGTGGAGGTTTTTGAAAGAGATTTGTCAGGTGTTTTGGGAGGAAAGTAGGGTACCTGAGACCTCAGGACAGATTGTACAATTAACCAGGTTTCAAAATGACACTGGTGTACCCAGATTTCCAGTGTTGAAAACTGTCCAATTATCTAGTCGTCATTAGTAACTTCAACTACCAACTGCAGTACAAAAATTACATTCTACTCACATTCTTTATAATCAAATGGACAAAAACCTCACTTAAGATAATGAGAATAATCTTTCATCTGTTATTGTAAAACTTGCTTTTAAAGGACCATGAGTTTGAAATCAAAAATATAATTTTTCAAATGTTGGATGTGTCTGTCTTAATGAGGTCTTCATGGAATTTATACTCTTGGGTACTCGTGTATAGTTTTAAATTTATAGATGTTTCTAATTAAAATTGTGAATAAAGATGACTCGGGCATTCTGTAATGTAGATATTGGTATCTTATATTGGTAATTTAATCTGTCTCTTTTACGGTGTTTTTAAACCAGAGCTAGATACTGCAGGACTTTGCAGTGATGATTTGTTATGCAACCTTTTATTTAAAAGTCAGGTGCTCCTAAATGAGCTTCTAAATTATACCTACTTAATTAGTTTATTCCACATGTTTTAGTAGAACAAATGCACAGACTCTTCAGAGAAAACACCTTTTCTTGCCATCTTAAGTGATATAACTGCTTAAAGCAATAAGCCTTGAGAAACATAAGTTATTGGTGTATTTTGGAATTTGCTCTTTCAGACTTTAAAAAAGCAGTCTACAGTCTGCCAAAGTTCATGTAGCATGTTAATGACTTGTTAGCTCAGAATTGTTTTCCTTTAAAGGAGAATAAACTACAGAGCTTTACAAAGCAGCTCCCACTTTTTCAAGAAAATAATGAATGAAAAGCAGTTACATACTCTCCTCAAAACTCAGGATGTAATTTTTTTTTAATCTCCTTATACTTTCTCCCAAAGTGCCTTTCTGTCTTTTTGACCCAGCAGTCCAAGTTACAGTTATTCATTTTTTAGCTCCTTTCTTTTCTACTCAACTTTCTGGGTTGTCAATTTTATGAAAAGCTACTTTTAATTTTGTCAGAAAACAATTTGGGAGAGTATGTTCCTTGCTTACAAGATTCTGTTAACAACTTCATTATTAAAATTGCCTTGCAAGTTAATCATAGAACATCTGGTTGTTACTTTAAGAACAGTGCCTTTTTAGAATTTCAAGACGAGAAATAATACTTATATTTTGTAATCATAGTAAATATAAGGGGGAAATCAGCAATTTATTATCATCAAACTGGCTTTTTAAATTTGCATGTGGCCCAGTGCTGTGCTTGAGTTTCTGCTCACTGAGGGCTGGGAAGTAAAACTGTAGTCATCCAACGTGACGTAAACAGTAAGGTGTGGTAATTTTAAGAAAGGAAGTTATCCAGGGAAATGTATTTGTTGTTCACTAGAAAATAAAAATAGGGTTCAGGAAAAGAACTTGAGGAAGAATTTTCAGATTTACTGTTGATCAGTTAGCATTGAAAAAAACAGTTTGGACGTAGTTGACATTCCATCTCCAGCAAACAAGTACTTGTTTGACCCTTGCTGGACCAGTATGTAATTAACTTCTGATATTGCAGAGCCAGTTGGAGTGGCAGCAGAGGTCATTTTCTCTGATATCAACATCTCCTATACCTGATGTAACTATCAGGCAGTAAAAGCAACAAAGTGCATTGTCAGATACTCTGTAGTTTCATGAAGATGTCAGTTTTCATAAAAGCATAATACGAAAGAACATAGAATACAAAAATAATGGTCCTGCTGCACTTTATCTTGGTCACCATATTGAGGATTTGTGAAGAAGAGTACCTACATTTTTATATATTGACATATTGATTTGCAACTTTTCATTTTCCATATTCAGTCGGTTTGTTTAAGGTATACTGTTGTATTCAGACACTTAGAAACATCAGGTTGGTGCTTACTGCTGCTCACTATTTGTTTAAATATTAACCTTTTAAAAACTTAAAAATATTAAAAGTACAAATGTGAGGCCTGCAATCTTGGCTTGGAAACCTCTTTCAGTAATGGAAACAATCAATTTTTCCTCTTCTGTGTGTGTTTTGCAAATTACTTCAGATATTGCATTATTCAAATTCAAATTGCATGCATTATACTTGGTTTGTTCTCTTTCTGCTGATGGAAATTGACCTCAAATAGTGACAGTAAACAAGAAGAAACCAATTGTTTGTTATTAACAAAGCACAGAGAGCATTGGCACTACTAGCAGATGCACCTTTAATACATGTGACGTTTTCTTTTTGTTTCAGGTCCTGTGCAGAGTCGGATGCAATTCCCTTCTGGCTATGGCTCGCATCCTCCAAACTATAGTGCGCCCTCAGGACACTATTCCCAAGTGCCCAATAAAGCTGCTGCTTCACATATGGATAATCAGTATAGAGCCAGTTACTACCCAACTTACTATTCAGCACCAGCACAAAATGTTATGACACCTTCTGTGGGTACCAATGTGTTGAATACACAGGAATTGCAGCAGTTGTACAACAAAACTTCTCCCCATGCAGCGGTGTCAGCTGAAGGACCTATTCAAGGAGCAATATCATCTGCATCCTACTTGCATACGAGTGCTCAGCAGTCATATTCAGCATTTGGTAATCACTACAGCACTTCTGTCAGCTCTTCAGTTGCATCTCAGGGATTTCCCCTTAATTCTGATCACTACACCATGCCTGTGGCTTCTAGTGCCATGTATCCTAATGTTTCCTATCCTGCGGCTGCTGGCAGCGTGTATGGGCAGGCATTTACCTCTCAGAGCCTACCTGCTGTTGGACAGTTCAAAGAGACAAATACATTTTCTAGCCAGAGTACATCAGTACCTCATTCACTTCAACAGCATGTTCCCGTGGGATATAATTCAACATTATCATCTGCTTCATCTGCTCAGTCCGTTCAAGACAACCTCAGCAGGAATCTTGCTGGATCGGTTGCTAAAGTAAAGAACCAAATAAATACAGGTATGGTACTATTTGAAGGTTAGTGAACTTCCAGATGTGTCTGGGAGACATCAGTAATCACGTGCTTTTGTTGGTTTGTATTTGTTTGCTATGTGAAATTGTGTATCGTATTTTGAATTCTGTCCTTATTCATTCTTGAAGCTTTTCTCATTTGGTTATCACACTCCTCACAATAGCAACTAATCGTATCAGTGGCATGTTTCTGTTGAGAGATACAGAAAAAGATACTATTTGGAGGATGGTTTTAGTTTATTGTTTGGGTTTTTTTCATTTAAGTGGCCTTGGAAGGGAATTTTTTCATCCAGTTTTGGAGGAATGTGTAATTTCTGAAGTGTCTGTTAATCACAAGGATACTCATTTCTTTTTGTAGCTAGAGAATTTTTTTAAGTCATGATCTAAATTGATTCTTTAAATTTAATGTAAGTGAACATGCGTGCACTCTTTTCTTCAGAAAGTTCAGAAAAAGTGGAAGCCTACGTGGGTTTGGAGGCAATTGTGAGGTTGTTTTTAATTAGTATTTTTGATGAGCATTTGAACAATAGAGCAATTTTGGTGATTTTAGCTGGTTTTTGTAAGCAACAACTTGGTTTTTTTAGTATGGATGTAGCTATACAGAATGACATTGTGAAGGTGTCAGTTGAGGGCGAGTACGCTCGGTTCTCGATAGTGGCTGCAGCTTCTGCTTCTTGGGAAAACTGAATACAAGTTCATAGGGTAAGCAGTACTTGGTAGGAAGAATGACAGTTCCGAGACGTGGAGATGCATCCATACTGAAACATCTCTGTTTCCCTCTGAGAGAGCAATAGTCTATGCAGGAAAACTGTGGTTTTCTTTCTATACTGGTAATTTTCTGACTTCATGCAGTTTTGACTTGTAAGCTGCGCAAGACTAATGGTTTTCTTTTTCTGCTGAGACAGATATTAGAGCACTGTAGAATGTTTCCTTTTTATGCCATGTATTTCAGATTATAGTTTAACATTGGAATTGTTTTAGGAGTGCTTGTAACTGAGGTTTTCTAAGACCAAGGACTTATGAAAGAACACAGTTTTGATGTTTCGCCTGGGACAACCAGCTAAGCTTAAATCAAGCTCATCTGATCCATACCAAGGTTGAATTTAGTTTCAATATTGCTTTTTTCCCCCCAAGACTAGGATGTAGAGTCATCCTTCAGCTCAGTTTTAGCAGTTTGAGTATTAGTAGATTTGAACTCTGTCTCTATATGGTGATCTGTGTGATTTTATGGAATATTTCAAAAACACGGAACACTACTGTTTGAAAAGGGAGCTCCTTAAAAAGCTTCTGGACTTAATGGCATTTCATGGTTGAGCATAAAAATGAGTTCTTTCAAGGACTAAAGGTTTAAAACTCTGGCTAAAAAGATTGATGCTGTTGAGTATAGAATCTATAGCTAGACTTGACAGAATGCGGGTATCATTCCAGAATAGTAAGACTTGCGGTAGTCATATGAAAATGACTTATTGTTTGTTCAGACTGTTAGTGGTGTATTTACAGAAGTTTTTAATTTAAATGCCTGTTAATTTTATTTCCTTTGGAGATGTCTTGAAATCTATGATTTTGATTTGTTCGTAACAGTATTTTCAATAAGGAACAGCTGTTTTAAAGGTGAAACAGTGGAGCTGACCAGACCATGAACAACAATATGAGCAATGGATAGTCTTATTTCTGAACCGTTCAGTGCCCTTCTTAAGGGAGGGATTGAGTTAATACATGGCCTCAAGAAAAAGTAGTAATATTACGCTTGAATTTCAAAGACCTAATGATAGAACTGGCTGTAGTAGTGGTGTGTAATAGGTACACGCTTTGCAGTTACGAAAATAAATACTGATCTACTGTTTCTGTTACACTTAAGTAGTATTGCAGTACTTGGTTGTTTGCTGGACTGTAGGCATAATTACTTAAACCACACTCAAACTCTTTCTGAGCTTTTAAAGCTGCTGAGATAAGCATGCTGTGTGCTTCATTGCACAGTAGACTGGATGGTGGCACTGATTTATCTGGAGAATAATGTTTTGCTTTTCCCTCTGATTCCTGGTTCAGCCTCAGCACATGAATGATTCTGTATTTACTGACTGGGAGAGTGCAAATAAAGGTAGCAAACAGCAGCTAGGCTGAAGGAAGAGCAGGGCTGGTTTATTACTAAATTGTAAAGAGTTACACCATTTATGAAGTCCAGGACTAAACAGGCTGGCATTCAACATCTTTGGCTAAAATATATAAAAAATTCAATTTCCACAACATCTGGCTGATAAAAGATGGCAAACAATTGTTTGGTCCTGGCACAATTGAGCTATTTTTTGGAACACTGATGTGCTTTCTAATTTTTCCAGTGCAATCTTATTGTTCCTAGAGTAATTTTGTATATAGTATTCTAATTGTTTGCAGCCTTTAAAAAAAGGAGTTGGATCTTGAAAATTATTTGCCATTTCTTGTACATCCTTGGAAAGTGTTTGAGTACAACACACAAGGAATTTAAGGAAATGATGAATGATTTGTAAGAATGAATGTTTCTGAATATTTCATGCTCCCCTCTATTCTCCAGGAAGGAAACGATGATGGAAAACAGTTGCAGTCTGTTCTGTGCATAGTTTTTAGCAAATTTGCTTGAAAAAAATTTAAGATATACTGAAATTTCGAAGTGTGCTTTCTATAACGGTTCATATAAAGAAATTTTGATATACTATCCTACGATTAGAGTGCCAATAAGACAGTTTGCTGTCATTGCTGCTGTGCTGTGAAGGATCCCTCGAAATCCTTAAATTCTAAATAAGCAAATAGTAGAAACTGTCACTCAGGATACTACTGTCTTAATGTATTTTTCAATAGCAATTTTGTGCAGTCAGTGAACACAGAGCTGTCTGTGATGAAAATGAAACATTCTTTGTATAGAAGAATGCCATGTTTTTAATAAAATGTGTGTGTTTAAACAGGACTTACGAAACAGGCTGGCATGAGCTTATGAAAAGTTTGGTGATTTCTGAATTGGTTTCTACTTGAATCAGAAGAATTCGAAGCGTTGGACTTAAAACTGTATTTTTAAATAAACTAATTTGTGTAGGGCCTTGGAAAGCCCCCAAAATGCTGAATCTATTAAGATCAAACCCCTAAGCTGCTGTAGGTCATGTACTGAGGACATAAACTGCAACAAAATCTTTTTCTAAAACTTTGCCAGCCACTGTCTGAAATCACTGAAGTATTTTCAGTGAAGCCTGCTGAAATTTCACTAGAAGAAAAGAAGAAATTTATTTTCAGAGGCATCTTTTGCTCGTAGTTGACCTGTTTTGATGAATAGCAGCCAGAGAAAATATTTTTCTTTGCTTTAGGAAGTATAAATGAAGCAGAATGCGAATATTTAATTTGAGATTTTTCTGCTTGCTGGTTTAAATTCGTTTTCATCTAGCAAAAATTCCCTCTTCTAGTTTTAAATTCTCTATTTCAGCAGAACAATGTTGATACAAATCTGAAACAGTGTTATGCTATGTAAATAACACACTCTGTATTATTTAGGCTTTTTTATCTTTCTAGGTCAGTAGCTTTCCTTAATATTTTTCCAGCTTATTTCAACTGCAGTTGGTATACTCTGGTTTTTCTTGGTGCTTTCCAGTCAATATGGATATCAGCCAGGATGCCCAAATTTTACTGGACTCCCCCCTGCCTCCCTGAGGAGAGGGAGATAGAGAAGTCCTTCTACGGGTATATGGCATGGGTTTTTTTGCTTCCTGGATCTTGTCTACTGTTGTGTAATCATAGGCAGTCTGCTTGAGCGGGAGACACTTTAATTTCTTTATCTCATGCACATACTTTGCCTTATATCTAAAGTCCTTGCTGCCCCAGTTCCATAGGAATGTAGGCTATAATCCTGTAAATCTGCTAATATAGGTGTGGTTGGAAAAGGGGAAGGACTGCAGCCAAGATACAGAAAGTCAGTGAGATACGATGCTGTTGAAAACCAAGCTGCAAGGAGGTGGTAAATATCTCTGTAGAAATCGCATGCTGTGTTGGCGGGGCTGGGGGGGGAAGGAATCCAAATTGCAGCTGTAGCAACTCAAAAGGGATTGTTCTTGTCTCTCTCCTGAAAACTTAAGAAGATACTACTGTGGTGATGCACTTATAAACCACTACCTGTAGGTCTCAAGTTGGAAAGTAAATAAAACCTTTAAGTGATATAGGAAGAATGAGGAATGACACAGCTAATTTGCACAGCTCTCCAGATTCTTTCTGTAACATACCTTTTAGCTGTAGGCACATGGCTTCTGTACCAAGTGGTATGCTTGGTCATTTTTAGTGCAAGAGACGTTCATGGTTGAAAGGCACGAGGGAAGACTTCAGAGCACATTAAATGTAGGAGGAGCAGAAGGTGAAAAACAAAAAATACTATGTCACTGAGATTAGATTTTATATTTATTACAGTCTGACAAAGCTCTTGGCTTCTCATGACATTGATTGGTGGGAATGTTGTATGGCCTGACTGGGCTTGTTCTGGATAAGCTGATGGAAAACTTGTACTCTAAAACTGATGTCCAGTCCAGCTTTGTCTTGAGCTGAAATACACCATCCTAAATTGATCAGTACTTGTATCACGATGCAATCTTCTTACTGGCCAGAGGAGGAAAAAAAAAGATAATTACCATAACCATAGAATGTCTATGTGATGATAGTTACTAACGATGCATTTTTAAAGATTAACTTTGTCCAAGTATTTCCTTTGGTTTTAGTTACTTTAGTTACTTTGGTGCCAGAATCACCAAATAAAGTTTAACATCTAATCTTGCAGGTTGGATTTTTGTACAAAGAAAAAATTACATTATTTTTTTGCTCAGAATTTAAAAACATTTTCTTACACTACACATAAAGGATCTGTATAATTTTGAGGATATTTTGGATACCTTTTGCTTAAGATTAAGTACTTGGCAGGAAGCCAAGCTAATCTGGCTGTAAATTGGTTTTGGCTTTGAACATGTGACATTATAGCATTTAGCATGCTCTACAATCGTGCTTGATGCTGCAAGCATTGCTGTATTGACTCAAAGTGTGGAAAATACCATAACCCCATAAACAAGTCTCTCTGCTACAGAACCTGGATAAGCACACTGATGTTGTAAAGAACTTCCCTTGTCATCTTGCATATCTTGCTTGAGGAAGCTGTAGCTACCCTAACAAGAATGTTTCTGCTGACAGGTGCTGATGCTTCCATGGGGAGTCTACAAAACATAATTTGTAGAAGCAGAGGTTATAGCAAGTACATTTCACTAGAAAATGCTGTATGTATATACTTGGAGAAATATATATTTTAATTCAGATTTTGATAATACTTGCGAAAAAAGCAGCATTTACGCTCAACATTATATTTTAAAACTGCATAATAAATGTTCAGTTAACATGGTGAAAATGTATGCTGCTAATTTTGATGGTAAATGAGAAAAACAGAAGGATTGTTTTAAGCTGCCTCTCCTTCTTCCCCCTCTAAGGGAAGCCTCAGCTTTCCCATAAAGTCCTGTCAGATATCAGCTCCATGATTTAAGGAAAAGTCAGGGACTGTATGAACTACACTGCTATATATGCAGAGGAAGCAAAGTTAGTATTACCTGTGAGTCCTCTAGTGAATTCTGTAATTTATGTACTCTACAGATGCAAACAGTGACTTTTGGTCTTGCTTAATTTCTGTGTTTGTTTACTGACTAGTATTGGTCAAACCATGTCCTTTCTATTCATATTTTTAACAGTGTGGTCTGTCATTTTTGTTTTAGAAAGAATCATAATATGATGGATTTTTTTCAGTTTATAAACAGTGACCCTCTTAAAAGCTAACTTAATTGAAGTTATATTGTTGTTATCTGATAGGAATTTCAACTGGACCGTGCTAAATCTCTCAAAGCACTAATCTGACTTTTTAAGCAGATTATATCTAGTCCAGATGTTTAAAACACATCAGAAGTTCTGTGGAATACTCAGGGTTGATTGAAACAGATTGCTTTGAATATGGGTCCCAGAACCGAGTACCAGAATTGCAAAGTGCAAGCCCTGTAAGGGAGACAGAATACCAGTCTACTACACAGCTGACTTTTCAGGTTTCCTGACTGTGGGAGGAATATTGAGAGGGAGCTATCCCACATGAACTGCATTCCTCTTATCTGGGAAGAGGAACCTGTGAAAGCATGGACTTGTGGAGATGGATCAAAAATGAATTAATTTAGCATCTGCTTAATCTTGATCTTAATACATCAAGCTTTCCTTTTTGCTGTTAGCTGTCAGAGCAATTTGTTCATTTCAGTGGAGTTTTAATATTCTAGGTATTTAATTTATATTAAAAAACACACACAACTTTTCAATGTATACTTTTTTTTGAAGGCATCTCTCTTTGGAGTACTGTTTTTGTAGTTATTGTGAAATCAAATGTGATTGCTGGCATTGTGTAATTGTCTGTGCAAATACAAACAAAATGTTCCTGCTTTCTGCTGCTGCTTTCAGGTGGCGTTGATTCTTCACAGCCTGTGCACTCTCTGAGCCAGAGCATTCCATTTACCAAGCCTGGGGCTGGAACATCTGCTTCCTCTGATGTGATCTCGTCAATAAGGACACCTGCTCCAAGCCTTTCTTCACAGCCGCGATCTTCACCGTCTCTTCCACAGTCACCAGAGTCAGACCTTCAGGAAGGTACTAAAAGGGAATGGGAAGTTACAGTACAGACTTCTGCCCTGTTCCACATGCTCACATGAATGCTGGAAGCTGTATTGCTGCTCTTCTGCTTTGTCTGACTGGAGTACATCTCTTGCATCTCATCAGGCTCCCTTAGTGTTCTTGTTTTGTACCACCTTGGTTCTAGCTTCTCTTAGTTCTTCTGTTTGATTTCCTTTGACCATGTGTCATGTTTGGCTTGTTTGTCTTGTTGAGTGTTAGATGTCTCTTCCTCAAAAAGCCCTTCTTTTAGTTACCTTGTTCTTCTAAAAAGCCGCTCACTATTTTAAATTCTGGGAAGAAGGTCTTAAAAGTAACTTTTGTAATCAGTCTGTATTGAAAAATCAAGTGTAAACAAGCAATTTGCTAGCATGGGGAAACAGAGCAAGCTTGAGTATTAAATGCAAATTGATGGAATCATTTTTTTATTCCCTAGCTGTAAGCTCCCGTGGAAAGCTGCTGCGAGAGTTCTTGTATAAGCTCCTTCCTATTCTGATGTTTGGTAGCCTCTTGACAAAGAATCATTTGGGTCTTGAGCCTTCTTCAGCCATGCTCATTCTACACTGATGTTTTGACTTGATTCTTGACTATTATGTGTTTCTGTATCTAGTACTACAAATCTAATTTATTGTGCTGATTTTTTTGGTTGTTTTTTCTTGGCAATTTCAGAATTTTAAATTCTTACGGAAAAAGAACTCGGCGTATGAGGTAGAAGTAGGCATTAATTTTATTCAGAACAATACGATATGTCTAGTGCTCAAAATAATTCTCAAAAGCACGGTGTGTGGCTGTCACAGCATGGTTTTTTTATTCTTAAGTTTCAAGGTTGACATAAATGTCTAAATTTCTACTTTTCCTCCATTTCCTCACCTTTTCAGTGAGGTGGAGAATATAAAGAAATAACGTATCTGTGAATCAGCTCTATATATCTTACAGGCAAAAAGATAATTCATCATTGCTATGAAGTCCTATATACAGTATACCATTTTAAGGAAAATGATAAATCAGTTTTTAGAACTGTGCTTGATTCTTGCAGTTTTATGGTTCATTTTTGATACTGGGTAGAATTTGTACTGTAGATGTGCTTCCTAGAAAAATCTTGCTTCATCTTCCAAAGAAAGCTCTAACCGTGTTTCTAATGAGAAAAAGGATTTTAGCTGTTTACACATCAAGGCAAGCACAGTTAATATATGTTCTTGCAGTGATACCTGTATAATGTGGGAACACTTGATAAATTAAATACAAATCACTGCAGTTGCGCTGAACTTTTCACTAAATTCAAATAGTTCCATGTAAGTGAAGGTTAATGCAATATGCAGCTGAATGAGCACACTTTGAAACCAACAATATACCTATGTCAGGAATATATAGATAAGTCATCAGGAGTTTGCATTGTTCTAGTTGTCTTTACATTAATATAATCAATAGTAAATCCATGTACATGTCATCACATGCATGTTTCTATGTTTAGGTGGTATTTTTATGAATGTTAGAAGACTTCATACTCTTCATTTAGTTTCATTTGAGGAGGCTGAAATACATAATGTACTCTTGCAATACCTTTTTATCAACAATTAAGTGTGATAACTTTATTTGTAGAAAATAACCTACTGAAAAAATAGAACATGTCTACTGAATATTTGTCTGAGTTGTTAGAATTACAAGTGTGCTTCTCATGCAGAGATTAGATGGACTGACTTTTCTTAGTCGTGTTTTCTACATGAAAGCATTCTGGAAAACCAGTTTGAACTAATTTTTAAAGTGGATTTCATTGTTTTAAGGTCCTGTGTGGGCATGTCTATAGAGAATTAAAATGTTCTAATTGTTTACTTGGCTAAGTTCTAACAGGACAAAAAAATTAACATTTATAAAGCCTATTTAATGTTACATAAATATCCATACAAATTTAATGCAGATAAAGTAATTTACTTGAAAATGGCATCTTAGAGCTGAACTTTGAGTATGTGTGTCCTGTCTGGGTGGTATTTGTAGACTTCCTTAGGTTTTGTGTTGATGAGAGGAGCTGATGAGTAGATGAAAATAATTTAAAGCAAAGAGTTTGAGTGGAGAAGAGGGGGGTTCATTTTGTGAGAACTACTATTTTTAATATTAAGATCTTAGTGCCATAGTAAATTTGTTGAAAATATGACGCTTGTGGGTAGAAAGCCAGTTAAAGAACTTCAGTATGTAGTTTATTTTTGCATGTGGTTATTTCATTTTCATTTTTGGTGAGGTCTCCGTTATGAAACTTAAGCCACATAAAATGTAAGCTTTATGTTTTAAAGTCTTTCATGGTATGGGTAATTGTACTTAAAATAGCTAAATAGTTGGTTTATTTCACAGGCAAATGAATTCTTAGCCCAGTTTATTCTTTTGTGTCCTCCCACCTACATTTCTAGGTGTCTGTAAAATATAGTGGGATAAAGCCTTAGAGTGCGATATTACTATATTACAGGAACACTGGTAACAGGGTTTAGAAATTTCCTGTCCAAGAAATTTGTGACAATTTAAATTGTGTGGTTGCATTTTAAGCCAGACCTATGAAGTAATCTCAATCAAAATAGATTCATGACTTCAAAATAAGCTTTTGCAGTTTTAAGAGTGGGAGATTTTAATGTTATTAACAACTCTGTAAAAAATACTAATCAGAACTGAGTTGTCGCAAGAGGAATCACGATTAGGTGCATGGTGGCACTTGGAACTACTGCCTTCAGCCACTCATTTCTGCCCTTCATTGCTTTCTCCCCCGTTCTGCCCTACTGGTGGTGTTGCTGGGCAGTGAACCAGAACTGGGGGCTTCTCCACCTGACTTTTTAAACTACGTTGTTTTTCAGCCAGATCAGTTCTTGGATTGTTTTTGTGGCTGGACAGTTGTGTTAGCACAACACAGGAGTATCTTAAAGGCACAAATTTTTAGTACTGCTGGCAATGAAAATAAAAAAATCTATGCAAACTTGTAAGGCTGGTAAGAGTCAAACCAGCCCTGCCTCCAGAGGATTCATAGTGATATAGTTCATGATTCCTAAACTTCTGTGTCACCAGCATATTTTTTAATCTTTTTCTGTATTCTTTCTGAACACATGCATTCTTTATGTATGTGACCAGTTACTGGAAAAGGGGGAGTTCTAGCAGTAGAAGTTTTATTTGTTTTCAAAAAAACATTCAAAAGACTCCCAAGTAGCGTTAGTAGAATGACTAATTCAGTCTTTTTCTCTCATCTGCTCATGCTTGGAATTTTTGCATTGGCATGCCCTTTCCAGGTAAATTTTCTTTCTTTCTTCTCCTGTATGTGTACATTGTATTTGTTAGAGGTCTGTCTTTGCACTCACACTGTGCCCATCTTCTTTTACTTTGGCTCTCTGTTACAGCTCATCTCTTCTTGTCATCCTGACTTTTTTTTTTCCCTTTTACTTGCATGTTAATTACTTTAAGTTGTTGTTTCTCCTTCACAATAATGCAGTTGTTCTGTCTTATTCCTCGGTAGCTCTCCCAGGCCTGAGAAAAGACATAGTCTCCTTGGCTGTAGTCTGGTTTTGCCCAGAGAATTGTTTTGATGACGTGCATCCAGTAGCCTTCATAAAAGATGGGACTATGAATCACTTGAGTTAATCCTGTGTTTTAGCAGTATAGAGAAACTGAAGCATTGTGTCTCCTCAGTTACACTTGGATTGATTTTTGCCTTCATCATTGTGACTACTTGCATTGAGGAGAAACTTGATTGGAATTGGAGGAATATTAATATACTAGATAAAGTGAAATAATGACAATTTCTTCTTGCACTAGCCCCTGTATGAAAATTCAGCTTCTCAAGAATGTTGTGATATGGTTTTGCTGTGTTTTCTTTTTACATGTTTGAATTAGGTAATCTTCACCTTGATTCTCTTGGTTTTTCTTAAGTGAAATTGAAATGGTCCTCTTGGGTTCATTTGCTAACCCTTTTTTAAAAAAGCTATGAAACCAGCAGCATTTGTGGCCCATAGCTTAAATAAAAGCTGATACAGTTGATCTAAGTTCTGGATTGAAGGATTATTAATTACCATGATGATTAGAGATTATGCATAAAGTACAACAGTTCTGTAGTGCTTTATAGTGTTAAAATAAAGAATACTAATCATGCGACAGTGCTTCTACAGGGGGGTAAAAATCCCAAACTCTCAAGAGTCTGAAAAATTTTGAAGAGTTTGGAAGAATTACAGTATTTTCTTGCTATAGCAATCCATTGGATTGCTAAGAGAGAAACAGTAGTTACTTGAATTTATTTAGGATATCTCTACCTGACTACAAGCATGTTTAAAATCCTTTCTAACCCTGCCCTGTGACAAGAAAAGCTTAAGATTTCTTGGGAGGTGCTGAAATTGCATCAATAATGACTTATGAAACTAATCATAAGCCGTTGCTGCATGCTTTACTCTTTAAAATGCTATATGTATGTGCTGCTTTTGTTCACGTGTTTCAAGTAGACATCGTAAAAAAACAACCAACAAAACCCAAAAACAACCCACTGCCAAAGAACCCACTACCAAAAAACCTTATAGATTATGGTTTGGAGGTGACAGTGGTAACAGTTGTTGAGTTGTCACCAGATCTTAGAAGTGGATAGTGTATTTAAGTGCTTAAATATGGGTCTGTGAGCCTGAATTTAGGCACTAATTTAAAAATAAGTCTAACCAAGTTTTCAGGTTTACCTAGCTTAAATTTTACTGACCGTGTTGCTGAGGTATATGATTGTATTCTTGCATGTTGCAGCAGCACTATATTTCATTAATTTCTGACAGTGTTCAGAATTCCAGCATGAATTATTCTTGTCTTAAAAGGGGCAGGTGTGCCAAGCTAAAGTTTAATATTAATGTTTTCATAACACAGTTTGAATTTATCTGGAAAGGAACTCATTTATTTCTATATATTTAATTTATGAAAGTATTCCAGTGGACAAACTGATGGTAAATACATGTATAGAAAGTCTGTGTGTGTGTTTAACTTCCTGATGTACATGTGTGCACACACGTGATTTCCTGCTAACTTCCATGTACTACTAATACTTTGCTAAACTAGCCCACTAAAAACTGCTTCTGCTGTACTGCTCATATAGGTCATATATGAACTATAGTTCTATAGTCTAGGGTTGTAGGTTTGACTTTTTGCATGCTGGGATTTTTTCTAGGACAGCTAATTTTTCTCACTTTTAATGCAACGATTTGTGACTTTTGTTTCTCATCTTTCCTGTCTGTCTGACTCTTGTGTTTGTGCTTTCCACTTCACAGGCATGCAGTATGGTGGATATGTTAATAATCAAGCTAGCTCTGCACCAGCTCCCTTGTCATCAAGTTCAGATGATGAGGAAGAGGATGAGGAGGATGAGGAAGCAGGTTGGCTTTAGCTTTACACCAGTATCTTGTTCTTTTCCTGCTCGAGTTTTGTTCCATATTTCCATCCCCTGAAAGTTTTTTTTTCCTCTAAGACAAAAAGTCACTCTGATTCATCATGTATCAAGTTAACTAGAAATTTCCCAGCTGTTATTAGTATAGTAAACAACAAGGATATCAGTAGTGGTCAGCAAATGGCAGTGGTCAGCAAACAGTTGTTTTTTGGTTGGGTTTTTTTTGTCATATTAATATCAGATGTTTTATGTATCTAAAAAATTAATATTCACAACTTGGAAGAGTCCAATATTTTTAATATTTTGATTTTCTGTAGGTTTTAAACTCTTAACTGAAGATAACTAGCTATAGAACTTAAACTTAACAACTTAAATTGCTTATGTTAAGCAACTAGATGCCATTTTTATCATTGTATTAAACACTTACCTTGTTTCCCATTTTATGTACAGGGAGCTCCAACAATTAAGGTAGTGAAGTAAATACTGAATGTTAATGTGTGCTTTTTAAGACAGTAAATTAATCTGTGCTCCTTTTTTTTTTTTCTCCTTCTAAGGTATGCCTCTATGGTCAGGCATGTATGTTCAGTTTTAATCTATTTGCTTTGTAGGGAACTGAAAAGTTTATTTACTCCCCCCCACCCAAGACGCAGTTTGTCCTGATTGATTGACATGTTAGCTTCTTGGTTGCAAGGATTCTGCCTGTATTTTCTCAGAATGGCCTGGTTTTGTTTGATGTTTCTCACTACCTTAGTTTCTTGCATGGTAACTATTTTTCTTCTAACTTGAAGTCCTTACAAGCTATATGTGAGTGGTAACAGTGTAAAAAACTTTGACATGAAACATTAGACTTCTACCCTTGTTGACAGAAGGAAGTAATAGTACATACCTTCTGCTGATACACTACTCCCCTCTGTTGTGCTGGCTTTGACTATGAATTTGGAATAGCAAACTTTTGTAACTTTTTTTTTAAGCTTATAATTAATATTGTAACTCAGCAGAAGAAAAACGGTGCCATATAATGGAGCAAAACAATGGTTATAATTAAGAACAGTGTGATGGGTTCATGTTAGCAATTTGAATAATATTGATTCAACTGTTATGTTGAATTATTAGTAAAATATTAGAAGAAAATAGTTGCTGTTGTTCCTCTTGCAAGGAGGGAGGCATTTTCAGCCAAAGATACTTGTCATTGTTCCAGCCCGAGAAGGACAATATTTGGAGGGTGCAATAGTATCAATATAAGCAATATTATTAACCCCACCTCTAGTGGAGCACGAGTATTAGGATACTTTGCATATCCTCTGTAATTCTTGCTATTTCAGATTATTGGTTCACTTTCCTTACTTTCTTACCCTTTGTGATAACACGTTCGATCTTTCAGCAGGCTTGAGTATTACTATTAAGTTACGCATAGTAACTCTTGAATGACTCTCCTTTTAAATCTAAGGATACTTCCTAATTTTAGATACCAGGTTTTTTTCTAATGCTATGAGTCTAATTAGACTTTACCAGCTAGAAAATAATTCCACTTTGGGATATAAAGTTTGCTTTGGTTGTTGTGATGCAGCTGCTTTTTGAACTCTGTTGTCTAAAGAGTAGGCTAAAAGAGCCAGGAGAGCATTTTGGTTTTTTTTATTGCAGGGCTACCTACTGAATTTTCTGCACATAATTCTTTGCCTAATCCCATGCCAAGTTTTCTGTCAAAGGGTGTATCAGATACCTATTTTGTTTTTATCAACTGCAACCTTTCTCTCCTTACTTACCTAAATGTACCAGAGTTTTCATACTACCATCCTTTCCTCTCGAGTTCTGTGCTTTGATAAAGCCTGTAGCCTTTGAGTTGTCATTGTATTTAAATTTATCTTATGCAACAGAGTGAAAGGGCACCCAGGTTCAACACATAGGCTACCTGATTAGTAAGCATCCTGGTTTATGCCCTGTCACCAGGGGTTAATGTAAATCCCAAACATCCTGTAGACAAGTTTCTAGCTTAGGCTATGCCAGCAGTTTTATGAAAAAATGGTGTTGGACATCTGGTTACTTGTGTTTGTGTGGCTTCTCAAATTTTTTTGTTCTCTTATCAGTTAGATGTTTAACTATGTTGCAAAAGAGTTGTTGAAAACTCTGAAAGCAAAAGTTATATTGGTAAAATAATTACTTACCTGTAAAAGCATGCTATAAGTAATACTTCTGTCTAAGCAGTGTTTTCTTTTTTTTTTTTTTTTCTTTATAAAACATTTATTTGTCTTCCTAATAGGTTCTCTGTTCTGGTGTTTATGCTGAAGTAAACTTTGACAGCGGTTGTAGCTTAACTTAAACATAGGAAAACCATTGTGTAATTTTGTGGAAGTTCTTGTGCTTTCTATTGATGGACACTCTGTGAGATTTCCATGATACATGTGACCAGCTTAGAGCTTGAAGCTACTTTTGGTCTGCAGGAAACTGTACAGCTTACTGGTTTTGAGTCAACTGTTTTCCAGTGAAGAGTAGAACAGGGCACGTTGTAGTTCTTGTAGGCATTGGGACTCTCACAGTTCTCAAAAATATGCCACAAAATTTGAAAGTTCTTTAGAAGCAAAGCCCTTAAGTGAAATGTCTTTGGTAAGAATATGGGATACTCAGTAATAGGATTCACTTTCTTATTTTAAGTTAGGCAGACCTTGTTTGTGTTTCAAAATATCTGAGGTTATGCTTTCTGACTAGAACTTTTCTGTATGTCAGAACTGATGCATATCTCTTTTTTTTTTTTTTTTTGGTCGTAGTAGTAGAAGTACGACTAAGTTGCATTATTTTTACTTACAGAATGCTTTTAAAATATATTCTTTCATATATTTATCCAATTGGTTTCTCTTACCTTTTCCAGCAGAGCATGGGAAGTATACAGTATTTCTTCTTTGCAACTCACTGTATCATTAATATTTTCCTAGTGGAAAGAGCAAACTCATTTTATATGGTATTATATTATGGATTGATATAATTTTATGAATGCAATTTACTGTGGGTAAAAAAAAAAAAATCAATAAAGAGTGACATAGTGGTTAAATCAGAAAGCTTGAACTGGTGTCTTACATGTTCACAACTGTGCTTATATCCTCTTGGTACTTTTTTTTAAATGCAGAACTAACTTCCGGTCAAGCAATAAAACTTCTTGAAAAACCTCAAATCTTGATCTTGTTGACCTAGTAAAAGTATATTTTGGCTTTTCTGTAGTAGGACTTACAGACCTTTAAAAGCTGTGTTCCTGCTCAGGAAACAAAATAATGAATCTTATTTCCTTCAGTTTCTAGAGTAGAAAGATAAAATTTGGTAGTAAAAGAAATCTTGCAGTTACGTTCTTCTATAAACTTCAGAAGAACAAAGGGAAATCTACAGTGAAAAACAGTCTGAAAACTAAAGTTGTAGGAATTTCACAGTGTTAATATATTATTTAAAAGAAAATCTGTTGTTAGTGTTACAGGGGGTTTTTAATAGTTTTTCTATGTCTTAGCTGAATGCTTTAAAGGCAAAATGCTTAAAAATAATCTATATAATCATGATGTTTCCATGGTATTAATGTGTCCCAAATTTCAGTGATGATATGCTCCCATGTGCAGGAGTCTCCTTACTTTGAAATCTCAGTTGATGGGGGATGGAGTCTCAAACATTCCACCATTGAAGTTCTCCTTTGAAATACTTTCAGCTTCACAATGATGTGTGGTCATGATTGATCCTTCTGAATAGAACAGTATCAGGGAATCTCTTTTGTGTCTGTTCTGCCACAGAATTTGTATATAAAATTGTCTCTTGATTTCTTAAATGTACTTTTCTGTCATACTTCATGGTTTGGGGTGTTCTAAGGAGCAGATACGTTTAACCTCCTTGGCCCTTTTTCTTTGGAAATATATGTGAAATTGCACTGGAAGAAATATTTATCATTTGCAATGATTTACTTTTACATAGTTACTTGTGGTAAAGCCAAAAGTAACTGTTTATTCTGACTGAAGCTGAGACCTCTTGTCAAGGTTCAGTGGAAAATAGAAGCTTTGTATTGGAAGCAAAACAAGCTCTGAATTACAATAGCACAGAAGGGAGGAAAGAGTGAAATACTTGTCAGTTTTGCATGAAGGTGGGAATGATGCATAATCACTCTGAAGATGACGGGAATCTTACGTTGTTTGCGGTTGCAAAGGAAGTCACCATAGAGACTTGTTTTAAAGATGTTGTACGTTGTATCAATTGATGTGGTCTAGGAAGAACTTCTAGTTTAATAGAAAAATATTTTTTATTTCAAGAAACAACTTTTTTTGTTGTTTTTGTCCTTTTCCCATTGATCTCTCTTGCTGTTTGGGCATATGCTTGTTTGTTTTTAACATCGTGTTGATTGTTTATCCCTTCCTGTCCTTTTTGCAGTGGTAATAGCTTTCAAGTCCTAGGGCTGCAGTGTTCTTTTTTTCCCAGGATCTTTATTGACAGTTTCTTACCAAATTTTTAGAAAAAATATCTCTTTATTTCTCAAAAATTTGCCATTTCTGAAACGCCTAACTTTAAAATATTTTCCTCCCCCAGCAATTGATAGTTCCTCTACTACAAGCAGTGCCTCTCCTGTTCTGAACAATTATGATGCCCTGGAAGGAGGTGGCTATCCAGGTAAGCAGGTTATTATATGTTAATTCTAAACTGTTTAAAGATTTAAATGTTTACTGTGAGTCAGTGATTTTTTTTTTCTGTTTCTGGTTTTGTTTATTGTTAATTAACAAGTAGGTGAAAGGAAATGCCTATGAAAGGAGTGGGGGAAATAATCAGAGAGAACATTCTTTGCTTTTCTTAATAACTTTTCACAGATTTAACACTAAAGTTGGAGTAACAATTTAACAAAACTTCCCTGTATCATAAGTCATACTTTCTATTGTAATATTGAGGGTAGTGCTGAAAATATGCTCTGTATGAAAGCAGGCATCTTTCTCTATACTGTATGCCTAGTGGTGTTGACATTAGTAGCTGATAATAGTTGATGTGCCTCTGAAGTCTTAAGAGACCAACAATATCAGTTTGCAGAGATGCTTGGATCAGGTTATTTTCTTCTATTTTTCTTCATTTGAAAATGGCTAGTATTTTGCTTATTTTTTATCTCTAAAAATATCAGGAGTGTCAGGTTTGTTCTCAATGAGCCTACTAGGAGACTACCTTAGTCTTGAAATCTGTAGAGCTTTCATGTTGAGAGCAGGTGGAAAAGATGCTGTTCAATGTAAGTATGTTAGCCAATATTTCAAATGATAATTGGATTAATTTGGGGGGTTTCCACCTCTGGTTCTTTTGCATTGCTCTGGTCTCTGAGGATGTCACAGTGGCTTACTTAGTTTGATGGGTTCCTGTGGAAGGTGAAATCTCTGTCAAGTAAAAAGACAACATCACTTTACAGGGTCTAGTTCATGCAGTAAGGGTAGCAGAGGTGTGGTTGCAAGATTACAGATTCTGATTTCTCAGCTAATAACTAACCATTTTGGTTCTGCGGAAGGCATAGTCTAAAAATAACTTGTTCCTTTTGTTTTTCTTTGAATTTAAATTTCTGTAATCTGTTGCTTTTTTTTTCCCCTCTTCCTCCTCCTCCCCCCCCCCCCCCCTTCCTGGAGTGCTCATGCCAAACATAGTTTCTTGGCAGTTTTTCTTGAGTGGTTGATTTCTTTGCATGCCACGCTTTTTCTGGTGGATTTTTACCAAGCTTAAATTCTTCTGAAACTTAGCTCACGTTTGTAGACATTTCTAAAAAGTAGTTTCATCTCTTTACAATTGTTTTCTATGAATTCAGGTCTATGTGTTACTTTGAATTTGGCCTTTAAAAATAGTGGGACCAAACTATGCTGCAGAGTTATACAGGAGGGACTTGCATTACTTCAAGAAAAGCTCTGTGTCTGCATTTAGAGAATAATTACGTTGCCTTAGTCTTACATTTTGAAAGTAGTTATAAGTGGTAGAGGAGAGACAAAGCATGAATGGTCTCTTTTGCCATTTATATGAAGTGTAAATCTTGGAATAAAATGTGGTTCTAAGGCAGTTTTTATTTCTTTTTTTGTTCAGTGGAAATACTTTTTAAGTTGCATTTTTTTGTAAAATACTACTTTGTTAGTAGTTGAACAAGTCTATGGCCATCTGCCCATGTATACCCCCTTTATCAGCATAATTGCAGTAATCTTACTTGCTAACCTATTTGGTCAGCACAGATAAACAACTTGATGGATAATGCAAAAACTTACAAATGGGAAAAGCGTTGTTTGTTAAGCATTTAGGAGTTTACATTTAAATTAAGAAAGAAATAGTATATTCAATGCCTGTGGGATTTCTTTTGTTCTTCTAGAGACACGTTCTGTGACCAGCAGCCCAGTTCCTAGTCCATCAGTCCCCCAAACATCAAAAGCTTCTAAGCCCTTTGGTTATGGATATCCAACACTGCAGCCAGGCTACCAAAATGCAGCGCCGCCTACTCCTGTGCAGCCCAGTAATCCAGGACACCATCCTGGGTTTCAGCACTATCCACAGGTTTGTATTTTTAATTAAAAAGTTACTTAATGAAGTAACTTCATGGGAAAAGTCCTTTCTGCGTGATATATTTCTTTTTTTACGTATTTTCGTATTTTACTTTTATAATTCCTGAGCCAATACATTTTAAGTATAATATTAATGTTGTGACTCTGGATCTTAACTTTTTATTAGAAGGCTTTTGAATTAAAATTTTAAGTGTATCTCCAAATAGTTGGGTTTAACAATTTTGCTTCACCAGTTATTAGCAGCATCCACAGTTTTAAGGTTTGGTGTTTCACATAGCTGTACTTTATTGATTGGAAACCATAAAGAAGCATAATGAAGTACTTCATCAGTCTATGTACATTTGATCAGAGCACTACTATGAGCTGTGGTCTGTAGCATTAAATCACCTAACGAGCAAGGCATGGCCTAGGGTCCAGATGAAAGAGCTCTGTAGAGCATCTGCTCTGTGTGTGGTGGAGCAGGCTGCCTGCATCTGCTCTTTTCCTGGAAAAGAGAACACCCAAGAAGTTGCGTACAATCACCTGGCTCCCATTGCGCGTGTGAGTCACCCAAGAGCAGCGAAATCTGAAGAGGTAGACCTTGAGGCAAAATACTTTTCTGCAATGCTTCAGTGTTTGTGTATGTGTGAAGGGGTATAGAAATTGAAACCTACTGATTTACAAACCCCACTGTCTGAAATAAGGCCCAGCTGGCAAATATATCGAAGCTGTTGTAGGTGATCAAAATTCCTTGCTGATCTGAGTGTAGTAACATAAGTTAAGATATAATATCCAGGAATGCTTTCATTGTTATGGAGGCAATGTAAAATGTGACCTGGAGGAAATGTATGTTTGTTTGAAGTTGAAAGACTTAGCTTCATCTTCACTGTAGTGCAAGATGCAGTTAGGCTCTTTTCAGTAGTACACAGTAAAAGGACAAAACCCAACAATTACAAGTTGTAGCAAGTGAAGTTCTAATTGGATGTATAAGGAGAAAATTCTTCAGAATGAGGGTGGGGAAGCACTGGAACAGATTGTGCTGTGAAATAGTCAATTAATCATAGAATCATAGAATGGTTTGGGTTGGAAGGGACCTTAAAGATCATCTAGTTCCAACCCCCCTGCTGCGGGCAGGGACACCCTCCACTAAACCATGTTGCCCAAAGCCCCATCCAACCTGGCCTTGAACACTTCCAGGGACGGGGCATCCACAACCTCTCTGGGCAACCTGTTCCAGTGCCTCACCACTCTAACAGTAAAGAATTTCTTCCTAACATCTAATCTAAATCGACCCTCCTTCAGCTTAAGGCCATTACCCCTTGTCCTGTCCCTACACTCCCTCATAAACAGTCCCTCACCAGCTTTCCTGTAGGCCCCTTCAGGTACTGGTCAGCCGCAATTAGATCTCCCTGGAGCCTTCTTTTCTCCAGGCTGAACAACCCCAACTCTCTCAGCCTGTCCTCATAGGAGAGGTGCTCCAGCCCTCTGATCAGCTTCGTGGCCCTCCTCTGGACTCGCTCCAACAGCTCCACGTCTCTCCTGTGCTGGGGCCCCCAGAGCTGGACGCAGTACTCCAGGTGGGGTCTCACAAGAGCAGAGTAGAGGGGCAGGATCACCTCCCTCGACCTGCTGGTCACGCCTCTTTTGATGCAGCCCAGGACACGGTTGGCTTTCAGGGCTGCAAGCGCACACTGCCAGCTCATGTTGAGCTTCTCATCAATCAATACCCCCAAGTCCTTCTCCTCGGGGCTGCTTTCAATCCATTCCTCGCCTATCCTATAGTCCTGCTTGGGATTGCACCGATCCACGTGCAGGACCTTGTACTTTTTGCCTTGTTGAACTTCATGCGTTTCACACGGGCCCACCTCTCCAGCCTGTCAAGGTCCCTCTGGATGGCATCCCTTCCCTCCAGCGTGTCGACCACACCACACAGCTTGGTGTCATCGGCAAACTTGCTGAGGGTGCACTCGACCCCACTGTCCATGTCGCCCACAAAGATGTTGAACAGTGCCGGTCCCAGTACTGACCCCTGAGGAACGTCACTCGTCACCGTTCTCCACTTGGATGTTGAGCCGTTGACCACAACTCTTTAAGTGCGACTGTCCAGCCAATTCCTTATCCACCAAGTGGTCCATCCATCGAACCCATGTCTCTCCAATTTAGAGACAAGGATGTTGTGCAGGACAGCGTCAAATGCCTTGCACAAGTCCAGGTAGATGATGTCAGCTGCCCTTCCCTTATCCACTGATGCTGTAACCCCATCATAGAAGGCCACCAAGTTTGTGGTGTTCATTCTTAGATATTTTCAAAACTCAGCCAGACAAGGCTATGAGCCAGACCAGGCTAGAACCTGGTCTAACTTTGAAGTTAGCCTTGCTTGAGCAGGAGGTTGGACTACCAGACCTCAGAGATGCCTTCCAACCTAACGTTTTCTCCTCTTCTCTGGTGTTTTGTTTTCATTTAAAAATAAATATATAAGAACCAGTTTCAGTATGGGGAGAGGAAATTGGCCTTTCTAGTAACTTGTTTTCTTATGCCTGGAAAGTTTGAAGGATTCTGTGTCACTTCCAATGTTGATCTGTGTCATGAACTTGAATTTTGTCCAATGACACATATTTGGAAGGTATGTCATGTTTGTCTTAGCCTTTCTAAATTTCTACCATAGAACTCTTTCCTTGTTTGTTTGGGTCTGTTACTAACTACTTGTATCTTTTTTTAATACATGTCTGGAAGAATTGGGATTGCAAAAAGATTTAAGATCGTTATTTAAACATGACTGTTTACCTATTTGCAATGCTCTTAATTTTTTCAGCAATATCCAGGTGTGAACCAGCTGTCCTCTTCCTTAGGAGGGTTAAGTCTACAGCATTCTCAGCAGCCAGAAAGCTTGAGACCAGTAAACCTTACACAAGACAGAAATATTTTGCCTGTATCTTCAGTTCCAGCACCTGTGCCTAACTTGAATTCTGATCTTAGGAAGTTAAACTGCAGTCCAGAGTAAGTGTACTGTGTCTTACATTTTTCAGTGACTAGTAATTATTTCAAGTGTCAAAAAATGTCTAAACTGACTCCTGACTTTAAATCTTTGTGATGAACTAATATTCGCTTGAAAATAAGTTTATCCTCTGCATCCTTACACACATATTGAAACTGTCCTGCCATCAGAATACATTATATGCAGTGTGAGTGTAGCTCACTTAAGCAGGTTTCTTGATGTTTTAATCTTTGCATTTTTATCCATGTAAAAAAAAAAATATCTATTAATAAACACCTTAATGTTATGCAGTATATTTCATAGAATATTTTGTAATATTACATAGGATTTTTTCCAGAAAATTATGATGAACATGCCTAAATACAATGAATAAACTGTGAGTATATTTTACTGTGTAATCCTGCAGCCATGATGTATTCTTTTACCTCTAATCAACATTAATTAGTATTATCTACTACCCAAGACAAGTGCAGCTATGTACAATGGAAATAGCTCTCCACCAAAGATCTTAATTCTAATTCCAAAAGAAATTTTATTCATTGCTGCAAATTAATTCTGCTTACTGCCCTAGTGGCAATGCATGGTCCCATCAGAAACCCGAAATCAGAATACTGAGGGTGTCTCAAAATCATTCTTAAGTGTGGAATACTTTGGACAACGCTGTTCGTGCATTGGGGTTTTTTTAGTGGCCTTTATTTAGCTTTAAGTCCATCCTCCACTTTACATACACAAAACAAAAGATTTTGACTCTCTCAGTATTTGAGATATTTCCTCTGTTTTCTTATATAAGTATTGCTGTCTGAGAGCTATTTAAATACTGTGTTCCTTCACTCAAAAAACCTGTATAATGAATAAAAAATACATCACTGAGTGTTGTACCTATCTCTTTATTGCATGTTTGTTTTGGTATACTCGCATTGCTGAACTGCTAAATTGAGGAGCGAGGGAGTATTATGTTAGTTTCTTTAGGAGGCTTTTTTTAATCTCTTTGCTTTACTTTTGTTTATTAAATCAGCTTTGGAAAACATAGAATTTCTTAAGTTTCAAAATTCTTTAAAATCAAGTGTAACACAATGTTTTTAACATCTTTTAAAATTTCATTTTCCATTAATGTTTTTATTTCCTTTCAGCTCATTTCGATGTACGCTGACAAATATTCCACAGACACAGGCTTTGTTAAACAAAGCTAAGCTTCCTTTGGGTTTGTTGCTACATCCCTTCAGGGACTTAACGGTAAACTAGCTTACTTTTTTTTTAGTATATATATTTAATATATGCATTTGCCTTATTTTTGTTCAAACAATAAAATATACTGAACTATGTCTTAAATTTAACAGAAGTAGCAAAAAAAAATTTTCCCCTCAGAGGGGGAAAAAAGCCTTGAAATTGCTACTTTTTGAAATTCATAAGGGAAAAGAGGTGCTCACATTGAATGTATTACTGGCATGATAAATGCTGTCAGTAGAGGGTAAGCACAATGTAAGACTGAAACTGTGTTTGTAACTGTTAAGCAATTCCTCTCCATCTACTTTATTTGTATTTATGTAAAAAGGTGAATAACTGTCTGGTATGACTTTTTTCATATAATATGTGTTCTTTGTGTAAGATTTGCTGTCTATCACAGTTAGTCACCCAGATTTGTCCTGTCTGTCATAATTCCTCTTGCCATAGTAGCTTTGTTATTGTAACTGTGTAATTTAAAGTAGTTTCATTAAAAAAATTTATTACATCTTTGATTTGTGAGATTGGATTAAGACAATAATTAAGTATTATTTCTTCTGATTTTGAAGGGGAAGATATTTTTAATAGGCATCATTATTACTCTGAAAATGAGCTAAAAAGATAAAAGGAAAGATGATAGAATCACTAGTCTTATGAAGCTTATACATACAGTACTGCAGAGTAATATTTTCCATAAAACATATTATGTACCTTTGTTACAGCTTTCCATTGTTTCTTTTTAGCAATTACCAGTAATAACATCAAGCACAATAGTGAGGTGCAGATCCTGCAGGACATATATCAACCCTTTTGTTTCTTTCATTGATCAAAGGAGGTGGAAATGCAATCTGTGCTACAGAGTTAATGATGGTAAGTTTTTGTAGCAGGAGATGCTGGCATTTATAGAATCTCTTTCACGTATTTGCATCATACCAGTCTAGAGGATACTTTCAATTAAAATGCAGATTAAAATGACAATGTTCTTAAGATTTTTTTGGGTTTTTTTTTTTTTTTTAATTTAAATCACAGATGTGCTGTGCATTGTCGAAAGCCAAAGGTTGTTTCACAATTTTCTGGGACACTAAGAAAATGTAATCATGTTATCCTGACTACTTGTATAATGAAATGAACTTACTCCGTTGACTGCTATTGCAATACACAAATGGAAACATGATCACAACTAATACTGTCAGCAGTCCAGGCCAGAGGTTATGAGAAACAATATAGATTGAAGCTTGTTTGTTGTCAAATGCTCTGTTTGCACTGGTGTTTTAAAATTGGGGAAATATTGTTTAAAATAAACCAGGTTTTGTTTCCAGTTATTTAACTTTGATACTGCTTGGGATACTTGAAATGTGCCTCTGGTTTATGTATCCTTAATGTGAATTTTTTTCTGTTGTTAGTAGTAATTAAAATATATCTGCATTAGTTTTCTTGTAGCTGCCATAATGGTTTTTATTTGCTGACAAATATATAAACATTTTTTTGTGGGGAATTTTTTTTTTATGTATAGTTCCTGAAGAATTTATGTATAATCCTCTGACGCGATCTTACGGAGAGCCTCACAAACGGCCAGAGGTCCAAAATTCTACAGTGGAATTCATTGCTTCTTCAGACTATATGGTAAAAAAAGTTTCCATGGGAACTTCAACAACAATTGCATGTTTATGTAAATGTGTTCGAAATAATTGTTGCATATTGCTTCAATGGTGTCTGTTAATTTTCTTGTGAAGGTCCTCTTAACACCAAAGAAGAGTTAAAATTCGTATTTACTTTGAATTTTGGCAAATCTAGATATTCAGAGGCTTGTCAAACAAAGGCAATTGCAATGCGTGTAATCATCCAGTGTAGTTAATGTGGCGTAGTCTGATGCAATATGGTTTCTGAGTTTCTTCCTCATTTTGAAGAGGTTTTGAAAGATGAGTAATGGAATAACAAGAGAATTCAGTTGCGTTCAAATTTTTAATTAGTAATTGTGACAGAAACAATTCTAACTAGGAGTCAACCTACAGTTGCTGTGATAGTAGTCTTGTCTCCAAGAAAGATAAACAAGACCTGGGAAAAGACCCTGTTAATTATGACCTTTTTAACAACAGCAAAAATAAATTGTTTTCTTGTCTTTGAATTGAAATACTGTGGCCAAGACATTTGGCAAGGAATAAATACAACTTGCTGTATGGTTGGGAAAAGGATGTAGGTAGTATATTTTAAACCCATTTAATGGATTGCATTGTCCACATCCTGAAGGAACAGTGGTGTTTTGAAGAGGGAATTCTATATCTGACATCTGAGAGTAATGTTTGAGTTGATTGTTGGAAGGAGAGACTAAAATACTGAATTTCTGTTCTGAAACATCACATTACAAATTATTACAAATGGGAATTATTAACCACTGGGAATTGTGGTTAAGTCTATCTGCATGAATTTTAATAAATCAGTTTTATCGCATAATGTGTACATTGAGTTTTTCTAAGTATTCCCTTGTCCCACTTCCCTTTCTAATGGCTAATTATTTTTAATATTTCTTTAAATATGATTTTTGAACATTTTTTTATTTTTATTTTTTACTTTGTAGCTTCGTCCTCCTCAGCCTGCGGTATATTTATTTGTTTTAGATGTGTCTCATAATGCCGTGGAGGCTGGATATTTGACAATAGTCTGCCAGTCATTGCTGGAAAACCTAGACAAGTAAGAATATAAATAACCTTTTAAATTAGCTAATGTGTTATGAACAATGCTAACCTACAGTTTTGCAGAAAACTTGCATATAGTGTTTAAACGTTCTGTCCCAAAAGGACAGGAGTTCTGTTGCTTGAGATTCTGAAACACAGCTTACGTGTCTGAAAAACAACCAGAAAAACCAAACCATCAACCAAGCAAAAAAAAAACAAACCACCCCACCCCAAAAAAACAGCTGTTGAAGCAATTTACATGAGCTATGTTCCCTGCATGTGATTAAAGGTGGATCTGCAAATAATTTACTTATTTATGTGCAAAGAGTATTTAACTTCTAACAACAGGTTGATTGAACAAACATCTATAAAGTGTGCTCTTCCCCCTGCCAAGACAAACAAGCATAACTAAATTACAGACATTAAATTGGCTGGTTCTTGTGCTGAAATGGCCGAGGTGCTGCATACTGGAATGTTGTAACTACTCATGTGAGACTGCCTAGGTGAATTCTGTTGTCAGTTTGGTTTTTTTACATCACAGTTACCTAGATCTACCTGTACCACTTTCTGTCTGTTTTCATTTTTTGCACTGGAACAGGATGTATGGGATTAGTGGTGTTGGTTTCTGAGGGAGGGTTGATAAACTTCACTATGTTCATGTCTTTGGAATGATTTGTATCCTGTGGAGGCCTCACTCTGAAAATTGTTTTCTCCAAGTTTTTCTTAGGAAACTTGATTTTAATTTCTGATAAAGACACCAGCAAGTACAATAGAATTCCTCTACATACATTTATTGGTTTAGTCTTTCTTTATCCAGATCTTTACAGATATTTTTATCAACAACTTCCCAGAAACATGCTAAATTATTTTAGGGAAATTCATAAAATACCATGCAAAGTCTATAGGAAAATCAGTATATCTAGTTTTTTATTTGTATACTCAGATGGTAAAAACAATATTTGCCTCTCTTGCTTTTGTTGACCATCATGGTTTTCAGCACTTGTTGATTATTTTTTTTTTTATATTTGAGAAATCCCATTTAGTTTTTCTTTTTGTATTTTTAATGAAATACATAGGAATATGGTCCACATGAGAAAATCTTCTGCTGAAGAACTGAGAAGGCTACTTTTTCACGTATCAGTGTAATGTTTAAATGAACTAAGTTCTCTCTCAGAACAAAACATCAATATCTTAGTGAGTGCTAACCTGTAACACTTAGTCTTGTAAACTGTATCATTATCCCAGCTTTTTAGAAAATGCTGAAGAAATTTTACTTGTTATTCATGTTTCAGATCTCCTTTCTTTTGTTCTCCCTTCACCCCTGTATACGTGAGCTGAGTTTCTGCTAACATCAGCAGGAGCTATGTGTATGTATGTGTCTTGAGAGAGAAATTTAGGGCTTAATAGTTTATTTTTTAATGCTTCAGGCTGCCTGGAGACTCGAGAACAAGAATAGGGTTCATAACGTTTGACAGCACTGTTCAGTTTTACAACTTACAAGAAGGTTTATCTCAGCCTCAGATGCTGATTGTCTCAGATATTGATGGTAAGTAAAAAGAAAATGGAAACTAAATCTTTGAGAAGCTACTTTTTTCCCAGAAGAAAGGTTAGAGTCTCTCAAATATTCTGGTATTACGTCAATTTTATTGAATGTGTAGGGAATATATTTTTAAAAAATAAACTTACACTAACTACAGAGTAGGTGGTGTTTAAAAAGTGAAATTTGAATGTTAATTTTGTTTTGAATAAAACAAGCTTCGTATAGACTGTAGTATTCTCTCTAATATGTGTATCAGAAAAGTAGACTGTTTCATAGTACATATAGCAGTGGGCAGTGAAATGTTTTGTTCTATTTTTAATGTTATTTTTTTCTTTAATAAAATGTGGGTTTTTTCTGTTCTCCCTACAGATATTTTCCTACCTACTCCAGATAGTTTACTTGTAAATCTCCATGAAAGCAAAGAGGTATGATTGCTCAAAATATATCATTACATTTAAAGAGTTGAATATTAAAAATAGGCTTGAATTCAAAGTTTAAAAGGAACTTCTATCTTCATAATATGTAAATCCAATGCCGCTCTTTAATTATAGAAGTATTACATGTTGGTTTGTTGATGCATCAGAGTTTTTAAAATTATTACATTGTTTTCCTTAGTGTGTTGGAACTAAGCAGAAACATTTGGTACTGATTGTTCCATTTCAGTTACGGCAATACAGCTTTTTAGAAATAGCAGAAAATGTCAAGCTTGCAAAATCTCAAAGAACACTTTTCAATCTGTTCTGCAGCTGATAAAAGATCTATTGAATGCGTTACCATATATGTTCACCAATACAAGAGAAACACACAGTGCATTGGGCCCTGCTCTTCAGGCTGCGTTTAAGCTGATGTCTCCAACGGGTGGTCGGATATCTGTATTTCAGACTCAGTTACCATCTTTGGGAGCAGGTCTTTTGCATTCCAGAGAAGATCCCAATCAAAGGTCAAGCACAAAGGTACCAACACTTCCTTTCATGTTCATCTCATGAGACTAGGGACTAGCCATGTCCTTCTGACTTGCATAGTTCTGCATATCAACTCTTGGGTTTTATTTATAGCAATTCACTAAACTTTAATTACTCATTGTCTGTGTTTGTGCATTTAAGATCACAAGTTTATATATGTATATGTGGTATTACTTGTTTCAAAGTGCCTGAGCTGTCTTTTGGGCCTTTGGTCCATAGCTCTTCTCGGCAAGCAAAAGCAACTGCAAATATCTCTGACTCTGTTAACATCAACCTGGGTTTTGAACCAAAGCATGAATATATTAAATTGTAGACCTAAAACATGATTTCTTATTATTTTTATGGCATTGTAGTTTACAGTGTCCAGTAAGTGTAACATAGTTACATGAACGTTTATTTGTATGAGAATGTAAATTCCTTGAAAGTAGGATCATAACTGCTTGTAAATACAAACTAAAAGAATATGGAGCATAAAGAATATAATTTCTGCAGGTGAAAATGCCTATAAATTATTGCTTAAAGGAAACTGCCTTATTATACTTTGCTACTGAATATTATGTCTTTTGTTCCATGAAGTCTTAAGAGATCAGCACGATTGTTGTCTTAACTCTTTCCTGTATAATTTATTCACCACAGGTGGTCCAGCATCTTGGTCCAGCAACAGATTTTTATAAGAAGTTGGCACTGGACTGCTCAGGCCAGCAGACTGCTGTGGATTTATTTCTCTTAAGTTCGCAATATTCTGATCTAGCTTCTCTTGGTAAGGAGTACCTAATGTATGCATTCATTTTTTCCACGCTGCTTTCTGTCTTCAGAAGCATGGGCTACTTCAGGAATTCTTAAATCATGTAAATTTTTTTGCACTTCTGTAAATGCAGCTGATGCTGCAAAGGAATTGACTTTGAAGTTGGTAGAGTAAAGAACAGTAGTATTGGATAGGTGGTATCAGACTATTCTGGAATTTCAGAGTTTTAAATGAGAAGGTACTGTCCTGCTCAAGAACAGGGAACAGTCAGATGGCAAGAAATGAATAAAGTTTAATCACAGGGGTAGAACAGAGTTCTCATCTTTCAGTATTAAACCAAGATTTGTCTCTGCCCACACACTTAATTTTGCCTCTACACCATTGAATAATTCTGCATGCATTCCTGTCTTAGCTGCTAAAGGTAGCATGCTTTGTGAAGTAAGTGTATAACTAGGTAATTGTGTGTTTGGGTGACTCATCACTGTTTTCAGTGACCTGAGTCTGAGCCAGTTCTTGTCTTAGAGATGTGGGTCATATCAGGAAAAAGATGAACATAAATGTGACTTGCAAAAGGTCGGGCACAATTTTTGTGTCCTGACTTCATGTTACAGTTTTACCTCTTAACCATGTCTTTTCCTCCTTCACAGCTTGCATGTCCAAGTATTCTGCTGGATGCATCTATTACTATCCATCTTTCCATTGTAGCCATAATCCTGCTCAGGCCGAAAAGTTTCAAAAAGACCTTAAAAGATACCTTACAAGAAAGATTGGATTTGAAGCAGTCATGCGCATTAGATGTACAAAAGGTATGTTTTTAAGTACTGATTCATATGGAAAAGGTGATGTAAACATGTTAACTATCATTTTGTACGTGCTTAGTCTTTAGCAACATTAGACTTCAGGTTATTTCTCTTTCACTGAAGAGTAAGATAGTTGCCTTCTTCCAAGTAACTTACCAAAATGGCAAAAGCTAATGTATCTGGATGTTTTCTTTTTTACTTAAGATGACACCATCTCACTTCACCTAAATGGACATGTGTAGCATAAGGGCATCATTCAGCTCAGAGTGTTCAGAATTGAACATGAACTCTACAGGATCATGCTGAAATGCCTGATGATTCATGTAATTGATTCCATGTGATAGTTAGAATAAGTATTTTTTACAGTTTTCTGAAACATAGCTTGAGTGCTGTGGGTTTTAATTATTGATAGAAGTTTTTCATGCTGTTTTAACCTCACTCTGAATTTCTTAATCTGCTTCTAGGTCTTTCAATACACACTTTTCATGGGAACTTTTTTGTACGGTCTACTGATTTATTGTCCCTTGCCAATGTCAATCCTGATGCTGGATTTGCAGTACAAATGTCCATCGAGGAAAGTCTGACTGACACATCTTTGGTTTGTTTTCAAACAGCTCTTTTGTATACTTCCAGCAAAGGTAAATGAATTCAAATGACTTGGCCACTGGGCTTTTTGTTTCTTTTTCTAATATAATGTTTGTATAGTTAGTTCTATATCCTAAGAGAGTCTTCTCAAAGCTAGTGAGCCTACTTGGAAGTTAATCACATAATCTAAATATTTACATTAAATTCTGTTTTGATGGGAAAATGTCATTTATCTCCCATCTTACATAGAGTTGATTCTGCAAGATTCCTTTACTTACAAGGCATACTGTTGTTATAAGCAGTAATACGTTTGGCGCACACTTTGTCCAAAATCACAGACCTATGAGGGTCCTATGAGGGATTGGAGTGAGTTGCTAGTGCATTGGGTGGGCGTAAAGAATAGCAGGTACTTTCTATTGTGGAACATGCCACCAAATTTTGGGATGGAAATCAATGTACTTCATTTTTAGACTCAAGACATTTATTGTGGATGTTATAAGCTAGTTTGTGTATGAGCTTGTGCTGATTCACAAGTTGCATGCTTTAGAGCTTTGCAGAATTTGAACAGGTTGAGAGGCAGGAACGGGATATAGTGTTACAAGACTTTCCTGACTGGTGCGTTTTTACAAAACGAATGCAACTCAGATGAGAGAAGATATGCTGTAATGACTGAATTTGTATACCTCTACCAGGAGATCTTGCATAATGATTTCTACTTATTTTTATTAGGTGAACGTCGAATTCGAGTGCACACACTTTGCTTGCCTGTAGTAAGTTCACTGGCTGATGTATATGCAGGAGCGGATGTACAAGCAGTTGTATGCCTCTTAGCAAACATGGGTGAGTACAGCCCAGGAAGATTCAAGTATCTTTTTGTGTGCTCTTAATTTTGCCAGCCATTTAAATGAAGCAGTGAACGGAGCCTGGGTATTGTAGAAAAAGATTGGAGTGGAGCACACTGAAACCTGAGAATACGAAAGATGACAAAATCAAAGTTAGACCAAAACTAATAACTGAAATATTCCTTAGTCTGAATACTTAGTTGACTTTAATCTTTTAGAAGGAGCCTTCTTAGTTTTTTTCTCTACAGTTTATTAAAGGAAAAAGAATCACTTTGGATTGAACACTTGGATCAAAACTCTCATTTTTATATCATTATCGTGGTTGTCATCTCAAACTTAAGCTTTCTGGGATTAGTTAAGAAAGAGTGATTCAGTTTAGTGAGTTGCTGGAGACTAAAAGGAAACTTCTGACAACAGTGTATCCAAGAGATGCATTAGTTCTCTATCCTTCTATCCTGTCATTGCTGGGTTGAGAATCCTTAGTTATCCTTGCTTATGGGGCTCATGAGTAGCTGTCTCATAGACTGATCTCTACCATTGAACGTGTATGGCTCTATGCAGCATTTTAGTATATGTGGTATGTTGTATATTAATAGTCAAATAAATTAGGAGAAATAAATAGTACTTCTAGATCTCGTTTTACATGTGCATTCAGTCCAGCAGGTGGCTTCCTCTGACCAAAGGATTTGCAGCCCTTTCTCAGCAGAGAAAGATGAAGCTTCGTTTACACTAATCATAATTATGCCACTGAAATAACGGCAGAAATTTCTTGTGGGGGAAAAAAAATAATTGCTGCAAACTGTATCTTGGAGGTGGGACAGCAGAGAGTTTCATCAATAGCCAAGTAATTTGTATAAGGTGTAAAACAGGATTTATATTTAGTCTTGACTATCTACCACAGCTTTAAACAATTTTTTAAATTCTCCAAGAGTGGGAACTAGGGAGTGGAGGTCAGCCACGCTGTATTTTTTAAACATCATGAAAGTGAGTATATGTATGGGCAGTTGTCTTGTTTACTCCTAAAAAAAGTTATGACCATAGGTGTGTTATGGGGGTTTTGTTTGTTTTAAACGTCACCCAAAAGCACAACTAATATTTTCAAAATTCAAGGGAATGCATGAGGCCAACTGCAGTAACTTCTTGTATCCTTCTAACCCAACAGCTGTGGATCGCTCAGTTTCATCTAGTCTTTCAGATGCAAGAGATGCCTTAGTTAATGCCGTGGTGGACTCCTTGGCGGCATATATGTCAACTGCCTCAAATCTGCAGCAGTCCATGCTGATGGCACCAAATTCCCTCAAGCTGTTTCCACTGTATATTTTGGCCCTTCTCAAACAGGTATGTATAATCTAGTGGATTAATGTTTGATATTCAATTCGTTGTTCCATGTGAGGAATTCTTCAGCTCTAGGTCAAGCAAAGTCTGCACTTTTCTAAAATAATGAAAATTAGGTTATTCTCTTCCAGCTTACAGGACTTTCACATAAAAGATTATTATGTTAGCTTCATTTTAAATGATTAGTGCCTGAACAGTTTATTGGTTTTCTGGATTGTGAATTTTTTCTATTTTGTCTTATTTTATGATGAAAATAAAAACAAATATATTGTAACATTTCGCATTTCTCAGATTTTGGCGGCTAATTGGTACTGCACACAAAGATTGTTGGAAGCTGCTTATTAGTACTACTTCAGTTTTATTTTGTGAAGAAAAAAGTAGTCAAAAATGCATATACTTCTTACTTTAAAGTACCAAGAAGGAAAATGGGTTTCCATGGAGATACAATGAAATCTATTACAGAAACTAAAGTGATATAGTTTAAAGTTCACGTAGAATTACTTTTTTCTTGGTTTTTTTTTTTTAATATCTTTGTATTGCCAATCATCATACTTAAAAATAAGAAGAGACCTTACTGCAGGGTTTTGTTAGCAATGTATCTCATACCTTAAAGATTTTTGTGTCTGACAGTTCTTTGTTTTCTTATCATGAATAGACCTTTATGTAAGTTTGATAAGAAATCCAATCATAATAACTTACTTTGTTTGGCTCAGTGATTGCTTCAGTTTCTAATATACTGATTAGGACTTCGTTGATGCTTGCATAAGTAATGCAGTTAATGGTGGGGAAAAAACAGACCATGGATTATCAAGAGGATCTGTGTAAAAGACAGAAGAGTGGGTGAGAAAATAAGTTGTTTAGGGTATTTTTTTATCATCTTTGTTAACAATAATAAAAAAGCCTGGGATACAGAGAAACCAAAATGCTTGTGGCAGCCAAGGAGAAGAGGACTTGATTTACTTAGCTTTGTTGTAGAAGTGAATATGAACTCTTGTTATGGAAATTTTCTCCACTGAATTGGAGGATGGTGCTTATTCTATTGTGTTGCTTCTAACAGTGATCATTTACTGATGGCTTCTAAAGGAGATGTGAAAAATTCAGTAGGAAAGAGAGTTACAAAATAAATTTTATCCTAGGAGACCCTATTTCTGCACTAAAACATGAAAGTATATTTCCCTTCCAAAGCTTTTCCTTAACAGTTATTCTTACTAATATAAAATCAGAGTTAATCTTATCCACAGAAGTATCTTTTCCAAACTCCATTAGGCTCATATCTTCCTGTGATATTTTGCATCATGAGTTTCATAGGCCAGTAATATTTGACAAGGATAAAAAGGAAAAACACTAGTCCAATCACACAGAAATTTTACACAAAGTGGGGGGACTTTTTTTTATTCTCCTTCATCAATAAGGAGGGAGAACAGATTAAGTTTTAAAAGGTGTTGTATTCCAAGTTGTATTTGCAGATACATTACTTTACAAGAGCTTTGCTATCTTTGCTTGACACTTTAAAAAAAATCTGAAATACACTGTTTAGATGTGACACAAAATGCAGGATTTATTTGAGTAACACCACTGTTCTCTTACAGAAAGCATTTAGAACAGGCATGAGTACACGCTTGGATGATCGCGTATATGCAATGTGCCAGATGAAGAGCCAGCCTCTTGTTCATTTGATGAAAATGATACATCCCAACTTGTACAGAATAGACAAGTTGATTGATGAGGTAATGCATGAAGCCTGTTTTAGAACACTTCATGGTTTTAATGATCTGTTCAACCTGATGTTGTGCTGCGATAATGTAATTGAAATTGTTTACTGTAATGTAAACTGAGCTTTTTCCGTAAGTTATTAAAAAATCAAGAAAAACATTTCAAGTTTTGGGTTGCAAGTACAGTAGTGTATTATGAGCAGAACTGTGGTTTTACTTCACCTTGTTTCAGTGACCACAATAATTCTATGTTTTTGTATTATACAAAGAAAGCAGAGAAGATTGTATGCACTGGAAACATCTCGTGGTGTTTTGCGTGTTAGAAGTATCTGGGGGAAGTGGATGAAGTAGATTTGGTGGAGGATTCTAGGTTTTGTATACTGAAACCAGATGAAGTTGCCTGCAATAACAGACTTCCAGTGGTTTCTCAGACTGATGTGAATGAAACAGAATTTTACTTCTAGATGGTCACAATCAGACTGAGGAAGTACTTGATGTACAAAACCAGGTTTTATTAGTTTGCCTTTTACAGAGGTAGCCTAGGAACTGGATGCATTTTTTAACAGTAAGAAAGATGGGATTTTATTTAAGGTCAAAGTTAGTTCTAATTGCAAAAATAAGTTGTTTTTTAAGTAAGTTTTCATGAGCTTGTTACTCACTAGCTTTGGGAAAGCATATGTAGGAGTTTGTGTCATACAAGATTATATGGTAACTTAAGTAGTTTCTCTGGCAGTTGGTATTGTTCAGCACAAACTCTGAGCTATTTATAGTCTCAATGTTTCTTTTAAGGTATTTCATAGACTCACATATGCGAGTCTAAACTCAGTGTTCTTCAGTGGGATTGATTAGTTAATTTTTTATTATACACACACCCCCCCACTATTTAATAAGCCAACTTTTTCAACTAACCTTGTTAAGTTTTTTGTGGAACTTATGTTGAAACAGTATATTCAGTGTGCGAGTGCTCTAAAGAACCAGGAGTCGTTTTGGGAGATCCAGTTTTATTGGCAAAGGATTGCAGATCAGTTATTTCTAGAAGAATAATAACAGAAAATAGGGCTTATTTGACCTACTGAAATTGACAAACCACACTTTAAATCATATAACAGAGTGCTAATCTGCTATTTAGTACTACTTCAGTTTAACGTATTTGTGACAGAGGTAGTTTTTAAATTTGTTTCTTTAGAAAATTCTATGATATATATTACAGATTTTTTTAAAAAATGTTTTTTGCTCATTTTCTTTTCTCTTAACACTTAATTCTTGAGAGCATTAACTGAGCCTGGAACTTTCCCAAGTGGAATTCAGTGGCTTGATTTTCATCATTGTGCATAAATCTGAAAAAGCTTCTAATCTATTGCATTATAATGTGGAATTCTTTATATAGTGACTGTTTTTTAATAATCTTTTACCATGTGGAGATGTGCTTAGCCTCTAGACTATTTTTTCCCTACATTATTTGAGAATGCTTCGCAGGTATTAATAGATATTCAGCCTATTTTTGTATCGGAGGGGGAAGCAGCTTTAATCCGGAGATACTGGGGCTTGAGGGGTTTTATTGTGTCTGGTTTTATTGCTGGGGAAGAAGGAGGGGTTATTTTTTAATAATGTCATTGCTAATAGCCATATTGTTTAATCAGATCAGTCATAGTGCTCTGTGGACAAACCCATGTATCGCTTCGGGCAGGATGTTAAATCAAAAAACTTTTATTTGAATGCAGTAAAACAGTGAACCCTTATAAGGAGTAGAATTCTATGTTTTTCTGCGCTTGCAACTTTCCTAGTGAAGTTGAATGCAATGAAAAAAAATATGGAAATTGTTTGTAGAAGATTTTAAGTGTAAACACCAGAATCCTTTTGAAAGTTTGGCATCTGTAGCATGAGAAATATTACACACACAACTTGTATTATTTGTTTGTAGGTAACAAAGTAGCGTTTAGATTAAGTAACATTTTAGAATTGTTTGATGTACATAATCATTCTAGGCTTAACAGGGCATTTTTGTTACATGAGAATCCTTAATTTTGCTGGAGATCAACAGTGTTTTTTCCTGTTTTATTTTACCTGGTTAAGATAAATAGGATTTATTTATATTCTAGTGTTATTGCGTATTGGTTTTTTGTTACAGAGTACAATACATGTAAATGACAGAGTTGTTCCTCAGCCACCTCTTCAGAAGCTGTCTGCAGAGAAGTTGACAAGAGAAGGAGCTTTTCTGATGGATTGTGGTTCAGTAAGTTACTGGTTTTACACATTCTTCTTTTAAAACAAAAACAAACAAAAAAAAATAACAAAATGCATGCTGAATTATTACAAGTGGTCAACTCTCAACAGTAACAGTGTAGTGAAGCAGCATTCCAGGTCACCTGGCAGTAATCTGTGTTCCAGTGAAGGGCCTTCATGTTTTGATCAGAGCAGTATCTTTGAGGTTGCATATTAAGGCTTCAGAGGCTAATTTTTTTTTTCATGCTAGTTTGATCAGAATATACCAAGAGTTCACATCAAGTTTGTTTGTTTGTGGTGTTTTCTGGAAATAATGGATTTCCATTTTCCAAAATTTCTCTTAATGGTTATTAAATTATATGTACTACAGTCCCTCTAACAAAGCACTTCTCATTGATGCAGGAACCTTCTCAATTACACACAAATATAGAATCATAGAATGGTTTGGGTTGGAAGGGACCTTAAAGATCATCTCGTTCCAACCCCCCTGCTGTGGGCAGGGACACCCTCCACTAGACCACGTTGCCCAAAGCCCCATCCAACCTGGTCTTGAACACTTCCAGGGATGGGGCATCCACAACCTCTCTGGGCAACCTGTTCCAGTACCTCACCACTCTCACAGTAAAGAATTTCTTCCTAACATCTAACCTAAATCGACCCTCCTTCAGCTTAAACCCATTACTCCTTGTCCTGTCCCTACACTCCCTGATAAACAGTCCCTCACCATCTTTCCTGTAGCTGCTCTTCAGGTACTGGTCAGCTGCAATTAGATCTCCCTGGAGCCTTCTTTTCTCCAGGCTGAACAACCCCAACTCTCTCAGCCTGTCCTCATAGGAGAGGTGCTCCAGCCCTCTGATCAGCTTCGTGGCCCTCCTCTGGACTCTCTCCAACAGCTCCACGTCTCTCCTGTACTGGGGCCCCCAGAGCTGGGTGCAGTACTCCAGGTGGGGTCTCACAAGAGCGGAGCAGAGGGGCAGGATCACCTCCCTCGACCTGCTGGTCACACCTCTTTTGATGCAGCCCAGGACACGGTTGGCTTTCTGGGCTGCAAGCGCACACTGCCAGCTCATGTTGAGCTTCTTATCAGTCAGTATCCCCAAGTCCTTCTCCTCGGGGCTGCTTTCAATCCATTCCTCGCCTATCCTATAGTCCTGCTTGGGATTGCACCGATCCACGTGCAGGACCTTGTACTTTTTGCCTTGTTGAACTTCATGCGTTTCACACGGGCCCACCTCTCCAGCCTGTCAAGGTCCCTCTGGATGGCATCCCTTCCCTCCAGCGTGTCGACCACACCACACAGCTTGGTGTCATCGGCAAACTTGCTGAGGGTGCACTCGACCCCACTGTCCATGTCGCCCACAAAGATGTTGAACAGTGCCGGTCCCAGTACCGACCCCTGAGGAACACCGCTCGTCACCGTTCTCCACTTGGATGTTGAGCCGTTGACCACAACTCTTTAAGTGCGACTGTCCAGCCAATTCCTTATCCACCAAGTGGTCCATCCATCAAATCCATGTCTCTCCAATTTAGAGACAAGGATGTCGTGCAGGACAGTGTCAAATGCCTTGCACAAGTCCAGGTAGATGATGTCAGCTGCCCTTCCCTTATCCACTGATGCTGTAACCCCATCATAGAAGGTCACCAAGTTTGTCAGGCACAATTTGCCCTTAGCAAAGCTGTGTTGGCTGTCACCAATCACCTCCATATTTTCCATGTGCCTGAGCATAGTCTCCAGGAGGGTCTGCTCCATGATCTTGTGGGGCACAGAGGTGAGACTGACCGGCCTGTAGTTCCCTGGGTCTTCCTTTTTACCCTTCTTAAAAATGGGGGTTATGTTCCCCCTCTTCCAGTTGGTGGGAACTTCACTGGACTGCCAGGTGCTCTCAAATATGATGACGAGTGGCCTGGCTACTTCATCTGCCAGTTCCTTCAAGACCCACGGATGCAACTCATCGGGTCCCATGGACTTGTGCACCTTCAAGTTCCTTAGATATTCTCGAACCTGATCTTCTCCTACAGTGGGTGGTTCTGCATTCTCCCAATCCCTGCCTTCTGTGACCTGAGCAGTGTGGCTCAAGCATTTGCCAGTGAAGACTGAGGCAAAGAAGTCATTGAGTACCTCAGCCTTCTCCATATCCTGGGTAACCAGGTCACCTGTTTCATTCCAGAGGGGACCCACATTTTCCCTCGTCCTCCTTTTATCACTAACATACCTATAGAAGCTTTTCTTGTTGTCCTTAACATTCCTGGCCAGACTAATTTCTATGAGGGCTTTGGCTTTCCTAACCTGATCCCTGGCTGCTTGGAGAGTTTCTCTGTATTCTTCCCAGGCTACCTGCCCTTGCTTCCACCCTCTGTAGGCTTCCTTTTCTTGTTTGACTTTGCCCAGGAGCTCCTTGTTCATCCACGGGGGTGCCTCTTGGTGTTTTTGCTTGACTTCCTCTTTGTTGGGATGCATCGCTCCTGAGCTTGGAGGAGGTGACCCTTGAATATTAGCCAGCTGTCTTGGGCCCCTCTTCCTTCCAGGGCTTTGTCCCATGGTATTCTACCAAGCAGATCTCTGAAGAAGCCAAAGTCTGCTCTGCTGAAGCCCAGGGTAGTGAGCTTGCTGCGTGCCCTCCTCGCTGCCTTAAGGATCTTGAATTCCACCATTTCATGGTCACTGCAGCCAAGGCTGCCCTTGAGCTTGATGTCCCCTACTCAGGCCCTCCTTATTGGTGAGAATAAGGTCCAGCATGGCACCTCTCCTCGTGGGCTTCTCTATCACTTGGAGGAGAAAGTTACCATCGACACATTCCAGGAACTTCCTGGATTGCTTATGCTCAGCTGCGTTGTCCCTCCAGCAGATGCCAGGGTGGTTGAAGTCCCCCATAAGGACCAGGGCTTGTGAGCGTGAGGCTGCTCCTATCTGCCTATAGAGGGCTTCATCTGCTCCGTCCCCCTGGTCAGGTGGCCTGTAGCAGACCCCTGCTATGATGTCCCCTGCCCCAGCCCTCCCTTTAATCCTGACCCATAGGCTCTTGGTCAGCTCCTCATCCATCCCCAGGTGGAGCTCCGTGCACTCCAGCTGGTCATTGACATGGAGGGTCATAAGTGGTTTTATGATTTGTCGCTTGTGTGATGTAAGAGTTGCAAGAGTGAGAGAATTGTGGGGAGTGAACAAAATCTGTAGGTACAGCTTAAGGTATTCGTAGAGATGACACTGAAACACAATTGGATAAAGCATTATGCTACTCGAATAATGTGATAAAACATTATCCGGCTCTCATGGCACTCTGGAAAGTGCTTTAAACCTTTTATGAGTTGAGGGGCTGAGTCTGAATGTCAAACTAGCTTCTGTCTCCAGATGTTTGACATAAGTACTATAATGTGTTTTAATAATTGATGCTTTACTATGACTTGTTTAGATTGGAAAATCAGTGTGCAGTAACTGACACCGTTGTGTGACTTTATAAAATTTTGGTGTTTCATTTTAGGAGGTAATGTGGGAAGCTAGTGCATTAACAATATACACGTGTCCTGTGTCCTCATTCTTTCAATATTTGCATTCTATCTATTTTTTTTTTACATTTAATGATATTATGCCAAATGCTACTAATGTATTAACAAGTAAATGTACAAATAATGAATGTAGAGATGTATGTATGAATTGCAACTGGAGCCCTCAAGTGATTCATTTGCATAAAAGGTATTATTCTGGTACTATTCTAATCGTGTCACCACTTGTCTCTCTAAAATATATACAAGACCTTTACTAAAACTAATTCTGACATCTTACAGATTTTTTACATTTGGATTGGAAAAAACTGTGATAACAACTTCATAAAAGATGTCCTTGGATACCCAAACTATGCGTCAGTACCACAGAAAATGGTAGGCGTTTTAATGAGCTGAGCTGTATACTGCTTGCATTTGGAATCTATATTTAGTCTGGGTTTTTCCTACATTTTCAGTTTTTAATTATGTAACTATGAAGTAGGGGTTTTTTTTAATTAGGTACCTTCTAACATCTTGCCAACTTCATAGGAGACAGATAGAAGTTGTCAAATGCTTTCAAGGAAAGAACGAAAACGTATGAATTCTGGCATTCATGGACTGCCAAAATTTTTTCTGTGACATTACTGCTTTTATTATTTCTATGGAAATATATGTGGGCTCACAAGAATAGGATGGAATTTCATAGAACGAATACAAAGATTATCTATTCAGACATCTTAATTGTTAAGATTAGGGTTATTTTATTGATATCATGGTTTTCAGAAGCCTTGTGTTTTCCAAACCTGATGATAGATACCAAGTCTATGGTATGAGGTGATAGGCCCGTCAGTAAGTTAAGTTTCACTCAGCTTCCAAGCCTGGAGTCAGTGAATAAAAGAAACACTTTTAGCTACTAGAACATCAAAGACCCTTGGATGTGCGGTTTGGTGGAGGGGTTTTTATGTTATAACCTGTACCTATAGTCTTGTGTGTGAAACAGAGCAACAATTAAAGAGAAGACCCCTCTTCTGTGGGTAGTAGATTCCAAAATGCCAACAAGTGGCGGGTAAGGATGGACCCTTTTAAGACACTCTAGAAAAGTTTAAAATCGAATGGTTATATTCAGATAGTACCAAAATCTGTCATTCATTGCAGAAACACAGAGGAAGATATTTCCCGCTTCTAAAGCTTGCGTAGCATGAAGGGGAAAAGGAAGTGACAAGTGCTAATTCTAAGAACAGGTTAAGAGTGGTGAGCTTTAAGACTACTGTAAAACTGGACTGCTTGTTCAGCATGTTGCATTTTGCTTGTATTAGAAATTTAAAACTGTCCCCTCTGATCTGCTGGTGGTAAGTATTAGTTGACAGAGTTTTCAGGAAGAATTTCAATAAAGGAAGGATGATAACTTTTTCAATGGTTATATAACACTTATTATAATGAAAATGAGTTGAAAAAACTAATATAAACAAAAGTTGTTATCTTTGCTTTTAAATCATGTCCTCAGTTCACTTACTACAAAGGTAGCAATGGAACTACTTTTAAATCTGTAATCAATTCTTTTATGTAATTTTAATTGTCATAAAAGGTTACATCAACCTAAGAGTTGGTATACTTAGCTTGATGAATGGCTCAGATTTTTAGAAATTTTTTTTTCAGCTCATTCCCGAACTAAATAGTCCAGTATAATCTTTGTGTTGAATCTTTGTGTTTGCTTACAATTTAGATTTCACTTCTTCATGTTTTGTTAAACTTTTCAGTGATGCAAAATGCAATGTGTAGGAACTTGATTGACAGGGGAAGATAAGGCAAGAAAACTGCGAAAGCAGCATTTTGAAAAGATGACTTTATAAATGAGCTTGCTTTCCAAAAATCTTTTGCACTTAACAGGCAGTTTAAGTTAAAGATATACTGCTTCCTACAATTCCTAAACAGAATTACTGAATTTTTGTACTTTAAGCTGAAGAAAAAATGTGTATATGTAATCCATGGTCAGTAATTTCTTAATAGAAATTGTGGCTTGGGTCGTGTTACAACTATCAGAATCTATTTTTTTTACAATAGTTTTGATAATTCTTTCAATTCTTTCAATTACCTTCAACCAGACACAGCTTCCTGAAGTAGATGCGCTTTCTTCAGAAAGGACACGATCTTTTATATCTTGGCTTAGAGACAGTAGACCTTTAAGTCCAGTTCTTCAAGTAATAAAGTAAGTATTTCTGTAGATACTGAATAATTATTGGCAACTTGTATTTACAATTTCTAATTGACACTGATGAAAAGTGTGAATATCTGGCCTGGAAGAAACTGAGTAGCATCTTCTTTCCCGTAGATATAGTACTGTTATCTAAAATCCCTCAGCACCAGAGGTCATCTAGTGCAAATTCAGTTACTAATAGTTTTATTGGTAGGAATTAGTTGCATATTTTTATATTGTTAAGAATATACTAAAGCATTGGATATCCTTATGATCAGTGGGGTTAACCAGGTTAACTTCTGGTATAGCTTTTATAATTTCAATACATACATATGAAACAAATTCAAATGAGGTTAATAATCTGTAGATGGTTTAATAATTGTATATATTTATTACTAAGCTCTATAGAACAGCAGCTGATTTATGACATGTGAGGCAAGTTCTGAAGCCTTTTCAAGCCATGACCTGCTGAAAGAAGTTTAAATTCTATAAAATGTTTATACCTGAGTTTGTTTGTCTTTAGAGTACTCAGTTTACTGCGCCTGAGAGATCCCATTTTAGGGAGTACGATGACTTTCTTACTCAGATAAATAGTATTTAAACATAGGACTGAAGCTCTTCAATGTCTGGCATTGTGGCTGCTGCTTGAATTACGAGTAGTGCTGAGAGACTGGAGTAATAGCAAGAACTTTACTGCACACTGTACTATACCAGTAGAGGACTGTGTTCCAGCAAATATTTGCTGTGTCCGAGCAAATTTTTATTGGGGCAGTAATTTTGGATACTAGGTCTTTGACGTGTTTACCTTCTCTGTTCTGTTGCTAAATAAGAAAAACTGGGGAGGGGGTTGAGATTACATGCAACCAGAGATGTAGATTTTCCAGTTTTTTTAATCTTTATCAGGATTTAATTTAACCCTTTTGAATTTATCGCCACCAGCATATTTGTTAACTTCTAAAACAAAATCTTTGTTTTCATTTTTGTGTTTCTACAAAATATTTTAAATGCTATTTCACTCACTTTTCTACTATTTTACACTTCTTAAAAAGATGCTGCTGTTTGATAGTGTATTATAAACTTCAGGGGTTTTTTTCTAAACTTTGGATTATTTTCAATTGTAGTATCTATGGACTGAATCTAGACTCCAAAGGACAACAAGCAATTCATTAGAACTTACATTTCTACTTGAATTTACAGTGGATTTTTTGCTCAATGTTTGGACTAAAATGCCTTCCTCTCTTCTTTCAGAGATGAGAACCCTGCCAAAACAGATTTTTTCCAGCATTTAATTGAGGATCGGACAGAAGCAGCTTTCTCATATTATGAATTCTTACTTAATATACAACAGCAGATTTGTAAGTGAACAAGGAATAAATAGAAGAAAAATCCTGACTTCAGGTAGAAGCATGGGCCGAGAGAAGCATACGGGAAGTTACAAAAGTGGATGCTTGTTCTTCACGATATACAGTGACCAGCACTGTTTTGGAAGCTTTACAGTTAATGAAGTATACATTTCCAAAAGAATTTTGCAGATTTACTTCAGTCTAAAAGTGCTAGGATGATGAAGCTGTTTCTCTACTAAACTTTAAATTGATTTATACATGTTTCCAGTTGTGCAGCGGTATGGTGCTCTGTTTATTGCAAGCTGGTGAATTTATGTAGCTATGTGGGATGATATTTCTTAACAAAATGTACAATTAGGTAAAGCCTTTTTTCTTACATTTATTATAGTAGCCCTTCCAGATCCAAATTCTTAACAGAGATGTCAAAGGGCAGTGCTGTATGTTGGTTGTTTATATGAATTTCTTTTTAAAAGGAATGATTCATATTTACTAAAGACTTCAGCAAATTCCCTGTGCAAGTTGTAGAGTTTCAGTAAAGTACATTAATTGTAGAAATAAGATATATAATGTACATAAGTATTACCTTTGTAAAGAAAATGTAAAAAATGTAACTAAAAAAAAAAAAACGACTTAGCTCAGTGTGCAGAATTGTTGGGTGCTCAATGATGAATTGTTTTGTCCCAGGCTAGACAATGAAGTTGAATATTAAAACATGCTAAAAAATGTATCCATGTAGAAAGAACACAGCTGCTTCTTCTGTTAATTTTAGGTGAATTTATTTATGATTGGCTTACTAATTAAAAATATTTTGCTTTATCGTGTGTTTTTTATGTTGATGCAAGTATAATCCTTTTGCAACTGAACTGAATATTGGTGAGAACATGTTTGCCACCTTATTTCACAGACCTCTGGAAGGGAGGGGAAAATACTGCATAATCTGAAATGAGCTATTGATATAAAGTCCCTAAAACTCTTCCTATGTATTATCCTAAAGAAGGTATATTTGTTAACCTTGGTTTACATTTTTGTAAACTACTGTAGTCTTGGTCCAGGTTTCTGTAACTTGTGTTGTCTGCCATTTAGATTAAGCATGGGTAGTCACTCACACTTGATGATTTGATTTCTGCTGTGGAAAAAAAAAAGGATGAGGGGAGGTAAAAATTAATTACCTTATATCAATGAAAGTAAAGGCTTTAAAATGTCCAACTTCAAAATGTAATCACACTGTTGCATCTTTCTGAAACCTTGTTCTTGTTAATGTTTTGGTAACTCAATGGTTTGGGCTTTTTCATGGACTTATCCCGGATTTTTAAATTTAGTTGTTAAGTTGGGATGGTTTTGGGTGGTTGGTTTTGGGGTTTTTTTAGAGGCATATTAGAAATAACACATAGAGCACAACCACTCATACTTATTATTTTGAACTTTGGTTTAATGAAATGTGACTACAATGAAATAATTAAGTACAAAAAAGTAAATGATGATTAATATGATTACATTTTATTTTAAAGAAGCCTTGAAAATGCTAATGTTGCATTTTAACTGCCATAGCCCCTGAATCAAATAGTCAAGAAAAAAAGTACTAGTTATGGTTTGCAGATGCTTTAAAAGCTGCACTAATGAATTTCTGCAAGTGGTGTTATTCTGCATGTTAGCACAAATTCATTGTTTGGAGAAGACACCTTATAAGTTAAATTTGTGTGCTGTCCTTAACTAAATGTGTTCAAGTTACCCAAAGATTACTTAAGAGAAACTTTCCATCTAGTAAATTGATTTATCATGTAGTAAATGTCTGAGGCAATGCTGAATGTCCCTAAATCAGACCTTCAGGATTTCAGTACTTGTTTGTAGATTAATTTGCATTGGGTGAAAGCTAAGCGAAGACTCTGAAGAGTGGGGCATCTTAAAAATAATTTGTAATTGTAAAGACGAGAAGGGCATGTTACAATTTTTTAAATGCCCCATGATAGATGCTTCTGACTTGTGATCTTGGTATTGAATATCTGGGAACATACTATGCCATGATTAATTGCAACGTATTCTGTAAAACCATTACTTAAAGCTTTATTCTTCTATGGGTTTTGTATATAAAAATTATGAAAAGTACATCTTGAGAGCTATTTGTTCAGTAAAATTATTACACAGCACAGAGAATCTAGTTATTTTTTACTAATTACAGAGCACATCTCCATTCTGACTGATCATTAGTTTAAATCGTAAGACAACAATCTCACAGAAGTATCTCTAATTTGAAACATCTCAGGTTTTAGTGTTTTGAACTATAGAGTATCTGTAAGTATGGCAAAAGTATCTACAAGACAGTTTTACTTACGACTGGATCATCCCACTGTACCAGAAGATGCATGCCAAAAGATGAGCCCTTACCAAGGGATGCGCTGTGACGCTCAACCGGCTTTTTGCCTGAGAAATATTTTGGAGGAGAGATAAGGGACATGCTTTCGTATCTCTTTATTTCAAGTGCTGAACTGTCCAAAGAGGATGCCTAGCCATTTTAGGGACTGAGCTCTTCCCAGAATGCCTTCAACACTGCATAATATAAATCATGCCTATTTCATGTGAAATTCAATATTTGCTGGGGAAAATATTTCCCAGTCCCAGCTAAGTAAGTCTTTGGGGAATCAGTTCAAATGCATTTTAAATACCGACAGCGGGCATCCCTTTCCACATCTTAGTTCTAAAAGCAACATCTTGTATCTCTTCTGCCAAGTAGTATGGAAGTTCCTGTTGGAAAAATTACAGTCCAGGAAGCTCTTACAATGGTAGGACACATGATGCAGCTCCCAGAGAATTCTCACTAAGCTTGATTCTGTATTATGTTCTTGAGCTTATTAAGAATAAGCCTATTCATTAATCTTGATGTAGACCTTCATGGCAATGGAGGAAAGATGGCTGGGTGTGGGTGATTTTGTTTGATTTTCTGTACATTTTGTCAGATACTGAAAAGATGGGTTTGCATTATTGTTGTTTTTAAAAAGCCGCAATCAGTTGTTAGTGATCCTGAAAGTCAAGGGCTCTTCAATAATTTTAAATGTGGAGTCTTAATTTTTTTCAGGCCAAATACATTTTAAGAATTTTATGCAAAATTTTCAAGGTATGGGCCAGAAGTGAGTTTATGAGGGAATGATTACAACTTTAGTTGCTGATTTCTGTAGTTAGTAGTATTAACTCATGGGGAAGAGTCCTGAAAGATCTCATTTTTATTTCAGTTTTAAATTAGATTTTGTCTCAGTGCTGTATTCTGATGGTGGGCAGGATGTAACCCCACAAAAGCTTAGCAGCCAGTTTCAGCAATAGCGAGTTTGGAGGTCTGAGGGTCTAACTGGTGATGAATTTATGGAATACCCCAAGTACGCGTCAGTTACTACGTCAAAAATTACTTTAGTGACTTTTTGTTTAAAAGCAGTTTGTCAGATTTTAATAATATTAAATCTGTTATATAATTCTGGTAGTTTCCTCTGTTTTAAAAAAGGGTGGAGGGGTGTTTACATACTGTTGCTTCTCAGTTTTTTCATAAATGATGTAGAATATAATCATTCTTTCAGAATCACAAAGGTTAAGTTCTAACTAGAAGACTGTAATAGTAATGCCTGTTGGACCCAGATAATTCTGAGACTTAGCGTAACGGGGGGGTTTGGTACAGTTGGGAATTGCAAAGGTGAGCTGACTTATTGATGTATCTTTCTTTACCTGTCAGTTCCTATAATTAAAAATTCTAGCAAATTAAATTAAAAATGCAGCCTTGCATGCCTTTACTTAAACTGCCATGATGTTATGTTCAAATGCAGGAATGTGCAAAGGGTGGTTACAACTATTGCAAATAACTGGGATTTGAAGTCTTTCTTGAGAACACTTTGGTTTGCCTTTTCAAAAAAATCCAAAGGCATCCTGATTGAGTGTAGCGAGAGAATTCTCACACAATTAGTGCCATGTAAAAGATTATTACGAGAGCAATGAAAAACCAAATAACCACGCTATAGGTGTTTTGTCAATTTGTGCTCCAATCCTGAATTCTTGCTGATTTCCACTTGCAGAGCCTTTGTCTTTTCCTTTACAATTTTGATAACTAGAAAATACCAAATACTTCACAGAGTTTCTTACTTTCCTCTGAAAGTCCTTAGCAAAAGTGATGAGGCTACCTAATTCAGAATACCAATCATGCACACTTTTACAGAAGATAAATAGAGGAGATGACAGAACTCCTGGAAATAGAACCTGTTTAAAAAAAAGGAGAATGAAGTTTTTAATCTTGTTTTTCTTGCACCTGTCCACCTTTATGAATTTCTGGTTTATATTTTCTTAAAGCCACCATGCTAGAGGCATCAGCAAATACCGATCTCCAATTACACCCTTAATCGTGTTACCATTAAAAGAAAAATGACGGTTTAAAAAAAGGTCAAGAGTGTTGGAAGGAAGTACTGTTTGGCTAGCAAGTAATATAATATTTCTTCTGTTTATCAACACAAGCAGAAAGTCTCTGCTTGTGAGACACTGAGGCTTTGTGGGATTCTTGAGTGAAGCGTTTACTGGCACAAGAATCCTCAGGCGCGAGGAAGAGTTGGTGATAATTAACCCTCTTGGTAATCTGCTAGCCATAGGAAATGTTATTCTCATAAACTGTTTGGAAAAAGTGTTTAAAAAATTAACAGAAGATTTTATTTTAATGTTAGTAAATAATTAAGGAAAATACTGTCTTTTGTTAATAACTGCTGTAGATACGATGCTTCAAACAAATTCTACAGGCTGTAAATCCCAGCTTTTCTGAATACAAAATGTTACTAAAAACTCCCTGATGCTTTCCTAATGATAAAGCAAAGAAAAAAGAAAAAACCAATGTGTAGTAATCTTCTGTAGTTAAGAAATTTTTTCTGCTTTTCTTTGGCGGCTGAGTACGCTGCCTTCATTGTCTGGGGTAGGGCTTGGGGAAAGCCAGGAGTAAGAGCAGAACTGGAACCACTGGTGTGTGTGCTGGGTGTCTTCAGCCAGCTTGGTGAGAATGTGCCTAGCTTCTGAAAGACTGGTGCTTTGGCTGTCTATCCAGATGTTGGAGTTTAGCAATTTCTTGTGATGTGACTGTATTTCTAAGTACCTTCTATTTTTGTTCAAAGTACAAGGCCATTTGAGTTTCCAAGCTCTCCCCTTTCCCCTATCCAATTACCAGAAGTACTTTGTTTACACAAAAGCATAATTTATTCGTGGAAACCAAGCACGAAATCTTTCAGCCTTCCAAACACGTATTTTGAAAATTTAAGAGTGGCAAGTGCCTCTGCACCCGTGACGTGGCGCCTCTAGCAGTGCAGATGGGGTGCATTGGTTCTTCAGGAGGATTGCAGCTGTTGAGAAAAGCAGCGCATGAGGGGTCTGTCAGCTGCTCCATCGCTGCCAAACTGCAGCTAGATCGTCGAGCCGCAGTGCCCATCCATCTGCTCCTGCATCCTGCCTCCTTTGAGAGTGACCGCTGTCGGATGGTCTGGGGCGAAACATGAGAAATCCCTCGCGTGCAGGTTGTCCTACCCTGACTTGCGTCTCTGCCTGACGTATTTAGAGATCAACTTGACATGTGAAACCCTGTTGGTGTTTTTGCTAATCTGAATAACTGACTATTGTTGACCTTAGAAGAAATTATTCATTCTAATGAAAAGCTTTGCAATCTAATCACCTGTGAAGAAAAGTATAAGTTATTTCTGAGAGTTGCTGAACACCGTTGCTTCCTGTGCTGGGGAGAAAAGGAAATACCAAACTGCTCTGTACCCTTCTTTCTTTGATACACTGTTATCATGTCCTCTCCTTAATTTGCTTTCTAAGGCTTTCAGTTTCTCGGTGTGTTTAAATTTTTAACGGTGTTCCATCTGTTCTCACACCACCTGCCAGGACTATACTTGAGATAGAGCACCTGGTACTATGCAAGGTATCGCAAATGGTGCTGCATGAACCGATTTACATAAAGGTGGGATATCACCACCCTTTTCTACTCTTTTCCATCCTAATTTCTTGTTACAGTGAACTTTGTTAACAGTAATACCTGGTTCTTTAAATAAGTCTGTTACAAAAATTAAGTTCTGGAGAAGTTTAAAAAGCAAAAAGGCAAAACAAACCTGTGAACTACCTTCCCTCCTCAGTGGCAGTTTCCTAAGGTAGCAGGAAGATTCAGCCTCTTACTTCAGAGTTTAGGACTTGCATTATAAAATAACTAGAAGTAACCAAAGTCTTGCAGAAACTGTGCACATTATGGAAAAGGTCTAGGCAAGACTGCAGGGTTTACTGAAGCAAGAGTTAGGACCTCTAGAAATGTCTTTCAGCTTTAACTTGTGAATTTTACGTCAATCAAATGTAAAATGGCTTAGAAGCCAGCCTTTTCTCCAACAAATTGTCATGCTCCTGGCAGTCTTTCTTCCTTAGCCTAAAACAATAACAGAGTGGACAACACATCACCTCAAAGGGAGGGAGAACTACTACCCAGACCAAGAATATTACCACAAAGTGCAGTATATTTTCTTGGGACGTGAGTGGGGTTGGAATGGATGCTCAGGGCCCTGAATATTTCCATAAAATGGGATGTCAGAATTTTTAGAATGAAGATGATTGTGACTCAGAGTTCAGGCTCAGCTCTGGCGTTCGTTTGAAATGACTGATGTGAAATGATGTAACAAAAACAAACAGAACCTGTGTATCTAGGCGTGCATGGCTTCCTGTGGTATAACAAATGTTTATGCTTGTTTGAGGAGTCCTTTGTTATTGCTATTGGCAGTTTTTGGACTGTAAAGTATTTATTTCGGTTCCACTCTTTCACCTTGATTCCAGGGTCTCTTCCGCGTATTTGGGTGAACAGTGTGTCGAGGTGTGCGTAGCTGTTACTGACTCTCAGTTACTAGCACTGAGTACTTAGAGGTTTCGCCGAGGACCCCTGACCATAAGGATTGCGCTGTGCTCTGCTCTGAGCACTCGTCGCTTCCTATCCCACGCTGATGACATTCATTTTAGATGTTCTCACGTTTTAAGCTGTGAGTCGCTCAAAGGTGTAGTGTAGGTCGTAAATACTGCCTGAGTGAGGAAAACCATGTACATAAACACTGGGTTTCTAACCTCTCTGATACTGCAGGTGCCAAGCTCAAGACTTGAGCTCTATCGCTGTGGCAAACTGGTGCAAAAGGAGCCAGAGCCTGAAACCGGCTGAAGTTCTGCCCGATGCGGGTGGTGTATCAAGGGAAGAGGGAACAGCTGAACTTTTCCATCGTGCTGCTGCTCTCTGATGACAGATTATCTGGCCTTCAGCAGGAGCTGGGCCTGGAATGGCTCCAGAACGAGGAAACCCTAAACGGGAGATCTCCGCCCTTATTTTCCGGGTGTGTTGGTTGTGTATTTCTCCCTGGAGCTGTGGCCGATTTCCCTGTGCAATGGTGCCAAAAGGGGAATCTCTTTCCTGTCCCCACACGCTCCCCCCACCTCCTTTGTGTCAGTGGCAACGATTGGGTGGCTACTTGTCCTGAGACACGGGCATTCACAACCGGGCAGCCAAGTAAACTCTCAGCACAGATTCAAAGAATGCCTACAGCATTCATGTCAGCCTATACAAGCCATTCCTCTCGGTTTCAGCTGGCTGTTCCTGCAGGGTCTTGACTGCTCAGCACCTTGAGGGACAGGGAATATAAACTTAATTTTATCCACCAGAAAAGATGTTAGCGACAGGGACCTAGAAACGTGCAGGGCTCTTCTCTTTGGGGTTGTAAGGAAGGCTCTTTGCTGAAGAGGTGCGCTGGTGTTGGGACCTGCTGTGCAACGGCCTAACGGACTGCTAAAATTGTACTGGGAACATGAAATTAAAACCTGTTATGCTCCTTCCACAACTAGAACAAACTTGACATTGAACTGGTGACTTAATATTAACATACTCAAACAACAATTTGTGCCGTAGATGCTATTCTGGGTAAATTCCTAATGATCTGGCCTGTGTTATCACACATTTAAATGTCAACTGCAGCCTTTCCCTCTTGGACAAGTTCTTTCTTAACCTGAACTTTTTTTGGGAGATGGGCTCTGAACTATATTCCATGCGCTGATTTCCTGCCTGGTGCAAGCCATCTTTGTGTGTGCAATCCCGACCTGAATAATAGCTTACTGCTTAGCTGTGATAGTTTTTTGAGATTTTTGTGTATATCAGGTGATCCTGTGTGTCAGTCCTGTGTTAAGTTCCTAAATGTGATAATTATTTTTGTAAAAATTTTTGCTTACAATGCATCTAAGAGAAATTTACAAGCAAGAGAAAGCATAGAGGAAAGTTGAAGCAAACAAGGAAACACAGTAAAAAGTCTCAGAAGAGGGAGGAAGAAATGACAACTGTGGATGATGCAACCTCCCTATAATCGCCAGTCAGGTCTCTGCTCTGCTGACTTCATGCTCCAGTGCAATTTAGACAGCCTGGCAACTCTGTAATAAGAGTGTAATTTACAACCCTCCACCTAGTCTAAGCACTTGTCATTCCTTGAGTAACAATTTATCTCTGTAATTCGAGTCCAGGTCTTTTCCCATGTGGCATTACACCTTCCAGCATGTTATTTAGAAAATCTTATGGGCATGATCCACAGCTCTATAGAAAATACAGAGCTTTTTTTTAGGTTCTGTGCGATTCAGTGATAGGTCTGAACTCACTCTTCCTTTACAAAAGCAGGAGGATTGGTATATTGGTACTGGCAGAGCTAACATTTTGCAATGAGCTCCTCTTCTATACTTTGAAGAGAGTTTTTTGTTCTCTGTGCACTGGGAGGGATCATAGTTTTCCCTGCTGAAAAAGTTTGTCTTTACATTGAAGGGCCACAGTGCTGTTACTATTTCCAGAAGGAGCAAGACAACTTTGTGTGCTCCCCGCTTCACAAAAACATAGGAGTTTGGGTTTCATCCTTGTGACTTCTGGGAAGATTCAGGCTGTTTGACTTGTAATGGCCTTACCTGGAATTCTGCAAGCAAGGCTCAAGACCTTAGCTTGTATTTGCTGCTGAAGAGGAGAGATTTTGCAGCAGCTTCTCATTAATAAATCTCTCAGTAGACACATTGATTTTGGAACACGTATCACGTAATTTTATTACATTCCATTATATTTTCTGGTTTGAGCTGTAGTATGCAATAGTTAAACTCTACCTGTTGGTTTTCAAGTAAGATACACTGGAAAGTTTTGTTCCAGGGGTATGCTGGAAGTGGGAGGAGGAAATCCTCCTTTCTGCATAGAACTGCCTTGAGGGGAGAGCTTCAAGCTATCTGCCATGGGTTTGGTATTGTTGTACAGATGGAGACTGTGAGTTTTGTCATCAGGTTTTTCCTACTCTCTCTCTCTCTTACCCCCCAACTCTGGAAAGGTACTTGTTAACAAACAAGGAAGCATTAAAAGAACTGTGATGAAGTAAGCAAGACAGAGGATGAGGAAAAGGGCTCTGGTTTCCATGTAATCATAACTGCAGTAAGCATATTTGTTCCCTTGAGTGACGGGAACATCATCCTTAATTGGGGTCCTGATTCATTTTGTCACTGGACTCCTATAGCTGGCTAATGAAGATGATTACCCTGTAGTTAGGCTGTGTGCCTTCCCCTTCTGAATGTATTTGGAATATGATGTACAGCACTTTCGGTCACGTTCCTCCCTGTGGTGAGAGATCTCTGCTTTCGCAGTTTTGTGCCTCTGACAATTGAGTTGGTGAGACATGTCTGGAGTTGGGGTGCTCTCCTAGGGCTTGATATTTTGCCCAGGGAAAAAGTTCTTAATTCAGAAGATCATCTTTGTCCTTCGGTCCTACCCTAAAGTTTGTTTGGTTTTTTTACCTCGACAAAAATTTGAAACGAATGCCGTGAGATTTATGAGACAGACCCTTTGCCACTTGGGAACAATGTGGCCAGGGTCCCTCTTATTCCCCCTTAGCTTTGCACTTCCCTAGAACTCCATCTGGTTTTATTTTAGTAAATAGTTTCCTCTTTAAAAAAATGTCCCTGAGAATATGACTTGAAACATTAAATCTTAATCCATTTTCTTACTGGAACTGAGGCCAGTCATGTATGTATAATACGATGACAAGACCCCTGATGCTGTGCATGCTCAAATCACTCCCCTTGAAGTGCCATTTCCTATTGGCAGAGCACATAGATACCAGAAGGGAAGAGATTAATTTGCATCTCAGAGAAGCAAGCTCATTCCAAGCTTGTTTCAAGTTAATGTAATCTAACTCCTTGTTACCAACTACATTATAAGCACAAGGCGGGGAAAAAAGGCAAAAGTTTGGAAACTAGCAAGTCATCCTAAAAGCTGTCCTCTTGAACAGCCTTCAGGTCCAGACCTTATTTTAGTGGTTGCACACAAGAAATGTTCCTGTTCGCTCTGTTTTATAGCTATTTTAATGGTGTCTGTGACCGTAGTGATGTTTCACAGGATTGTTTTATATTTACTGTATTCGATGGGTATGAACAGATAAAAACAATGATAGTTTTATGTAGACTTTTCTGTCAAGTGTTAATTATGTATAATGTTAATTTAGAAGTGAAGTACATTATAGATACATTTTGAGGTACGACTTGAAAAAAACCCGAAGTTACAGTGAACTTACTTACAGTGGAAATTGTAAGACACAAAACATGCTGCTTAACGAACAAAGCAGGAGCTGCCTCATAAGGTAATTTGAAAGGTGTGAAAGGTAAACATAGTGTAGGTTTTTCAAACACTCAAAGAACTTTTAAAGCAGAGTACAGAAAGTGTAGCACTGTACAATGACCAAAACTAATCAAGACTTTACAACTCCCTGAAAGGAGGTTGTAGCCAGGTGGGTGTTGGTCTCTTCTCCCAAGTAACAAGCGATAGGACAAGAGGAGATGGCCTCCAGTTGCGCCAGGGGAGGTTTAGATTGGATATTTGGAAAAAATTCTTCTCCAAAAGGGTTGTCAAGCACTGGAACAGGCTGCCCAGGGAAGTGGTTGAGTCACCATCCCTGGAGGTTTTTAAAAGCCGTGTAGATGTGGTGCTTAGGGATGTGGTTTAGTGGTGGGCTTGACAGTGCTAGGTTAACAGCTGGACTTGATGATCTTAAAGGTCTTTTCCAACCTAAACTTCTATGATTCTAAATGATCTCTTTTCTAGTCCTGATAGTGATTTTTTCCTCCCTAAATAATATTTTTGATAAAACCATTATTATGTGGTAGGAGTAAAAAAAAAAAAAAAAAAAAAAGCTGTTTTACCATGACCTGGTTACCTCTGCTTGATGACAACATAAATATTCCATCTTGAATTAATATACTTAACCCTTTAATCCTTTATTTCACCTTCAGCAACTTCATGGATATTAATATAATTTGCTTAATAATGTACATGAGTCCAGAAATTAACTCTTACTTTAGCTAAAGGAAAATTACTTCAATAAAACTTGAGGAATTTTTGCTATAATAAATATTAATTGGGATTGAATCACACCTTAATGCCTTTGGGAGTCAGTGCCTGTTAACAGTGCAACTTCTCTTCTTCTGCTGTCACCTGAATAGATTGCAGTGACCCTGCGATGGGAATGAGTGGCTCCATGAGCTCAGCTGCATAAGCTTTCCCTTGCAGAGCTCGCAGGATGGACACAAGTGGGGTCTTATTTAGTCCTCCAGAGTCATCAAGTCTGCAATCAGTTGTGGAGGTTTTCCGTGACAGTCTTTTAGATCTGGAACAGCCCAGTTTCTAAGATCCTTTTGTCATCATCAGGTGAAGTTGGTTTTGGTTTGTGCAGTGCTGCTTTGGAGGAACACCATAAAGGGCAGCGAAAGCTGAGGAATACGCCACTTTCCTCCGTTTCCCTGATGTATTGCCATGGGTCTGGTGTGCTTCAGTGGTTTGTACCGAACACAAAAACCTACATTTGTGAGCAAGGAGGTGCTGTAGGGTAAAGTGATACCAAACAAATGACTGACTAGAAAAGGGTGAAGCCTTGCTGATCGCTCTACTGCTGTAAGCTGAACTTTCTTGTAAAATAACAAACTCCGAGTGCTTTCCTTTTGTGCTTTGCCGTTCATTTCTGTGCTACGAGAATGTGTTTATTCCACTGAAACATGGCGGGTGGCAATAGTCCTGTTTCTCAAAAGCAGGCCCGTTGGAAAGTAACGATCCAATACCCAGCTACATAAAAGGCAGGTGTTCAGGTAAAACAGAAATTTATGCTTAATCTCATTTATAATCTCATTTATAAATACAGTTACTGAAATCCGTTTTCAATTGCATGAAGAAGAAAGGTGCAGAAGACGGGGGACAGTACCTGTATGCGAAGGGCGGTGGGTTGCGCCCAGCCGAGGCACCGAGTGGACGGATGGATGGACGGACGGACGGACGGACAGACACACACACACTCCCCCACACCCCCCACCCGCGCATCCGCTGCCGCCCCCGCCCGCCCTGGGGATCGCCCCGCCAAGCGGGACGGAGGGAGCTGCCCATCCCGGCCCGGCCCCTCCTCGGCGGCTGGCGGGAAGGAGAAGAGGAAAATCCACCCGGCCGCCGGAGGAGACGCCCTCCGCTCGGACTCGCCCACGCCCGGCGTGGCAGCCAGCGCCGCCCGCCCCGAGCCGAGCGCGCCCGGAGGCGGCCCGGTCCCCGCTGCCGCCGGAGAAGGTCTAGGACGATGCTGGCAGGGCTGGGGCGGGCGGTGCGGAGCGGCTGGGCGCCGGGCAAGCGGCAGCCCCCGGCGCGGCTGGGCGGCTGGGCAGCGCGGGGCAGGCGGGATGTCTGCCCGCCGCCCTCAGCGCCTCAGGTAAGCCGGGCAGCGGGCGAGGTTCACCGCGGGACGGCGTCGGAGAGAGGCGGAACTCCCCCTCGCGGCTGCTGGCGCCTCGCCTGCCTCCCCCCCGGCGGCGGAGCTCCCCGGCCGCCCCCGGGGCCGCCCTGAGGCGCGGAGGCACAAAACTTGGGGGAAGTTCAGCCCCGGAGCGGCGTTGCCCCGGCTGGGCTGGAGCCGGAGGGGCTCCGGGGGCCCGCTGCGGGGCCCTCCCGTCCCGCTGCTGCCCCGCTTCCCCGCGGCACGGGGACGGGGGGAGGTTGCGGGAGGGGCCCCCAGGGCGAGAGGCGCGGTGAGTCACGGCGGGGAGGAGCGGCTGTAACGGCGGCGGTGTGGGGACAGCAGGGGTGGGCGGCGGGGCGGCCGGGGCCTCGCCGGGCCTCCGTCCTCACAGCTTCGGGAGTTATTTTTCAGGTGTTGCGTTTCTTTTCCGACTCTGAGTTGGTTGGAGAGTAATAGGTGAATCACGGGCTGCTGTTGTAAAGGGCGAGAAATAAAATGGGAGCGCAAAAAAAGAAGTTTTCCATATGTGCTCTCATGGAACCGCCTCGTATGTATAAAAGTAATGAAGTCCATCTGCCTCTGAGCTTCTCTTGGCTTTAAGAAGTCTCAGAGATCCTGTGAGTAGGATGGATGATGGAAAACAAGAAGGCACAATGACTTTAAAAATAAGTATCTGCTGGGACATAGGACAACGTGTTTGTAGAGTCCTGAACGACAGCCTGCTGGGAGACGAGACAGTGAAACCGGTGATTATTGTTTTTTAAGAATAGAGATGATGTATGTGCCTGCTGAGATGGAACACAGCAAAACCCGGTCCCTTGCGTCCATAGCAAGGGCGTCTCTGGGGCGGGTGGTGCCATCCAGAGAAGGAAGCGCAGGGCGCTCTGGGGCGCGTTACTGGGCGGCTTCCACGACTGGGGTCTCAAACCCTGCGGTGGCAGTTGGAGCGGAGGAGTTGTGCAGAATGGACTCTGTACTTGACTCTGTACTTTTTTGCTAAGAATTTTTGTGCAAGCTGTTCAACGACCTGGTATTAATTTGCCCCACCTCTGTTAATATGAATGGCCCTTCATTGCTTTGTCACGTGCGTATATGAGGACAATTATGAAGGGAATTTAAGATAAATATTGACTTAGCCTCCTTAATCTTCTAAGGTTCAAACAGTGTGCTTGAAAACATCTTGCACCTCACTGAGAGCATTTACACTGTCATTCAGCACACATTGATACTACATATTCAGTTTGTCACCTCTAACTTCTTCAGAGTACTGCTTTGCAGACAAGCTTCATGCTTTTCTAAGGCTCCAAAATGAGACCGAAGGCTGATAAAGCTTCAAGAAGAGACACCAAAAAGGAGAGGAGGAGGAGGAGGAAAAGCTCTTGCTTTGCCAGTGCTGTCATTTATAAGAAAGAGTAGAAAAATGATCAGCCCTGTTACTTCGTGGGATGGAACATGACAGTGATGTCACTCAGGAATTAAAATCTTGCACCAAATAGGTGAAGGAAAATTTTAATTTGGAAAAGTGTTTAATGCAAAATTTTGTTTATTTCTTGGGTGGAATTTTTTGGAATAAATTAATATGAAATGCTTTTTATATATGCATTCCATAGTTCTAGTTTTTCTACAGAGTTTCTAGCATGCCAGGTAACGGAACATGTTTACTGATTTCCCCCTTCTATTTCCATCTTTGGATACCTTTCAATTTTTTGGCTATGTGTCTGCAGAACAGTTCAGGCAGTTAAAATATTTGTTCTTGTAAATATTAAATGAATAGCCTATAGCTGTAATTTCAAGCTAGTGAAAATAAAAAATGTCCCAATTGTTATTGCAGTTGCTTAGCTCTTTAGATTTCGATGCAATGCAGAATGTCAGACTGTGCACATCTTGTCCAGTGCAAACTGTTGTGGTTATTTGATTTTTTTTCAGCAGTATTTTTCAGTTTAGATTTTTTTTTTTTTTTAATCCTTGCTGTTGTGTGTTGCTAGCTCTGCTGCTTGCCATTTGGGTGACCAAATATTTGCTCTGGAAGGAAAGGTCGGAGTGCTCGCGTGGGGCTGAGGAAAACAGGGCTTGGTAGCTTGTTGCCTTTGCGCTTGGGGTGGTTGGGTGCCATCACGGGCCGTGTTCTCTGGCATCTTTCGTGCTGTGTTTCGCGATGGGAATCGGTTTGTCCAAATATGTTTTGGGGCATTGACTGTAGCTTTCCATTTGGAAAACCAGAGGTGATACTTCAGTGGCCACGCAGGGTTGTAGTACGTGTCCTTAATCATCACATACTGTGAGATACTCAAGTAGTGATGAGCAGATGTGTAAGTATGACATGTATTTGTGTGCTGTGTTTTAGACTAATAAATACACTGCCGTGGGAGCAGACAAACTATTTTGCAATGGTTAATTTACTGTAATTTCTCTGTAAAAGCAGGGACTCCTAAAGAGTTTTATCCTTAATTGTTAGCTTCTTAGCTCCACTTTTAGACAAAATCACAACTCTTCTGATAGCTGTGATTAGCTGCTTTGCCTTTGTAGCAATGCTTATACAAATTCCTCTTAGTTTTGTAAAGTTCAGCTTTTTGTTATGTGAAGGTTTTTCTTTTTTTCTTTTTTAAGTGGCTGGTGCTTAGGCAGACACTTAGATATTCAAACTAAGTGAAGCATGTTCTATTGTGTTCTTTGGACTGGCTTGCTTATTACCCATAATTTTGTTCCCAAAAGGGTGCAGTTCATTTTGCTGGAGTCCTGGATGTGTAATGCTGCAGTTTTATTTTGCATGTGGTAAAACCTAAAGGTTGCCAGCGCTTTCGCTTCCTCTTCTCTCGCACATTTTAACTCCCGCAGCTCTTACTGAGAGAAACACTCTGCTTGCACTGCACTCCGGGAGGAAAAGCTTCCCTCCCTGTGTTGCAATGGAGAACAGATGTGTTAACACAGAGTCAAAGCTAAAAATTGCTGGGTGGTTTTTGGGGTTTTTTTTTGGGTATATTCATAAACCTTCTAAGCCAGGACACATTGAAGGGGCTGGATTTAATTTCTTTTTTTAGATGATCTTAGTTTCTCTGTAGTGCTGAATCCAACTGATCTCAAATTGTGTTGCTTTTTATGGCCATTCATATATGTGAGATTCCCAGTTTAGTCCGTACTATGGAGATCTGCACCAGCATGCCTACATCACTGGGGATTGGCGGCAAGTGTGGAAAATGAAGCCTGGGTTATGCAGTTTCTCTTAGCTTAAAACCAGGTTTCTTTACAGTCATGCAGCCCCGTTCTAGCTAAAACTGTATCTGTCCTGTATGAAGATGCGGGAGTGGTGACATTGCAAGGTTTGCTTTGAAGAGGTATGAGTGAGGGAACTACAATGGGAAAACTTAAATAAATTCACATTTAAAAAAACCCCAAACATCATTAATTCAGAATGCATTCCATTTTTGTGTGCAAAGCTCTCTCAGAATTGTGCCTCTGGAATGCATTGGTGAGGGGAGAGATTGTGTGTAAGCTGGCAAGATCAAATTGCAAAGGCTTCTGTGAAAAACATTACGGATTTGTTTCTTCCTTGATTAGGATATCACGTATGCTTGTTGCTGAGGGGAATTTTCTTCCTAGTTGCAAACTGCAGCCAGTAGAAGAGTCATTGGTTGTGTTTATCTGCAGAAAGCAGAGAGGGGTTTATTTTTTGGGGGTTTTTTTTGGTGTTTTGTTTTGGTTTTTTTGTCAATTCCCAGTGTCTTCCATATCTGTCAATGTTTCTTTTAATGCTTTCAGCTGATAAGTTGTTGACTACCGAGTTCCTCAGACTGGCTTGAACTTTTTTCCTGTCCTTCCTGTTAGTTTTTATAGTTATTCTTCTTACTCCCAGCATTATACCTATCCACTTTGTCCTCCAGTTGTATTCAGTCTTATAAGTGAGGATCTAAATGTGTCCAGATAGCCACAGAATAATTTGAAATGTGGGTTTGGTGCAGTTTTTTATTATTATTTGGATTTCTAATTTTGCCCCGTTTTCTTTTGCACATACTCTGCTGTGGGGATTTCTAAATTACTCTGTCACAGCAGCAACGCCAGGATGTCCCAGGCAGCTACAGAGAAGTGAATTATCATTGAGTGTCTTGTGCAGCTGAATATTTCACATAAATGTGGTTAAATTTCCTGCTTTGTATTTTCAGCCTACTGGAGTCCTTTGGAAATTGAGATCTAACTGGGGTCAAGAACTGGGAGTAATTTGTGAGGGCTGGGCCTGTTTTCCTGTCTTTCCTTCCCATTGAAAGCCTTGCACAACAAAAGTGAGCTTGTTGATCCACGTCTTGTTTTCTAAACAGAAACCTTGTCTTTATACTGCTGTGTATCAACAAAAACACACAACCCAAAAAACCTGTTTGTTTATGGAAGTCCTCTTCACTCTTACAAATATAAATGCCCTAAAAAGGCCATTTGGGAGATTTCCAGCACTTGCTGTAGGAAATGTGCGTGTCTCAGCAGGTTCGTTTATTTGCCTTTGATACTGGGTCTATGCCAGAATAACAGGACGGCATTGGCAATGGCTGCTAGCCATTTGCTGTTGTCTCTTCTCATCTGGCAGCTGGGAGGTGGCTACATTTGCTCCGAGAAATACACTTTTAGGGAGAGATGTGATGTCTAGCACAGAAATTCACAATCCTTTGTACTTCTACAGATGGTCTCTTATACTGCTTTTCTGCGTCTTTTCTTTCCAGTACAGTTTCTGTACAGTAACTCAGTGGGTTGTGTGATATTCTTGTATGTGTATATATAATTACCTGCTAAACACCATTTATTTTGGAGGTTTAGGAAATTTCTAATAACCGGCTTCACTCAGTGTTTGAAACTGGCATCAACAGTGTGACTTCCCAAAATTGTTGGTGTTTTTTTTCCAACAGGGCAAATGACCGAGAAGAGAAAAATTGGGATGTGTAGATCAAATCAGCTGTCTTTGCATAGAATATTAGAATGGTTTTTTGCATATTCTGATTAATAGGTGCGTGTCTTTGCCGTTTGTGTGAATATGGCAATTCCTAAGAAAGGAAATGAAAACCAGCTCCTGCAAAGTTGGAAAAGGTGCAGTCGTGCTCTTCAGGATCACAGGCTTAAAGAAGTTGGAGCTTTCGTGTGCTAAGTAGAGGCTGTGTCGTACTGCAGAAAATGTAAAGAAACCCTAAAACTGAAATGCTGGTCTAACATGACTATCTATGTACTGTTATACTATGTATAATATTTTAGCAAACTTCCTGAAGAGCTTTCTCCTATGTGATATGGGAGTAATAGGCTGTGCTTCCCAAAGGTCAGAAAATAAATGACTCCAAATATATGCAACAGGCTCATGATAATAGCAAATAAAAATTTACATAACTTCCTGTTGATAACCATAGTGACATTGTTTATTCATTTCATATTTTTTTTTAATTTAGAATGGGGATAGGAATAGTCATACCATGAAGTGCTAACTGTATCGGGTGCTCTGTGTGTAATAAAGTAGATGACAGAAAACGATGCTGTGATTTCATTTGAAATGGGTGCTGTGGTCATCCAAACATTGCTGTAAATGTGAGTAATTTTTTTTTTTGTTGCTCATGGGATGAGGAACATCTAAGTCTGGCACTGTTCCTTCTAGCACTCTGTGCAAGGCCCTTACTCTCAGTTTTTGTGTACCTGTAAAGAGACTAATACTAAACCTCTAGAGGAAGTCTGAGAAAATTGCTTTGCAAATGCCTTGGGTGCTCTGATGGTTTACCACAAATCACTGAAGTGCTGAGTATTTAATGCTGTTTACAAACCTAGTGCATGTTTTAAGAATATTAGTCTCTTCTGATTATGTGGTTTGGGGTTTTTTTTCTTTTTACATTTTTATGTTTTAAAATCATGTTTTACAGCTTGCAGGGCAAAAATGTAGACCCTATTCCAGAGCTTATAATATCCTAATTTCTGAAGAAGTGGGAGAGCAAAGAGAGGAAAATACAGATTTTTGTTTGTTTGTTTGTTTGATTGGTTTTTTCTTTTTTGGGGGTTTTCTTTACCTTCTGAAATCCTTCTTACACAGAAAGATTTCTGACATTGGAGAGGCAGCAAACAGTATACTTGTTCTCAACATCTAGTTAAAACATGAAAATCTTGATTTTCACCCTTCCCTTTGAGGGGAAATGAGCTGAAGGAAAATGAATGGAATAGCTGGGCTTGCTTTCTCTAGGACCATCTTCACTCTGACTCATACTTGCAAGTCAGCAGCAAAGGTTAGTTTCTCTTTGGGTTGCTCATTGCCGGGGGGTTTCCTACAGCCAGGTGAGAAGGCAATAAGCTCTTCTGAGCTTGGAGGTGTTTCACAGTCACTTCTGGGCCTTGTTAATAATGATGTTAATTAAGGGCATGTAACACAAGCTCTTGCTCTGGGTTGTTTTCTCTTCTCTTTTGCTGTTTTCCAGAAAGATGAAAGGGAGAGACAGGTTGTCTGTCTTGCTGCCTTGTCCTCTATCTTGCTGTCAAGATATTGACTAATAACTTGGTGATTAGGTTTACGTGGGGAAGAGGTGGCTTTTTATAAGGTCACTTCTGCCACTCATGACTTCTTACTGCGTCATCTCTGGTATCCCAAGCTCATCTGAGGAGCCCAGTGAACAATGCAATTAAGCTATTTGTCCTGTGAGTTCACATAGGGAGGCTAGGAGGACAGTTTTCAGGCCTGCAAGTTATTTGCTGTGACTTTTTCCATCCCCAACTGACCCATGAGTCCTGGATCATCTTGAAATTGCATCCAATGCAGGTATTCTTACATGCTGTCCCCACTATACTTTGTGTTTGCCAGGCAGGCTGCTCTTTAATTCCTGCAATATGTGGAGAGTGGCTTGGTCTATCAAAGTGCTGCTGTACACCCCTTTGTAACTGACACAGCGTATGAGGAATCTGTGACGTGACCATGGTGAGGATAGAGGGCTTACGGGGAATGCTTTACCCAAAGTCCATGATCCCCAAGTGCTGGGAAAGCACAAATCTAGACTCTGAAGGTCAGGTCCGTCACTAGTAAAATAAATCCGTTGTGTTAGAACGACTCTATTTACTGTAACACAACAGCTGAAGAAGGAAATAGAAGTTAAAAATGAACATTGTTCGGCTGCCTGCCTACTAAAGGTGGTAACTTTTGTGGTCCATGAACTAATTCTCCAAGGGGGGGCTGGCTGGGGTAAGTGACCTACTACTCTGTGTGGAGCAGTCAGGTGTCGGCAGTCATTGCATGGATGAACAAATAAAACAGGCTTTGTGTTTGATGATGACTGGCAAGCACAACCTCCCCTTACTGATGAGGAAACGTTCAGTACTCAGGCTGAAATGGAAAAAAGATGCTTACTCTAAAAATGGGAAATTTATACCTTTTAAAAGCTGCATTTCTCATGATGAGCACAGGCAGTGCATCTTCAAAAGGGGAGAAAAATTGAATACATTATACACAGGCAAGATATAATTTACTCTTTTTTTTTTACTTCAAATAAACAATTTTGAAGCAATTATCTTCACATTTACTGTCTGGTCATTTTAGATAAAAATTACTTCAGTCTTCACTGTCTAGTCAGATGGAGAGAAAAAAATTACCATCTTTTAAGAAATGTTTTGTTTATCTGCCAAGTAGGCAACGATTTCATCTTCCCAGTATTTCCCCATTGCTACTTAAAAATACGGAAAAAGACCACGAAGTTGATTTAGAGATCAGAAAAGCATCTTTAAATTTCTTGCATGTTTGCCAGAGTGGAGGAAAAATTACATTGCTGCTCTTCCTGCTTAATATATCATGAGGACATCACTTTGGTCAGAGTGCCGTGATGGGGAAATGAGTGCTGTCCACGTACAGTGCAGTCGCCTGTTTTACCTGAAGCGCTTCTGCCGTACTGTTCACAGAACAAAGTTCCTGCGGTTTTGGTTGAAGTTTCTTTTTTTGAGGGCCTGACCTGACCTCCTCTGTACCTTCTCGTGCAAACTGTTCATTATTTGATATTTTGTACTTGCTTTTTGAACCATCCTCTCTCTGCCTGTGACAGCACACCTGTGCCCATATTCCGTGGTGCTATCTGTGGAAGAAAGACCTATTTTTTTTTATAAAACATATCCCTCGCCTTTAAGTGTTTGTTCTAAATAGAAATATGAAGGTGCCAGGCCCCTGGGATGCAGCAGCATCTACACTCCTAGGGACCTCTGTGGCCCTGGCTGCTCCTCATCCGGCCCCTTTAGGCTGGAGTCCCTCACGTGAAACGCGGTCACGGCAGGGTTCCTGGTCCAAGGAGCAAACCTAGCGCAAATGGGGGTTCGCAGTGACAGGGCTGGAGGGAAGGTTGGTGTAGCGGTGGGCTCGTGGCCAGGCTGAGCTAGGCAGAGGCTGGGTGCTGGAGGGATGGTTCAGCTGGGAGTGGGGCAGAGAGTTTGGCTAGCCCAGGATATGCGGTTGAAAAGTGTGTTGGCAAATAATCAAGTTTTAAGTTAATTGCAATAAATTAAGGTGGATTAAACTGTCAGAGAAGATGGCAAACCCACTTCATAACCACAAGGTAGTTTGGCTTCCTTTTCTGCAGATGCTATCTCTGCCTTGCCCTAGGGAAGGAAAGAAGCTGAAAAAAATGTTTGCAAACAGTGAAATGAAAACGGTTACAAAAATATAAGCCCAGTGGAAGAAATACATCTGTAATAAAATAAAGACTATGTGAGAAGTTTGAGTTAATGGTCCTGCTGTCCTGAACGCTGTACCCAAGGCTAGCAATTCTGAATCAGCTGAGTGTTGGAAGTCAAGGATCTTGATCAGTGGCTCAGGTAAATACTTGATGCTGTTAACATATAAAAAATAGTTGAAACTTAAAGGCAGTCACCATCCACAGCTATATCATAAGAGCTGCCTATCTGATTTGCATATCTTACATGTTTTAAGTAGAACGGATATCTGTGAAATGGCAAGGTTAGGAGTTTATCTTTGCTTCTCCGTGGATCAGTTTCAACTTACTGGCGCCTTCCTTCCCCCCTCCCCCCTCCTTCTTGCAGCTTTTGAGAATTTTAGAATTCCAGAGAAAACTACCAGGAAGTTGTTAACAACTCAGCAGCTTCTTTAGAGTTAAAGTTTACACTGAGCTCATGAATTCAGAACCTAGGCAGGTGAATTCCTCAGCTCTGTAAATAAAACTGTTTTTTAGAGCACTACTCATGCTAATATTTTTAACTAAAGGTAGGAAGTCTCTTAAGCGACACAGCAGTTAGTGATCTTGAGCAATGTTTTCTGCTGGTGCCAGAGGCGAGAGGGTGAGTGTGTCTCTTCTGCCTTCCGCTGGTTTGATTTGACTGCTGCGTGGCCCCGAAATATGTTTAAACAGGAAAACGGAATCAAGTCCTTGGGGCTCGTTTGTGAGGAGCTTTTGTGCTCAGTAACCAAATGCCATGATTCAACTCTATCTGTGTTAGATGGGACTTTGCTTTTAGTTTACACGTTCCCTTTTAATCTTACATGCTGCTGGTGGTATCCTGGATTCTTATTAGTGCCTTCCCAAAGGCTGCTTTTCAATGAACCCTTAACTATTCAGGCACCGTGTTACTTGTGTTTGTTGCGCATCTTGTGGCAGTTTGCTTGTTGGTTTGGAAATGTTTTTGAAGCCATAGTGTGTTCCTTATAATATCCCAAAACATAAGCCTTGTTAAAGGTGTAACACAAGGAGACTGTGAAGGTTTGGAATGGGGAGGTTCCTGGGAGATTTGCCCTCAGTTAGTTGGCTTGGGCAATGACCAGTGCTGCAGGATGAGTTGCAACACATTTAAACCAAGAAAAGTCTAATAAAAATCTTGAGACAAGATTCCTGCCAGAATGTATTCCCAGTCATCAGCACCACAGCAGTATCTTTTACCTTGCAGTCAGTTCTGACTGGTACAGTTTCTCAGCTAACTGCAATGGCTTTCAGTCAAAACCAGTTCCTTGTAAGGCAGGTAACACTATTTTTTGCAGAGCTGGAGCTAGTCCCAATTTAATGTGCAGACACTGAAATTTCTGCACTAAGTTTTCTACCACTTTTTTCTCATTTTAATTTGTTGGTTGCTTATTGTAGTAATTTTAAAAAACATTATCTGAAGCCATAAGGTTTGATGTGCTATAGGATACAAAACTGTAGTTCATATTTAGGTCTGTGTGCTTTAGTCAGAAACCAAAGGTGTGCATTCAGTGTTTGTAGCCTTTCTGGTGTAATCAGGTGTGCTCAGACGATTGCAGTTTGAAGGCTTGGTCTTGCAGTACCCTGTAACTGTAAGCAAGCTGGAAATGTGACTGAGCTGGAATAATTTAAAGAGACATAGAATCATAGAATCTTTAAGGTTGGAAAAGACCTCTAAGATCATCAAGTCCAACCATCAACCCAACACCACCATGTCTACTAGACCATGTCCCGAAGTGCCATGTCTGCACCCTTTTTGAACACCTCCAGGGATGGTGACTCCACCACCTCTCTGGGGAGCCTGTTCCAATGTCTGACCACCCTTTCAGTGAAGAAATTTTTCCTAATATCCAATCTAAACCTCCCCTGGAGCAACTTGAGGCCGTTTCCTCTTGTCCTATCGCTTGTTACTTGGGAGAAGAGACCAACACCCACCTGGCTACAACCTCCTTTCAGGGACCTGCAGAGAGCCATCGGTCTCCCCTCAACCTCCTCTTCTCCAGGCTAAACAACCCCAGTTCCCTCAGCCGCTCCTCATCAGACTTGTGCTCCAGACCCTTCACCAGCTTCGTTGCCCCTCTCTGGAGATGCTCTAACACCTCAATGTCCTTCTTGTAGTGAGGGGCCCAAAACTCAACCCAGTACTCGAGGTGTGGCCTCACCAGTGCCGAATACAGGGGGACGCTCACTTCCCTGGTCCTGCTGGCCACACCATTTCTGATACAAGCCAGGATGCTGTTGGCCACCTTGGCCACCTGGGCACACTGCTGGCTCATATTCAGCCAGCTGTTGACCAGCACCCCCAGGTCCTTTTCCACCAGGCAGCTTTCCAGCCACTCTTCCCCAAGCCTGCAGCGTTGCCTGGGGTTGTTGTGACCCAAGTGCAGGACCTGGCACTGAGCCTTCTTGAACCTCGTTCAGTCAGCCTCGGCCCCTCAATCCAGCTGGTCCAGATCCCTCTGTAGAGCCTTCTTACCCTCAAGCAGATCGATACTCCCTCCCAACTTGGTGTCATCTGCAAACTTCCTGAGGGTGCACTCTATCCTCTCATCCAGATCATTGATAAAGATATTAAACAAGACTGGCCTCAAGACTGAGCCCTGGGGAACACTGCATGTTACCGCCTGCCAACTGGATTTAACTCTGTTCACCACAACTCTCTGGGCTTGGCCTTCCAGCCAGTTTTTTGCCCAGCGAAGAGTGCACCTGTCTAGGCCATGAGCTGCCAGCATTCTCTAGGAGAATGCTGTGGGAGACCGTGTTGAAGGCATCAAATAGCCCAGGCCCTAAAACTGAATTATAGCTGTTAAACCATGCGTGTTCCTTGGACTACTGAGACCAAGCCGTTCATGGCAGTGGAAGTGTTAAGTGAGTATATTTTGCTATAGATCAGATCTTGATATGACTTTAATCTGGGCAAACCATCATAGTGGTGCTGTTCTTCAGCATTTCATAATGCTGCACATGCTGTAGCTTGTTTTCTTGAGAGTCGGTTACCATTCCTTCTGCAATGGCCGTGTTACCTTTCTCGAGAACAGGGCTGTAACTGTCATGGGGGATTCCCCTGAGGCAGCAGATGAAAGCTCTACTCTCGTTGGCATTCAAATATAAGTACAGTTTTGGGTTGTTGGGAAGTAAGATCTTACAACCTTGCACTTTACCACTAATGATTATAGCACATCTTGTCTTACTTGGCATTTGCTATTGGTAGTCAATAGTTTTCTTGACATATTGTAAAAGCTTTTGTGCAAGTTATGAATATTCATAACTAATGTAAGAAGTAACTGCATAAAGCTACATAATAAGGTAGATGCTATCGGAAGTTATTAACAGGCTTAAACAAAAATGCTGATGTTGATTATCCATATGTTGCTAATAATTTTGAATGTCATATAACATTTAGAATTCAAACCCTTTGATACTGCTGTTGGCCTTTGCGGTGTTCCTGATAGTTTTCCAGATTTTGGATGAGGCTCTGCAATGGTGGATCAGCCTGTTGTGTAATTCAATGACTCAAGGATTTGAGCTTTAAGAAAAATACACAGCACCTCATGGCAGCAGTCAGACCAGTGAGGTTCACCAGAAGCAGCCAGCAGCAATGTGCTAGTTCACAGGTCAGTGCATGCTCTTGTGGCACAGGCTGATCTTATCTGCAAGCGTACAAGAGAGAAATAATGTATTTCCATGAGACAAAATTTGAAATACTCCGTATGCACAAGCAATACAAAGTTCTGGAAGTGGCCATCATAAAAAATAGTCAGCAGCAGCTATTCCTAGGCCTGGAGCTGATGGGGACCATCTTCTCTGCTGTTTTTTTATTTCATTTGTAGCCAAACTCAAACCTGGGATGGCAGGTCACATGTTACATTTAAAATCAGGTGGTTGCTGGTGTCAAAGGGGCTCCCTTGCTGCTGTTAGAAATTCACTGGTGTGTGTCATTTAAAATGAAAAAAAAAAAAAAAAAAAAAAGGCAAACCAGTTTATCTCTCGTAGTGTTGCTGGCACCCCACGTAGCCCAGCCCAACGCAGTTGGCCCTCAGTCTGTGTGTATCTCCTGCTCCAGGCGCCTCTCTGCTCTTTCGCTCGGGAGGTTGCCGTACGGTGCAGCCCGGAGCCCTGTGGAGCAGTGAGGGTCGCTCAGCTGCAGTGCTGCTTTCTCAGCCGCTCTTGGGTCGTGGTGTGGTTTTCACTGTTCTCAGGGGATCCACTTCAGCGGGAAGCTGTAGTTGGAGGAACTTGTTTTGTTTTGTTCCCGGCTTTCACGCGCTGTCCCTGTCTCTTTATACTCTGTGTAGCCATAAAACAAGTGAGGAAAGAGGTTTTTCAGTACGTTTATTAATCCATACAAATCCTCGCTCTTGGAATTGGCACACTGAAAAAGCATATTGCAGCAAAATATGGTGGTGTCAAAGAGATTGTGACTGTATTTCCCTCGTACTTTCTTCCAGGATGACAGGTTGCAAACGTGGTTATGAATCTGTTGCTCACTTGTTGTTAATCAGGTATTTTTTCTAATTTGCTAGACTTTTGATAAGCTATCACTGAAAAAAATCAGACACTATTTTACACTCCAGGAAAAGTTACAAGCTACTGCAGTTTCTCCAAACTGCAGTTTTCTCAAGAAGATGCGAGTTTTATAATGTGAGAAAGATTTACAAGAATCCTTTTACTATGTATTTGTGGGGAACTTAGCTCAACTCCCACTGTCTGTCTTCCTCACCACAAAGCAACAGACAGTCTGTGAGCATGGCGGATCCCGTTTTCTCCATTTCGGTAGGGATGATGGTGAGTTGATAGTCCTGGGTATCTGCATTTCATGTTGCAGATGGTCTTGGATGCAGACTGGGCTCTGTGAGCATGAGATTATGCTTTCCACTGCGGCTCGTTCTGAGTGGGCTGCTATATCCAGAAAACACTGTCCATATGGAGGGACTAGCTGGGATCCTGGAAGCAGCGTGTAGCTGCTCAGTGTGTTGGTGCACCTGGACCAGAAAGTCCTTCTGTATTGCACGGTGTGTATGTAGCGTGCACCTACAGAAGAGGTAGCCGTGGTGCCAGAGCGTGTTTGAGGCTCTTGCTTCAGGATGCAGCTTTTTGTCAAGTGTCAAATTCACAAACACAAACCAAAAATATTCCTTAACCAAAGTAGATTATAGGGTACAAAAGACTTTTTTCCCTCTGTATTTCTAGCAGTGAATATATTCTGTGTCCACTTCAGTCACTTGACAGCAAGCAGTCCTTGAATATTTTGTATGTGTGTGTGTGGTTTTTTTTAATGTCATAGCTTCTCAGAAACGTTAGGCACTTATTTTCTAAACAAAATATTATGGTTCAGTGTACTTGCCTTCCATTAGGATTTGAGCTTTTGAGATGGATTTGAATAGTGGGTTTTTTTCAAGCTCTTTCATAGTCAAGAGACTAATACATTCTTTTATAAAAACTGAGATTCTTATCCTGTAGACAAGCAATTATAAAAGATCTGAAAAAAAATAGCACAAGGATTTGGAGCGTGTGCATATCTGTGAGTAGCTGATGGATATGTTTGGCTGGCTGGGATTGGACTTTTTTAATTTGTTTTTTTAACTTGGTCAGCAGTATTGACCTAAGGTAAAGCTTGACTGAATGTGATGGGTGTTGTTTCAGAAGAGAATGGGTTTCAGCATCAAATAGATTTTCCAAACAAAGGAAGTCTGATTACTGCCTCGATCATGTTTCAGGTATTTTCCGTCGAAGTATTTTTTGATCTCATTCAAAAACTAAAACCACTTTCAATTTTAGTGTTCAGCCTCTTCTACGTAACGAAAGAGTCAGTTAATCTGTACTAGCATGATTTAACACAAAGTAGCTTGAGCAGACATTGTTTTGCTAATAGAATTTACAAACTGCTAAAATTAAGAAAGATGTACCAGTCAAAGCACTACTTGTGCTGGTACAGCTCCATCTGCAGTAGGAATTCTGCCTTTTGAAACCTGTAATGAACAGAGATTTTTCCAGCCAAAGTCCTAGAGTTGGTGGAAGCCAAGGAACTGGTGTTAATCCTAGCTTAAGATCTTTGAAGGAAGAAGAATAAGTGTAATTATTTACCTGGTTTGCATATGTGAGATGTTTCTACACAGACAGGCTTTGTTGGTATATTATGAATCTTTTTTGTGAACACTGACAAACAGGAGACATAATATTTATAACCACTGTTTTCGGTTTTCGAGTTTAACTTACAGCATTTACTAGTCAGCTGTTTTCTGTTTACTTTGAAAGTTCTAAGCTTAAAATACTTAGAATAGCATGCTATCATTAATATTAATATACTTACACATTTAATTTAGGGTAGATATTTAAAATAATAAGAAATATGAAAGAATATGAGTGATGCTCTGATAAACGTACAGGGAGGTCTCAATATCTAGCTATGTAATTGCCTCTAGATTTTACTATTGATTGATCATATTCTATATTGCAGGTGATAGCTTTGATAATTAATGGGGAAGAAAAGTGGGGTGGATTTATTTTTTTTATTAGATGCTTCAGAGCCAGTAGTAGTAGCTAAAGGACTCCCATAGATATATATATATCTCCTGTGTTTTAGTTGAGATGTTTCCTGATGATAGCTATATCAATAAGCTCTTTCTAATGTTGATAATGCCTTAGCAGAGCTAATGTGAAAAAAAATTTAAAAACATGTAACGCCATCTTTTAGATCTTAATTACAGCGAGGCAAGAACTAAATCCAGTGTTGAGCCAGCTGGACACTAATCACATCTATCCAGTGATGCCATGAATCAAGGTGAGCAGCTTCTCAAGAATAACACGTCAAATTGTCTTTTTCTTTGCTAAAGCAGAGGTTAAGCCTGCTGATAGGTACTCAGTGGAAGCCAGAGGTGCTGTCTCTCAAAGAAGTGAGATGCTGCCAGCCAGCTAATCAGCAGTATCTTGCCTCTAAGTGAGGCAGCAACTCTCAGTTTCTGTTCAGCGTAGAGCACTGTGGGAGTCCGGAGCTGGGAGCTAGTGACTCTCAACGCACTGGGACACCGGCCTTGTGCCAGCCTGCCAGCATGGTCCCCAGCACTAGCCATAGAGCATCTTTTGGCACCAGCACCAAGGGATGCTGAGCTCTCCTTTGTAGAAAGGACAGAGGCCAAACTGGAAGCTGTTTTTTCTCAGCCGCTGGCAAATACAAAATAATCGTCTGTTTTGTTGCTACTAATGCTGAAGTAAATTTAACTCATGCTAATAAAATGCTTGCAGAGAGTCTCCTGCATTCTTAGTGGAATACGGAAGTGAAACAGCTGGTGTAATAATGAGATCTGCTGCTTGCTATGGATCCAAAGGTGTATTTGGGAGTGCAGTCCTGGCATCAGTCTTCTAATGGTGCTGGTGACAGTTGAGCTGGAGTTACAGAAATACGTAATGTTCTACATTCTCATTAAAAAAACCCATTTCTTCTGTTGAAAACAGTCTTAACTAGAGGGTTTTGCTGCAAATCAAGAGATACGAATGTAAGCTGCTTTGTCATATCTTTGCAGTGGCACCTAAAAGATGTAAAAAGAAATTGTGATGTTGCTTAGACCCACAGATGTGTCGAGAACTGCACTTCAGATTGGCCCTTTGGATTTGATGCCTTTTGTAGCGTTTTAATCAATATGAATGTATTTGATTTTCTTAGCAAATAGATTTACAGATTGGGAGCCTGTAACTCTAGTTCTTGGAGTTTTGGGTAGTGCCTATTCTTTTCTGCAGGCTGCTCCAGTGATCCTTTCAGTTTTGAATGCTGGCAGGAGCATGGCTTTAGAGGATTCTGTTCAGACTTTTTCCTAGGGAGATCTGAACATGCTGGATACTGTCAGCATAAGTTTAAAAGGCTCAAGACATGAGGAAAAGAAGAGGGAGAAGTGATATTTGTAACTCCAGCCACTCCCTCCTTCAAAGTCTGCAGGGAAGGAGATGCCTCGAACAGACAGTGGCCAGGACTCGTCTTGCACCCTCAGAAGGCTGCAAGAAATTGGGGCTGCTCTACACTTGCTACTGACCTTTCCCTGTAGCTGCCGGGGCCTGGAGTTGGCTGATGACTTTTTCCATGCCTGCCCTTCCCCACCCCAGTCTATACCCAACTGGAGAACAGTTGATCCATAGCTGTGAAATGCCACCCCTCTGTCTCCTCCCAATAATTCTAGAGACTAAGAAACATTCTCCCCCTCTGCTACCACTTGAGAAAAGGGCAAGTTGGAGCTCATAAAGCAACGTGTAGAACAAACATTCAGATGATTCCTTATCTGAACAGGTAAGAGGAGTGACTGAAGTTCATCTCATATTAAACGCTGTTGTAACCTATTAGTAGGATCCATTCACATCCTGGATGAGGAGTACACGTACATTGCTAAATATGATACGCTATCAGCTTCAGACCATAGGGGAAGATGAAAGCATGATGCTGAAGTAAAGTTAAGGAGAATCAAGCTGAGAAGTATGTTGGCATGATTCTAGTAGTTAAATATTTACCAGAAGCAGGCTGTTCTTAGAGTTTCATTTTTCTTCAACCCTTGGTATAATAAGGTAATAAAACATGCATAGATCATAGTTCTCCAGGGAAATGGCTGCAAAGGGTCCTGCTTCTTGAGCAAGGAAAATTAATGTCTAGTTACTTTAAAAAAAGAAACTAGAATATATTGAATATTTGTTGAGAGTTGCTGGAAAACAAAAGTTTCTGCTTGAGCTGTAGAGTTGGTATAACACCAATGTAAGGAAATACTCTGCCTGAGTTCACTTCTGTGAGTATCAGGACAGGTGCTGGCTGTAATAGGGTAGCTGTTAAAGTGGATGTGAATTTAGTGATTTGATGGGGTTGGATTTTGCTGTTTATCAGCTGTGAGTTCAGTAGCCAATCTTGTCTCTCTTTAGTCTGCTGTCTGTAAAGGAGTTTTTGAGCCTGCAGTCCCGATGGTAATTTGCGTTAGTGTTGGGTCAATGGGTACAGCGATTATGCAAGGCCTCTCTCCTTATCATAAATCACTTTTGCAGGCATGGTCATGAGTTTGCCAGCTTGATTTGGCATTGTCCTCCTCCACAGCCCCTTACATGCTCACCCTGGTTTCTCCCTCTGGACTGAAATCCTTAACGCTCCTGCAGAGGTTACCTGGAAGGGGAAGAGCAGCAGCAGTACGGCAGCGCCTGCTGTGTCTTAACGCAGCTCCCAGCATCGCCCTGCAGCTGCTGCTACCGAATAGAGAGACCCTGCTTACCTGTACCTTACGTTTCGCACATGCAGAATACAAGATGAAGTTCTGAAGTGGCCGGTGTATTTTTTTCCCGGACCTTGCTGGTGCTGAAAATATAGAGCCATTTGAAAAAGAGATGAATAACTATAAAACCCTCTTGTGTCCCAGTGAAATCCAATGGCACAGATGTTGAGAGAGAGTCTGAAAGGCATCTGAAGAGCAATGTAAAAGTGACAGGCTTTAGGGGGATCAACATAGTACTTATTTTGTAATTTATATTGTAAGAAAGTAAACTTGAAGTCACTTGATACTGCATTTTACTCAGTGCTAGACAAAAAATTGTTAGACAAAAGGAAAAAAGCAAATTTACTACCTTTGTCATGCTCCTCCCCGTCTCCCTGGGAGGAAACCCACTGAATTTTGGCATTCCTGAAAAAAAAAAAAGTTTTAATGATGAGGAAACGGTGTGAATATGCTAGGGTGGTAGGAAAGACGAGTGTCATTTGTGTTGCATGTGTGGGAGGAATTGTTTCAGGGGACAAGAGAATAAGAGCGCTGCTATGACAGTACCTGAAATATTCTATTAGGCTTCAGTGTTCCTATTACCGTAAAGATATTGATCATTGAAGGGAACTCAAAGCAGTGTGAATGGGTAGAAGCTGTAGAGATTCACTTATGAGGAAAAAATTAAGAATTAAATATGTATAACTTGCCTAAGCAATGACTACAAGGGTTCATAAATCTAACAAGCATGAGAGGTGCAAGCACAGAAAAAAGAACTATGTGTATAGTCGGGGATAGGCTGAAGTAGAAACTTTGAGTGTCCTACATGTGACTTTCTGAGAGTGAAATGGTCTCAGCTATTAAATGCCTTGCTTTGGGAGAGGACAGGAATCCATTACTTGACATAGACAGAGCTAAGGTAGACAGTAATCTAATAAATATGTAGTAAGAAAATTCCTGTCCTTTTAGGATGGTTAGATGTATGTATTGAGTCTGGCTTCATCCTGTGATGTTAGTCACATTAGCTGTCAGCGTTATTTGTATCTAGTGTGAAGGACATGCTACGCAACAAGAGTTATCCGTGCTGTCTTGCGTCCTGCAGACAAATGTGGGTTTATAAACCTGACAAACTCCTTACTCTCTTCTCACCCTTGAACACCAGGTTGGGGGGAGGAGAGTGTCATAGTCCTTTTGGATCTCTCAAATTTACAGGACAAGGTACTCTGTAAATTAAATTTTATTTAATGAGCTCATTAGGAAACAAAACAAAGGACCATATCAAACAAGAGCTCAGTCCCCTTTGTACAGACTAGTCTAACACATGAATTCACTGATTCTTCACTTAATTCATGAGGGTTCTGACTCCCAAGTTCACCCATTCATAAAAGCAAAGCGGTTACCTCGCTGAGGGTGGGAGTACTCCTCCTCCTTCCTCCTGCACAGCGCAGGCATCCCCTGTGTCACACCGGGAAGCACAGAAGCCTCAGCAGTTCTGCTGCTGCTCGATCTGCCTCAGAAGCTTTTTGGGTAAGCTGAGGAAGTTGAGTCTATACAATTTCTGTAGGTCAGTGGATTCTGGAAAAAAAAAAAAAAGCCAAGCAATTGAAATGCAAGGATGATGGCTGCAGGAGGCAGCAAGCTGCAGGAGATAGCAGCTGACTAATGACCTTTAACCCTTCCTGCCCTTTGTGTCCTGCCAATGCATTGCTCTCGCTTTGACCTAATGGCGCTGCTCCCGGCATACGTCAGGCCTGGGGATGGGCTGCGTGTTAGCCAAAACCTGAGCAGGAGCTGCGTGAACAGGCACAGAGAGACCTTCTCAGACCTGCCTCTCCATCTGATGGTCAGGCCGAAGCTAAGTGGTAACAACTCCTCCTCCTTTGCCAGGGACTCGTTCTTAGACTTTTGCTGCTCTTCCTTGGGATTCCCCAGTTGCATTTTCTGCTGCTTACAGTCACTGAAGTATGCAGCCATGACAGAAGTCTACCTGAAATGGGCCAGAGTCTGAAGTAGACTTGGCTGCTGTACAGCTGCTCGGTGCTGCACTTGTTGCTTCCACTTGTTGCAGCTATTTTCTACATTTAGCAAAATAGCTGAAGGCTATGAAATTGGGTCTTCTAAAACCGAGTTGCTGAGTGTCTTTAATATGTGTTATCTTTGCAGTGATAGTTGTGAGACAAAGCAGAATTATAGCATGACAAGGACATCAAGCTGCCATACTTTGTGAAACTCCCACTAAACGCACTTGTATTTTGCTTTTTCAAAGAGGAGATGTGCTGTGGAAGGGAATGAAAACATTATTGCCCTGTTCTCATTCCTCCCGGGGCATCCCTAAGGGATCTGCCCACCCACAGTTGGGTGGGGGGGATGTTGAGCTAGCTGGACTCTTGTCTGGACCATGATGGCCATTCATAGAGTCTGAGACCAGTTCTGGGGTTCAGCGTGGTTTGTTCTTCTTGACACCTGATCTGCTATGCCCCCAAAATACATGCAGCAGTTGGGACAGCACTCCAAAAAAACCCCAAGGTCCTTTGATCAAAAAATAGTTAAATCAACAAAAATATGCACTTATTAAAAAAAAAAAAAAGCAGGATTTAGACATAGATTTAAAGTTAAAAAGTTGTAGGTGGATAGTTTACAATGTAATGTTCATCTTGGTAGGGTTTTTTTCTGCTGAGTCCTAGAACAGGGAAGCACATGGCACTCTTTCATATGTGATGCAGAGATGATACTTGATGCTCAGGTTTTGTTCTTTGCTCCACCATAAGCTTTGTGTGTTACCTTTGGCAAGTCACTTAAGCCGTGTTTTTTCAATCCAGATAAAGAAGTAATTGTACTTCCCTGCCTGCAGCAGTTGTCTGAGGATCAGAGACAGAGATGGTCAATTATAGCATGAAGAAGAGACTTATAATCAAATTAGCTCTAAGTGCTCTAAAAGATTAGAACATGTTTCCTGCCTCCAACCTTTCGCTCTTTTCCAAAGCAATTTTTTCCAAAGAATCTTTTGGCAGGCTCACCGCTTTGTTGTTGCGCGGCGAATACTGATAGCTGTTATGTTCTGGGACGAGGTGCTCTTTACTGTCTGTGCCTGAACAGTTGAAAATAAAGCACTGGAAAGGATTAAGATGCCAAGTGTTCATTCTGTTTCATGTTTAGGAAGCCAGCTGTGATTAGGATACCAACCGCCTAGGGTCAGGCTGTTGAAGTGGAGGCATCGTTCAGAGAAGGTGAAGTGAGGAGCTGTGAAGGGCCATCTAGGAGCACCCACTCTTTCTTTCTTGGTGGGTGTCATCAGCTCCTGACTGTCACAGGCTGGAAGTGCCTGAAAGGAGATATCAGAGCAGCTTCTTCTTGGGCATTGATTGCAGTGAGACAGGAGCGTGACTTTTTTTCCACAACAGGGGCTAAACAGTAACGTGAACTAAAGCTAACGATGTGGCGTAAAGAGGCAGCATCCCGCAAAGACCTAGGAATCCTGCAGCCCTATAAAAATTTTTGCTGTTGTTGCCAGTTCAATTTTTGGAAAGGACTTGTTCTTTCCTAATTTGAGCTGTTTTGTTATTGTTTAAAAGCAGCTGTCCCTTGAAGGGTTGAACTCATGAAGCATATTGTTAATTTAGTCAGGTAGTTAACAATTACTTTATAAAGTCCCAATGAATTACGCAGTGTGCAGTAAATACAGGTTTTCAGCACTTTGACTCATATACAGGTATGTTTGGGCTACTGGAGCCTGGCTAAATCTTCACGCTCCGAGCCAATGGATATTGCCAGTAGTTGTTCCAGTTCTGTCATCAGTGAAATATTCACAAATTTATTGTCAGCTTGGAAGTGAAGCTGTCAAAACAACCTGCCTGATAATGATAAAGAAATAGCTATCAGAGAAGTGGCAGGCAGCTTCCAGGCTGAAGTGTTCCGCTTCAGAAATTTCACCACGATTTGCTTTTTGTATCATTTCTGAGAAATGCATAAATAAAAATTCTTTCTCATTTGTGGGGTTTTTTTAAGGATTTTGAAATGTCCAAACTTGTCATCTGGCTATTGTTTTTAGTGAGTTTTGACTATTTTTCCTTGCAAAGGAAGAAAGAAAGAGGAAATAGATTAATGACTTACTACACAGGTTTTAAAAAAAAAAAAATACCCAGTGATGGATGAATTTATACAGCTGAACTGCCTGACCACATTGTCTGCAGGCCAGTGGTTGAAGCTTATTGTTTTAAAGTTTTCAGAAGAGACTGTCATATTGATGTCATAGTAGTGTGGGTTCAGTACCCACAATTAGAAACGCAGTAGTTGATGTCAGCTATTTCCTATCTGATTTCTTAAACACAGATCTACTTTTCAGATGGAGGAAACGAAAGGAAACTGTGCTATGGTACTGGGTTGTTTGGCTCTGTGTGGAAGCTCTTCCTTTCACGATCTAAGGGAAATAAGAATGGGATGTGGAAATGGTCTCATCTGGGATCCAAGCGAGGGTATATTATGAAAGCAAGTGCAGACTGAAAAAGAGAGCAACTTAGAGAAATATGCCAAAGCTGCAAACAGAACATCACCCTTCTCTGTAGGAGGGATGAGGATATTGTGTCTTTGCCACTATGCAGTGTCCGCCTCAAAAACAGCTGCTGACTGACTGCTTTTTTTGTCCCATTGCAGTAGTTTTAATTTCCTTTGCCTTCCATGCTGTTCTTTTTCTCTATAGCTTCAAATGAAAGCCATAAAGATGAGAGGAGCAAGGGGCAAAGACACTAGGGAGAAAGCCCAGCTTCTAAGGAAGTAGATGCATGGGGTGAGAAAGCAGCACGCAGTCTGTGTTCCCTGCAGCACACAGATCGTGGTCGGCTCCGCTGCTCTGGGATTTGGCTCAAGTTCCACTTGGACACTGTGCATGTCCCAGCCCTCTAAATCCATGTCTGCAAATCTTCATTTGGGTCACTCTGATATTTGGCCTGGCTGTTTGGGGAGCTGATACCTAGTCAGCTGGTGACCTGCCCGAGGTCACCAGCCAGGGTTATTGTCACTGGGGACATCTTGTGCAGTGGCAGAGGAAGATTTCGGGCAGCGAAGGATGAAGCAGAGCTCGGAGTACAGGTTGCGTGCCTTGCCGGTCCCTGGCCTTCTGGCGCTGTCTGCGTGCGCTGTGTGGGCATCTCAGTCCCTCCTTAGGTGAGCTCCTGTTCCTCAGCTTTGCTCTTACATTGCTAGCAACCATTAAATTGCTCTGTGCATCAGTGCCTCAGATAAAAGTTAATGCTTTCCATATAATATATTTAGCATACAACATAGTTACCAGTGCAGCAAAATTCACCTGTTCTTGTGACTTTCCTTTTAGGACACAGATTGGTTTTTTCCATTCAGAGGACAACTGACGTCCTACTTGATTGTTTCGGTTGGTTTGTCTTCTGATCGAGTTCAAGCTAAACAGTTTCCCGTAGGTGCCGCCTTCAAGATTAGTTTAGGCTAAGATGCTCCTTCCCTGGTTCCTTTTTTCCTGCCTTTTGTGCTCAGAGTACAGAGTGAATCCACTTGAAATCTCTCCTGCCTCTCCTCTCCTCTCCTCTCCCTCCTCTATCCTTTTATTGTTTTTCTTCTCTTTCTGGGCTGGTTTTCACTTGGCTCAGTTTCCTGTTGTGGTTGATCAGGTGGTTGTAGTGATGAAGCTGGGACAAGCCATTTTGCTGTGACCTGCACTCCGTACCTCCTTAAGATGATCATAAAATTGTCCTGATGTTCCTGAATGCTCAGCCAAGGAAATATGTTTGCAAGCACCTTCAGGCTAGCTGAGGGAGTTGCCAGGAGTATTGGAGGTTGAGAGCAGTGCTCCCAACAGAGATTCCTTGAAGCCTTTCTTCTCCTCCCCCGGGGGTCTGTCCTTCCTGCCCTGTCCTTATTATGGGGGGTCTGCCCACCCATTGCTGTCAGTAGTCAAACAGTTAGCTCTAGAAACAAAGAAACTACACCCTTAATTTGCGGTTTATTTTTGTTGACGTCTCAGGCTCTTTTAGAGAAAACACAGGCTGTACCTAGTACCTGTAAAATTGAGGTGGTAATAGCACAATATAGGTGAGATGTTAGGGGTGATTAAAATGCAAATTGAGAGTCAGAGGGAGGTGTCCCATAGGAATAGTGGCACCGGCGCAGGGTGCAAGATCGAGGTGGGTAAGGAGTTGCGGATAGAAAAGCAGCGAGTCTCTGGTGCCATAGCTTGGTGTTGTGATGCCGATCACGCCTGCCCTGCTGAGCTCCCCTCTGCTAGAATTAAACAGTACAGAAAATACAAACATCATTGCTGAAAACAGCTAATGTGCTTCAATTTTATACCTTTAGGCCTGCAACATACTGTGAAAGCTTTTATAGCTGCAGCAACCCCCTTCCCTCCTCTGTCTACTTGGTTTTGCAGAATGTTTTGTCAAACCTACAAGTGGTTTGGATTCATTCTTTGGAATATGAGGAAGCGGGATTTTCCTTATTTAAATTAATATGGGAGAGCTGGTTAGTTATCACGCTTTCTCTGAAATATCTGCTTAGTTTTGGGCTGAATTGCTCTGGAACAGCAGGAAACGTGAGTGTTGCCTGGTGGGAACTCTCTGTTCTGTGTAAATTTGAGGTATGTGCAAAATTGATGCAGAGTTAAAGATCCCATAACAGCTTTTCTTGATGTTTATATTCAGGTAGCCTGTAGTGATGTGATTATAGGTTGTGTAGGAAAAGCTGTCATGGTTAGATGGCTCGTAGACTTAAGGACCCTGTTTTTCTGCACATGCGTGCCAAATATTCCCCCGGTCATCCTTGTCCTCGCCCACAGGACTTGGGTTGTCGGGCAGGGAGCGGGCAGTGTCGGCAGGTCCCCGGCTGGTAACACAAGGGCTGTCTGTGTGCCTCTGGGAGTGGGTGAGCCATTGCCTCTCCCTCTCTGGGGGTGTTAATTTGCATTAATTTGTCTCTCTTCCATTCAGTCTCTGTTTTCTTCCATGCAACGTGCAAGAACATAATAACCTTGAGACCTCTACCATCTCTCAGGATGAAAACTGAAATTTGCTGGCAGGTTCAGAAGCTCTTTGGATAAGGAGAACAGGCAACTGTCTTACAGAAGCATGGCTTCCTTACAAACCTGTGCTATCATCATGGTGCACAGGTACAGTGCAACGAGTGGAAAAATGGAATAATTTATCTTAAGAAATACTACTGGAGGGGATTTGACACTCAGTGGTCTCTGATGGGGGGAGGAAGAGCGATGTCTCGGCGTGTGTGCATGCTTCAAATGCTCATTTCTGGCTAGGCACAGGCAATTCCGTGCCCTTAAAACCATGAGTTCAAGCCTATCTTCCAGTGTCTCTTTACACGGAGGTAAAATTGTGGTGTTGATTTTAGAAGAAAAGTTCATTAGCCAGAGGTTTTTTTGTTTGTTTTTAATCTCATAGACAGCAAGGAGGACAATCGGTTTTGCTCAGTGGAGGAGCATGCTGGAGAAACAGAACAGATGGTAAATGGAAATCTTTGTAATTCTATGTTTAGATTATTTTCTTCCTTTTGTTAACTTATTTGTTACTATTTTGACCACTTTGGTCAGGTGGATTTGGCTGAGTGCTGGGATACTTGATGAATCTCTGCCCATATGCAGCTGTTCAGCATGCTGATAAGAGTCTAAGAGATTCCTTTTAACGAAAAAAAATTCTCTTTAGACTACAAAAGCGCTTTGGGAGCTCCACGAAAGCGGTCTCAATGCCTGTGTTTGTATTCCTGCTTGGTATGAATAATTACTGCCCTAGTTTTTGAGAATTGGGCGCTACGTGTTACAGAAAGTTTAATGAAAATACAGTGTAATATACAATTTATCAAGACCAAAGAAAAAGCTATATGGTTCAGTACATTGTGGAGATAACACCGTGATAGACAAGTGAGGATCTTCTGCAGGCGTGACCGGCGTGGGAAGACCACCTTGGAAACCTGGGGAGAACTGCTTACCGTCACTACCAAACTAGGTGTTCAGCTGGTTAAAAACAAATCCCCAGACTCCTACGCTCTTATCTTGTTTACAAGTCCTCTCTTGATACTGCTCAATTTTATTCTCATCTAACAAACTCCTGTGGAAAGCTACTGGATGTTCAAGAAGACTTTCTTGGGAGGCAGCTGCTCTTTTTGGCTGGCGAGGATCAGCAGCCCCGTGCGGCCATATGGGGGGCTCTGCCCTGGTTCCCTCCCTCTCAGCGGACCTGAAACAACACACGGGATTTTCTCCTTACTGCGGGCTGCAGGGTGTGATTCCAGGTAGTGAGGCTGGAATGCAAAGTTTAAAGTTCTGCAAGTAAATGAGTGCTGTTAGGTGGCAAAACAGAAATAGAATCAAGTTGGATCCAAAATAATATTGCTGTTTCTTACCAGAAGAGAATTTTTAAATGAACTGGGGCGTTCACTGACCACATCCACCTGGTTTTCAGGCTTTTCTAATTTAGGCCAAGGACAGGAAGGATATATCTACCAAATAGCTAGTTGTATTTCATGATGCTGCCTCTGATGTCATTTTCCCATAGCTCAGGGCTTGAGATACTTGTCTGCTCTAGGCAGGAGTATGAGTCTCTACGGAGTGACCTGTCATTTACCTTTGCCAGTTAACATGAAACTCTGGCTAATAAGTATTCCTTGATTTGTTGCTTTAATCTTCGAGAGGTAACGCTTAGCGTTTGACGTTGCCTCCCTTTCCCTGGGAAAAAAATTGAGTCTCTAAGCCTCTTAAAGAGCATAAATGGTTTTCTTAGAAACTTCTGACTCCATTTCACTTACATGTGAATGCTATGATCTTACTTGTAGGACATTAATTATGAAACAAAAGTGAGTAATTTTTTTAAATTATGATGCTAGAGACGTCTTACTGATTGCCTCAAAATTGCCTGCTGCTGACAGCTTAGAATTTCAAAACAGAAAGGAAAGGACAAAGGTTGGGCTCTGGCTGGTATGCAATTTGGTAAGGAAATAGGTAATCACATGTAATGTAATAGAGGTACGAGATGGCAGGCAGGCTAGGTTGACCATAAGGAGAAAAAAAATAGGCAGTGTCTTCTGATTGCAGGGAATCCTTACGCACTGATTATGATTGTGCTGTATGAAACCTTTTGCTGTTGTCTCTATTGCATTTCATCTTTAATTTATATTCTTGAAGCCAGTTCTCCTTGTAAAATTCACCTGAAAACTTGTCTTTCTCCTTTTTGTACAAGGAGTCAGTCTGGCACTGTGAAAGGTACAGTAATCCAGTTTAAATCTTAGTTTGACAAACCAGAGGTAGGAACCAGTAAGACCTAACTGAGCTACCAACATGCTGATTAGTAATACCTACTAAAATGTACTTGTCTTTGATTCATAAATAAGATGTCAATAAAGCGAGAGCACAAAATTAACTGTAATGCAGTGATGCCATATGTTTGGGGTGGCTGCATAAGAGCTCTTACCTGCTGCTATTTGAGTATCCTAAGCATCTAGAGCAAAATACAATTACTGGTAAAATGTACAGATTACCTAAACAATATGGTTTACCAGTTGTTTGGCTGATTAATGGAGAGGTCAGTGGCGGGTAACCCTGGGCGCTTGCTGAGGTTGATCCCTTTTCATCCCTTGTAACATGTAAAGGCTGGTAGAAGTTAGGGTAAGTGTCATTATTTCTATCTTAAGATACCCCTATTTCAAGATATGGGGAACTGAGGCACAGTAAGAGGTCCAAGGTTTTTGCAGTATCTTGTGTATCTTGCTTTCACCCAGTGGTGTCGTTTGAATATGTTAAAAAAAAAAAAATTATAGGACGTAAAAAACAAGGTCCTCCATCTGGAACAAAGAATGTAAATGGCAGACTATGTCCTGTAAAGCAGCCGTTCTGAAAGGGGCATGGAGGCTGTGATGGTTGGATTGGAATCCCATCGTGAGGTTGTAGTCAAAAGATTTTTGGGCAGATGAGTATGGGGAGGGAACTGTAAGGTAGGAGCATTATTCTCCCGTATAACATACGTGAGTCTGGAATTGTGAATGCTGGAAAGCTGGAAAGTTTGAGTTTCATTTAACAAAGTTACAAGAATTGCGTTCAGAGTGGAAAAATATTCTAGAACAAAAAACTGAAGACTTTCTATCCAAATAACTATGGGTACCTACAAAGGAGAGACATTTCTGAGGCTCATCAGCTCTTAATATAAGCAGGTTAAACTCTACAGAGATTAACTTGCTCAATCCATTACAGGGAAACATAGTACCTGGTTGGGTTTTTTTTTTATTATGGTAGTTTGTAATTGTCATCTCTAATTTATGGAAATTCTACAACATCCTTTTTTAATCCATTTAAAATCTTTTAAATCAAGGCAAAGATATTTTCTGAAAAAATCTGTTTCAGCTTAGGCTTAGCTTTGTGCAGAAATTGCCATGCTGTATTATACAGCATGTCAGATAGGATTGATCTTGCTGGTCCATTCCCTTCTTAATATCTCTGGGTGTGTTTTCTGATCTGTACGGTGCCGGTCTGATTCCCTAGCTATTTTTAATAACTGAACTCGATAGCAAAAAAACTCCCCAACAAACCCAAACAACAACAAACCAAACAAAAAGCCCCTAAGGTTCTTACTCTTCATTTTTCCATATGATGCAGGTACCAATGTAAAGGTCCGATAAACAGTGATGTATGGAAATGCTCTGTGTCAAAATATATAAAGGGCTAAACAGAGCAAGAATTTAGGGAGTTTGTCTTGTTTGACAGCCAGCACTAAGAAAACTTCTCCCTGGAATGTAGGCTTGTGTTTAGATGGTAGAGGTGTATTTTCTGGTGAGACCAGCAGGTTGTTTACCTGTGCAGAAGACATGGACCCTGCAACATGACGTCCCGGTGTGTGCTGCAGAGCTGGGACACCAGCGCTAGTTCTGCTGGTCGGGCGCTGCTCAGCTCCTTTCTGACGTGCGGCGTTACTCACACGTTTCTCTGTTCTGCCTCCCCCAAACAAGTACATTTTTGTGGAAATAAGAATCCCTGCCTTGCTGTGTTCTGTTTGATTGCTTGTGAGGTCCCTGAGCTGAAATAGCATTGAGGCAATTTAAATAAGGTTACGCTCCTGGCTGCGTGTATATTGGAAATATATAAACAGTACTAATATATTGTGACATTTCTTACGCAATTCTCTTTCTAATAAAAATGTGGGAAGGCAAAAGCTAACAACAACCAGTTATTTGCTATCCTCATGTGTTGTTTATCTGATCATACTAGATGTTTGATTGTATTCAGTTTTTATTACTGCAAAGACATGGATTGGATTTCATGTGGTTGTTTACATGAATTTAATTTACTTATATATAGGATATCATATTTGGGCACTACCTGAACAAATTAATTTGTGTACCTGTTGGCCGTTGAGCTTTCAACCTTAACTAAAAAAGTAAGTTTTATTCATGGCATTTTAAATATGGGGAGAAAAAAAAGAATTAATTCAGATACTGTTAGTGGTGTTCTATCACTCTGAGCCACCCTGAGGGATACCAGTGAATCTGTATGCTGTTTCTCCTCTAAATTCACCATTTTGTTTGTGATAGGAATTTATGACTAGACTTTTCATTGTTTTGTATCCTGCAGTTCCCTTCAGCTAGCCGTTCACGTATTGAGTACATTATCTGCTTTATCCTTTTGAAAAAGTAAATCTTCAACATCACTATTTGTAGTTTGAAGAATATTATTACCAAAAATGTGAAGATGGCTGAACACTTCTTATAAAAACCCAGGAATGTTGTCTTGCCTGTTTTCCATACGCTTTCTGACATACACACAAACCAGTTATACTTTCCTGCAAAGCTGAATATATACCATGTTATCAGTGAGGGTATCCATTAATGGAGATGTAAATCTGGACAACTGCAATGACCTGTAGCACAAAATCAGATTGTTGGTTTTTTTTCTGGAGAAAATTCTTAAAATATCTTAGAGTAACACTGAGGTTAGTATTTTTTCCATATACGTGCGTTTTGAGATTAAAGGAAAGGTTGGAGAAGAGGACATCGTTCCAACCTTAGGAAGATATTACACTGTTATGTCTCACGAATATAAAAACATGATGCACAAATGTATGCTTTCAGCTGAATCTCTTCATCCCACTTACAATAAACATTGTAAGTGATGAATGTATTACAAATCCCTGTAAGTGTCCATATGGAAATCTCCAGTTCTGATTACTACAGCTTGCTCTCTGCTAGATAGATCCATGACCCAGCTCTCCTTAAATCTCATCCTCATGTGGAAGTGGATCTGTGTTAACCTCTAGTGGTCTAGATTATGGTGTGTGGTTGGCTCCATGGTCTGCTGAAAGTCTTAAGAGTATATTTCCGCTGCAAAGCTGAAGTTTAGAGACTGAATAACCCTACGTTTTATGACACGTACGTGGATTTGGGGTGCTCGGTTGGAAGGCAGGTTGTAACTGAGGCAACTTTTGGGTGCTCGATGCCAGGCTTAAATACTCAAGTGTGAAACACCTTGAGGTTAGTGCCCTGTCTGAAGACCTGGATGTGAGTGACTTGGCCAAGTCTGCATGGTGAGTCAGAACCAGAATTACCGCCTGGTCTGACTTCCAGGTCACCTGCTCGCATTGCCAGCAGGAAGAAAATTGCCACACTGTAAAATAGCAGAGAATCCATTAGTGTGTTTCTTTTGCTTTTATGGATGTTAAAATTGGTACTTTTACTAAGATAAGAAAGCTATGCTCCTATAATAGATTCCAGGAACAGTCTGTGCTGTCCCTGGCTGAGGCAGCCTGGGTTGGGAAGAGCTTGCAATAGGACTGCAAGAAAAATGACTGAAAAGTGCATCAAAGATTAGAGTACCTGTGTATACATTAAGTAGCTTATAAAGCCAGTTTCCTACAGAATGGTGGGTTTTCACCGTAGATTGCACATCTTTTCCATGCTTCTAACACCTTTGTTATAACTTGATTGTTCTGAGACTGGTACTAAATAACCTGTCTGAATATGGTGCCCGCAGTGCCCTTACCTCGCCACCATCCGGGCTTCTTGGGGACCCCAGCCCCTGAACAGCAATATTTGCAATGCTCCAGTGCTCGCTCTGGAGGTAAAGCTGCTGGTGACCTTTATGGAAGATGACAGTCTTTCCACATTGTTAGGGATAAAGAGGCAGAAAGTGGGTTTTTTTGTTGGTTTGGATGCTTTTGTCCATATGCACAGAAGAACATGTTAAAGCTATTCTAAATACAAATTGATTGTTGTTAGAAGGGTGCTGAGTAAACACCTTGAGATGGAACAGCTCGCCCTTGCTCCTTAATAGTCGTTTTGGTGGTACGGAATGGCAAGCGTGCTGCTAGGAATAAGCAGATGTTAGATATCAATTTTGAGTAACCTCTCTGTAATTATATTTAATTTAAAAGTAACATCTCTAATGATTTATGCATCTGAGTAGAGGGAGTGTAGGCTGTTGGATCTTTGAGCGCTTGTTAACTGTTTCTGACTGTGAGTGGCTGGTGGCTGTGTAATTAAATAATCTTAAATCGTAGTGGAAACTGACTTTGGCAAACAGATATCCAGCGTGATTATGTGCCTTGTTCCTATAGGAAACCACACTACCAAAGCAAAGGACAAATCCATATCATCCATAACTGCACAATTGTCCTAACGTGAAGTGGGATGTTACTGACGGGGGGTTTCCCCTCTTCTTCTCTTGGCAGAGTTAGTAAGGCTTTGAATTGCCCCTGATGGACTGAGAAACTTCACTTGGAAAATACTAGCTCACTTGGAAAGTCAAAAGTACTAATTAATGAGATATGTAATACGGAGCTGCCTGGCTAATCAGTTTACGAAGATAAAAGTGCAGTTAAGACACTTTAGATTTGGAGATTTTGTAGCTGCCAATATAACCTGTGTCTATATCTTCCTTCAGATCAAAGCTGATAAAAGGGAGAAACAGGATCTGTAATTTTTAAGGGCTAAGTGTAATTTTGACATCAATTTTATATTTTTTCACTTTACAATTAATAGCTTTCCAGTACATGGTTTAATTGGTGTATCAAAAATATAGACTGTCGCTCTGTGTTAGTGTTTTCAGGATGAATTTCTTGGTTGTTTTGAAGAGAAATTGAATGCAACATGCTAGAATACCTGTTGGCTTCCCCCTCCCACCACCCCACCCACTGCCCCCAGCCTGTTTTTTGGGGTTTTTTTCTGCACAAACTTCATATACATAATGCTTTACAAAATAAGACAAACTCGATATTCTTTGATTCCTAATATCGAAACATAGTGGCAGAATATTTTCCTGGTAGGAAATCTCTATGCATATGCACATTTACATAACAGAGAAGGAGTAACTTTAATTTTCCAGTGATCTTGTGTTAAAATTCCAAGATTAAGAACTAAACAATTTTCAAATCCTTTGGATGTGAGAAGTTTCTGTGTTCCACTGCTTGCTCTGATAGTAAAGCATTAACAACGAGTATGTCAGACCCATAATAATTATAAAAGTTATTTGAAATTTGCCTTTACATAGAATTCTTGTACTCATTTGGGTGCATGTGGGGGGTGGAGTGAATAGAATGGCTACAGACCATTCATTTTCTGCGTGGTGTGGTGGCTTGTTCTGGAGTACAGGCTGTAAACACGGCAACCTGACATTGAGCACTCTGCAGGATTTATTTACCTTACTTTAGAGTTTTCTTTTAGCAATGCTTTCCCCAAATGATACGCTCCCATTCAGTTAGGAGCAAGTCTGAGGACAAAACAGGGCTTTAACTGCAAACGTCACTTGATTAATCAACACGGTGAGAGGATTTGTTGGAGAGAGCTTAGAGAAAACTTGCCGCCATTAACCAGACTTTCATTGGCATTGCAGGCTAGAGATTCTGCTGTCCGCAGGGGGCTGATTCATCAGTGGCAGCTTCATGTAAATGTGACCCAAAGTACGGAGCTGGATAGAAGGTTCTACTTCTGCATTATAGCAGTCTGCTTGTGTTGGAGGACCAGATGACTACATCTGATATACATTGATGTTACTGTTGGCCTGGGGGGAAGAGCAGCAGCTTTTGAGTATTGTCTGCTTGTTCTGCGTGGCATTAAATTCTTGTTTGCTTTAGCATTAAAATGGGCTCCTAAAAACAGATGGTAAACCCTGTATTTACAGAATGCCGGTTCTTGTTCCATCAGTCTTTCAAATACATGTCCTAAGTGAATTAATAGAGGAAGGGGAAATAGAACGACTCTTAATTGCCTGGAGTTCAAAGGCTTTGGGGTGAAAAGTGAGCAGCTAACGCGCAGATTTGCCAGCCCCCCTGGGAGGCACGCCGGGCGCATCGGAACACGCGTGCTGGACCATCCGGGGCATACAGAGCCTTTCATCTTCTTGTATGTACTGGTTTTAATTGTTTTTCTCATGATAGTAAGCTTTAGAAAAAGCCATTGGAAACCTCTTCAGGAAATCTTTAGTTTCTCTGTGTGCTTTGCCTGCTTTATTGAAAGATATAAATGTACAGACTTGTACAGAGTAAAGACTGAAGGGCAGAGTGATAACTCAGTGTAGCACAGCCAGTATTGGTTGTTGATTTCCAAATATCGCTGCTGTCTGTATGCTTTGTACTTTTACTCCTATAGGAAGAAGGTGAAAATCAGACAAAGGTATGTTTTTAAAACACTGGTGTCAACAGCTGAAACACGAATGTGGGCAGCATCAGTAAAGCTACAGCCATTTGATGTTTTTAGATTAAAATAGCTTCTTGAACAGCAATGGAAGAAGATAGACTTCCAAAAGAAAAAATAGAAATTAAAGCAAAGATGTTTTTTTCTTAACATCTGGCACTGAGATACTTTGGTGTATCTCATTGGGCGATAGCAATGTTTGAGACCTCCTGTCCACAAGTATTTAAGTGTGATAGTTTCCTTAGACAGAACTCTTAAAGTGCCAGGACACGCTCCTCAGGACCTTTGCTGAACTCTTGGGTTAGCGAGACCTCTGCACGCTCAACGGCACGGCCGTGTTTTGTTTCATGCCAGAACAGCGGTGGGATTTTCTAGGCATCTCTGCTGTAGCTACCCATTTAGCAGGAACACTGTTGAAGCTACTTCTCCCAGCAAAGCTCTTTTCCAAGAAAACAAATAGGTGGTTGTAAGCTTTGCCTACTTAGATGAGTTTTGTGGTTTTAGAAATATTTATGTAGACCTCCGATAAGGGACTTTGAACAAAGTTGTCTTCTAAAGTGAAGTGTTGCTGTTGCTACGACAGTGTTGCTAAACCCAGCTTATTCCAACTTTTCTGTCAAGTGTGCATGAAGGCTGGAAGATCCTAAACACATTGGTACTGATGTGTTTGTAGTGGTCCCTTTTATCTTGTTGCTTAGAAATGTTTACTTGCTTTGCTTTTCTCTAATTATTATTTTTTTAATTTACTTTATATTTTCCTGCTGCCAGGGTCTATTAAATTGCAGCTGTACAGTTGCTGACAAAACCTGTTCAAGTTTCTATTAAATTGTGATCTTAAGTTCACTGTTGGTTAATGGCTACAGATGTTCTTACAGTATCTGCCCTAGAATTTTTTAAATGTTATTCAGCAGAAACTATAGAAGGGGAAAGGATTAGCCCTCTCTGTTTACTTGTCTGTTTATGCCTTTTGTTTTCTTTGGTTACTTTCTAACAAGTAATTTGAGCATCCATGGGACGCATATAAAGCTGGAATATAAACTGACTACTAAGTTCCTTTTGGGAATTACTCTGTAACTATCTGTTATAAGGGATATAAATCATTGTATCTACATACTAATACCAACTGCTAACAGAGAAAGACTTTTGATTTTTATCTAATCTGTCAGTTCTTCTGTTCCTACCTTTTAAGCAAACACTGGTTCCTAACTGTTTGGGCTTGTCTAACTGCAGACCTTTTAAAAATAAAAAATGAAGGAATGGTGATGTGGCGATGCTTATAGAAACATCTTTTTATGGTCTGCCGTGTTAAAATAATTACATAAACAAATCATTCCTAGAAATGTCGTGGCAGGGGAAAAAGGAGAAACCTCTCTAATAGTGCAACATTCAGATCCTTGCACCTAGATTTGCTCTAAGTTATGCTGGGGCTAAGCCAGACGCGGACATAAGACTAAGTACCTATTCTCTGTTACTGTCCTTTGTTGCCTTAGATTTGATCCCTAACATTTTCCTGCCACTCCAAATACTAATTAATTATCTAATTAACAAAGCCTGTTTGCTCAGTTTGGGTGGCCAAATGGAATGAATCCACTGTGGCCGGCTGCAGTCAAGGGCAGGATTTCTTGGTCTGCGTTTTCTTGCTGGGACGGCGTCCTCTGCGCTGAGGTGACCGGGGGAGTGTTTGTGAGCGACCGAGAGGAGAAGGGCTCTGCCCGCAGCTCTGCCCGTCTCAAAGCCGGGCTGGCGCGGGTGGCTCTGGATCTGCAGCTAACAGTCTGCACTGCCAAGAAACGTTCTGCTTTGGGGATGATGGTGCTTGGGTAGCACCCAAGAAATTGCGAGCTGTGGGGAAGTGGTCTTCAAGAGAGAACAAAATTTCACTACTACTGTATAAGATTAGTGCAGTTAAGGGTTGGTTTTTTTCGGGGGGGGGGGGGGAAGGTGATGCAATGGAGTAGTGGAGATGGTTGCTTTGATTTTTCAGGGTATTGAGGTACCTCATGGCTTGTGGTCAGACGCTAGGGAGGGCTGAGAGGGGACAAGGTGGGAAATGCACCCAGCGGGGAAGAGACGGAAGGGATTCGCTGGGGAGGTGGCTAAGTGGGGAAGGGAGGGGATGCTGCGGAGGAGAGCCAGCTTTCCCTGCCCAGCACGTTTCAGCAGTTGTGCAGCTGGGTCTCTTGCCAAGGTCTGTTTGATGGAGCGGATCTGCAGCGTGTTGCCTGCTAAAAAGCTTGCTGAAAAGCCAGGTGAGAGCTGTCGCTGGGAATTTCTCCACTGCTGCTAACTCTGACCTTTTTGCACGCATCTGTCAGATACTAATTCCAAACCCTGAGCACGCTCTTCTTTATTAGCCAAGCTGTAAATCTGCATAATTGAGTAAAGAAAAGCCTGGGAAAACAATACTCATAAAAATTAACAAAAGTGCATCCTTGTAGGTGTATAAAAAACTGGGCTTTTTTTGTGTTGGAGGTAGGGTTATTTATATTATAAATAGAAGTGTCCATTCTAAATGAAAATGTTGACAGGCGGTTCTGTTTTCTGAGTTATATCATCTTTTTCCTGTGTGCCCGGTGCTTTCAATCTGAAGAGCTCTGTAAGAGAAAAGTGAGAGTTGGCTGTAACTTTTGTAAACCTGCAAGTGCATTAATTTGACTTTGCATCCATTTGACTTTGCATCCTTATCTCTCTTCCGTTATCTCATTTCAGCTGAAATTTAAACAAGCCTTTTCTTGGCTGGCAATTTGGAGAATTAGTGTTATTCCTAGAGATGCATTTGAGAGGTTTTTTTTGAGAGAGATGCAAAAGCAGCTTCGTGCATTAAGGTACGCTCTTCTAAGACCTTTGTAGGAAAAGATACAGCAAGCCCATTTTCTTATCTAATGAGATGTACTATAATCGTATTTTTGGAAGCAAAGTCACTCTTGTTACCGTTAAAGTAAAATTTTGCAACATTTCCCAGGTTAGGATGCCTGTCCAAGAAGGCATGGCACAAGAGCACAGATCCATTCTGTGGGACAAATAAAAATCCTGTCTGTGCTGACAAATTAATCTTTTGACCAAGACTGTTGGTGGGGAACAGATGGCACAGTTCTCAAATGTAGCTTGCTTTTGCTTTTGATAAAGCACAAACATAGTTTCACGCTGTAATCCCTCCCTCTCAAAGTCTTAGTGCTCTTTGATTTGCAAACTTCCTTCTACATCTTCCATTCTGAAAATAAAGTAGGTTGGGAAGAACAGCAACTTTCACATGAGTAGGTTTATTGAAACCGGATGAAGATGCAAGATTTCCAATACCATACAACCTTAGACTCAGAGGAGATTTTAGATCTGCTTCTCTTTGTAGGAAGGGAAGAAGGTTTGATGACATAATAAGACACAATTCTTGGTGTTCCTCCTAACAATGTACTTGGCCTTGGTCTTGTTTTTTAGGCCTGTCCTTTTGCCTGCTTGAAAGTGCGCTTGCTTTGAAAGGCAAAGATTATCTTCAGAGTAGTGCCCAGAAGACACTGCAGGCAGAAGATGTCAGCTGGTGTTCGTTCTTCTCATCTCCTCAGCACTTTCTGGTGTTGCTTCTTTGCAGTGAGGGGTCATTGTTACTGAAATCATGCTTTTGGACAGAGGAGGGAGTGGCTTAATTTCGGCCTGTTTTCAGTATTTTCAGCAATAATTTTTATGGCTCGTAAAACCGATACGGATGCAAATCCAGGTGCTTCCCTTGATACCTGGAGCTCTGCATCCTCAGCTGCCCCATGGAGAGTCAGATGACCTCGGTGACATACAATGTGAGAAGAGGGACTTTGCCCCCTGTGATCACCCATGACTTGCAGGGGCTGCATGACAGCTTCTCTCTCCTACCTGCACATGCTGAGTGGAGGGGGGAGTGTGGGTGAGTGGAGGAAGAGTTTGAGCAGGGAGTGGGTGAGAGCGCACAAAGGAATCGTGAGCAGAAGTCAAGTGGAGGATGAGCACTTGCTCAGTGGAAGCTGGGTGGAAGGTCTCCCCAGCAAAGCCCTGCTGCAGTGGTGGATTTGACCAGCTGGACCTTCATAAAAGGGGTCTTGGTGGCTCGTCATCTCGATGCACTTCTCATCAGCTGTCACTTTGGTCATTGGTTGTGTTTGGCTGCTTAAATCTAGTGTTAACTTTTCTTGCAACCTGAGCAGAGGCAGGAAATGAAAGATCATCGGGGATGATAATGGCACAAAGAACAGCAGGCACATGAAACTGAACTATTTTTTTTTCCCCCAGTACTGTAAGACAAGTGAGTTTTGAAGAAAAGCCACATGAATCCTGTATTGCTTTTGCTTCTTCAAGATCACTGGAACATGCACAGTCATGTTGACACTTCTGCTTTGCTGCAAGACACCTCTTGGTTACCTTTTTAAACTTTGATTTGCACTGAGGAAGGGGTTGCAGCGCAGTTCTTGTAGTGCCTTATGGAGCAGCTGGGAGAAGGTATTCATCATGGTCTGTATTGAGGCAGAAAAGCCGTGTCTCAGGAAAATAAGAAAAACTGTCTTTTTTTTTTTTTTTTTTCCTCTCTCTAGGGAAGAGAAATATTTCCTGAATGCTCCCAAGTGTCAGAAGTATCTTCCCTGGCTGAAACTGTTAGTAGGTGTAGGGGTATTATGGCAGAATGAGTGATGTGTCTGTTGTGGGGGTTATGTTTGTTTAATTTAAGCTGGGCTTCCAAAGGATGTTGCTAAATCTGAGTGATGTGCCTTGAAGCTGCTGTTTGTATTGAGGCCGTTGTTGCATGATCATCTAAATAGGTTCTAGGACTAGTGGAGAAACAATGAAAATCCTTCCAGTGTAAGCAAAGACAAATTACAGAAAAGTTAATGAGAGAGAAGGTGTTTCTGTAACTCAGATGGGCACTTGCAAGATGATTGTAGATGGTTGTTAGGGCTCCTGGTGTCTTATTTTCCTTTTCATGTGGGATTGCTTGTAAAAACAGCACAGAAATTTAACAGCAGATTATCTCCAAAATGGCCTTTGTGACTCATTTTAAAAAGGGAAATACCTTATGTGTAGTTGTTATAAACTTGGTCTGAAACTGATTCCTTTTTGGTAATCTTGGTTGCACAAGATCTGCAAACTCAGTAGACTGTGACAGCACCTGCTATTTTTCCTCCTTTCCCTTGATTTAAACCTTTCTGCCACATCTGTGGATAGTTTATTCTGAAATTGCAGATTGTTACTCCATAATTAATTAATTGCTTGGTATGTTTCCCTTGGAGAATTAGACGGGAGGTGACATCCTTCATACACAGAGAACTTCTAGATGTGTTTACTAGAGATAGAAAAACATATTAAGTCAATATGGAAATTATAAATAGCCATTTACAGTACATGCACTCACTGAACAGTGGCTAACATGTTCCTGCCCTCATTTTCCTCCTGCTCCAGACAAGCAAGCAGCATGTAGAGAGGTGACTTGGCTTGCCCTCTCCTTCACAGGCTGGGCAAGATCAGCGCGTCGGGAGAATGATGCATACCGGGGATGTTGTCTCATCTAGTGACACTTAGAAAGAGAGGCCTCAAAATTCATTTTTAGGCATTGCAACTACTAGTTTCCCCCCTGATTTTTTTCTCCCTTCTGCTCCCTTCCTCCAGTGAAGGGAGCTGTACCAGGTCTTGGAGGAGGATTCCAGGAGATAACTGAGCTCTCCTCTCCTGCACTGTAACATCACTGTTGGAAAGCATGCTGCAAGATACATGTTAATTAGAGCGTGTTTTGTTGCAGTGTAATTACAAAAGGGATAAAAAGCTTACGCTCAGTGGAGTAGTGTGTTTTATCACTGTGCTTTTCTATTTCAGATTCTTATCATTGCCTTAGAGAGAAGGAAATGAGAATATGAGAGACTATAGCATTCATAGTAAGAGTCTGCGGTCATAATTTTTTGTGAGGGCTGCTTATGAGTTTGACTTGAGGCATTATCAACAGCATCTCACGCTAGAGGCATATAATACTTCAGTTGTAGTACTGCCTGGCACTTCAGGAAGAGTGCAGATGGAGTTGAGCTGACTTTATGTATTTTGGTTGGAATGAACAGCTTTCCACAAATGCAAATTATTGGAGACTTGAGTGTTGAAGGAGCATTACATTATTTTTGCTGTTGAAATAACAAACCAAAACTAATGAATCTTCTGAGATTTATATAAGCAAAGTCAAAACAGTTTCAAATATGTGATTGTTGGCTAGCTGAGTTTTGATTCAGATTTTTTACAACATTTTGGTATGGCAAGTCAAAATGAAATAAATCAACTAAGTGCCAAAGATAATTCTCAGGAAGTCTCCTAATGGCATCTTTTTGTAGAATTCCTTTTTCAAAGTCACTTTTTCAGGAGAAAAATATTTTTACTTCTTACTCTCTCCCTTCCCACCCACGTTGCAATTTTCCACAGAGCAGAAGTTACAGTTCCTGATGAGGTTTCTATTTGCATATGCAGTGCTGAGGAAGATCAGAGGCTTTCATGTCACCTCATATGCTGATGATACCGATTTCTTACACGTAACTGGTAACACATAAATTTGAGCTTAAGTTTGCAGCAACAGTTACTCAACATCCTAAGAGATTGCTTATTTAGAACAGCTAACTCCAGAAAATGCAATGTAGGTAGGTTCAGTGGTTTGCCACTCTCAGAAGTGGAAAAATACAGTATTGCTATCCCTGTCTTTCCCACCCCCCATGTCTGGCTGCTTAGTTTTCCAGCTCAGTTATGCTGCTACATTAGTCCCTAAAGCTGTGCTGCAAACCAGATCATTGACATTTCCACTCTGACTTTTTCCACTCTGACTTCAACAGCAGCAACTTCTCTGCTACTGGAGACAGGAGGTACCCTAAAGAGAGGAAGTACTTCTTTAAACTGGATATATATTTGCTTTTTTACACTAACTGCTACTTTTTAACAGAATATATTGGATTATTTTTACCATAATGATCATTCTGTGCCTGAAACTCTCATGAGTTTTCACTTCCAAAGTCCATGCCTTGAACTGAGTCAAGAGATGTAGGTCAGGGTGGCTGAGTGCTGCTCCCAGCTGGTTTGTGTTGGGAAGCAAATACAGCTGAGGGAGAAAGGATGTTTCACAGCCAAATGCTGTTCAAAAAACCTTTGGCCCAATTCCAGAATGTGGTTGTGATTGCATTAGAGGTGTTTTAGCCAGATGTCCTGCCATGTGCATGTTCGAGTTGCAGAAAGATGTAGAATAGCTTTGTTTAGCTTTTGTGTGGTTAGGTGAATTAGCCAAGGGGTGTGTGTACTGGCATATAAAAGAGTTAGTACTATGCTGTCCTCCTGACAATATCTCAAAGTTAAAGTCATGATGCAGTTAATTCAGGATATGTCCCTTCTGTTCCAGCTCTCACTGATGTTTCTGTGAGGGCAGTCTCATTGGTTTGGTCCCGTAGTTCAAGTCTTCCTTTTAGCTGTTGTGGTTGCCAACTTCATTTCTTTTCCAGTGGCAGGGTTGGGGTCATTCCAAGCACCTTGAAAGGGGCACAGTGATTTGGCTGTAGGGCACAAGCTAATGATTTAATAATTTCACTGAAACTGGAGATTTAAATCAGGGAACATAGGGAGAAAGTTAACTCAGCCCTTCATGTTTCCCAGCTAATCAACCTAGAGCTTGTATAGAAAGAGCGCATTATTTAGAGCTCAATTCAACTCCATGGCTTGGTGGCTTTTGCTTTTCTTATACTTCACATACTCTTTGCAGGTGATTTTAATGGGTAGGCTGCATTAACAGATATTCTAAAAAAGACAAAAAAAGCTTCACTATATAGAGATTCTTTCAATAGATCATGAATGGTAAATGTCAAAGTCAAAAGAATAATAGAATAAAATAGCTTAAAGATCTTATTTCAATAAATGGAATTTGATATAATAAATATTTTAAACCTAACATATTTAATATATCTAAATATTTTAATATATTAATATGTATTAATTGTTTAATGCATTGTTTCCTCCATAAGTGAAGTAGATATACCCAAATTCACCAAAATGGGGCTTTGGGCAGCCTGGTCTAGTGGAGGGTGTCTGCCCACGGCAGGGGGGTTGGAACTAGATGATCTTTGAGGTCCCTTCCAACCCAAACCATTCTGTGATTCTATGATTAAAAAAATAAATAAATCGAGGAACTTTCCAATACAAGCATGAAGCAGTTCCATGCCTGAATTCTTTATTTAACCTAACTGGATATTCCTATCCAGACAGTTGAGCCTGTGATTCTTTAAAAACAAATAAATCACATGAACGTGGTGAGCAGTGCTTGGCATACTGAATGGGCAGAGGCCTCTTGCATTTGTTGCTTTCCTTTCCTGCCTCATTGAAGCAGGTTAGCTTGCAGACTATGAAATGCTCTGGTCTTCAGGAAGATGAGCTATAAAGCTCACCGGAGGGAGAATCGGTCCTTGTCATCTCTCCCCACAATGTTTTCCACTTCCCTCAGCTATCATATTTCCATCCCCATGCCTTGGTCCAGCCCACGCACAATTTTTGTAACCAGCTTGGGGATGTGATTTCCATTCCTACTTCTTACACTTAGCTGATAGCCGTAACGCCTGCTTTCTGGGAGTCACTGCATTAAAATTGTTCCTCTCCTTGTGCAGGGGGACTAGCTGTAGAAGCAGAGGACTTTTGTGTTGGAGTAATTGCATCTTCCACAGTGTGGCTGGACTGCTTTAACTACATGGGTCTAATCAGAGCAGTGTGTCTTCTCTGTTTTGAAATGGCCGTGTTGAAGTGTCTTGTGGTTTAGCCCCAGCTGGCAGCTGAGCACCACGCGGCTGTTCACTCACTCCTCCACCCGCGATGGGATGGGGAGGAGAATTGGGAGAAAAAGGTAAAACTCCTGGGCTGGGATAAGGACAGTTTACTGGGACAGCAAAGGAAGAGGAAAATAACAACAACAGTACTAATAAAAGAATATACAAAATGGGTGATACGCAAAGCAATTTGCTCATCACCTGGAACCTGATGCCCAGCCCGTCCCCAAGCAGCAACTCCACTTCCCTGGCCAGCCCCCCCTTATATACAGAGCATGATGTCATCTGGTATGGAATATCCCTTTGGCTAGTTCGAGTTAGCTGTCCTGCCTGTTTCCCCTCCCAGCTTCTTGTGAATGTTAACTCTATCCCAGCCAAAAACCAGGACCCATCTTGATGGTTCCCACCAATGTCCCCGGAAGAGATGGGCTTGGGAGCGCCACCATGCAGGTTCAAAGTCCTGCTGTCGGGATACTTCCCACATCTGGGTGTGCCTCCTTCAGTGTGGTACCAGAGGCTGGTGGTGCTGTTAGTTGCAGCAACATCTCAGCTGCAGCTGAAACAGCCATTCAGATTTAAAAAATAAAAATATTTTTCATACTTCAGCAAGCTACATTGTTACCGTCTTTTAGCACCGTGAATGTCAATAGTTAACTTTTGGTATATGATATATAATTACAAAGCAAAGAGGAGTGACCTCAGTCTGCATTGGCTTTATTTTATTTGAGATTATGAAGAGTGCTGTTCTGTTTATGATTCGGCAATAAAAGACTTCACTGTAACCATGCACACTGTTTTAAGTTACACTGCTGACTCTGAATGGCTGCAGAACACTTCTGCCTGCAGGCACCATGATGTAGAGATCTTTCAAGTGGCTATTTTTGCAGTAGAGGAGAGAGCTTATTGTAAGAGTTGCATGAAGCACTTCAGAAACACTGCAATTTTTTTCCCTTTCTTTCCTTCCCCTTTTTCCTTGAGTTATTTACACCATGCTAAGTTGAACTATGGGCAATACCTTGGCAACATTTATGCTTCTGTAAGGATGGCTCTGTCTTTTAAACAGAAATCGGTAAGAGAGGGGTTTTTCTTCAGAAACCTCTGCTGTCAGATCACACAGAAGCAGATCACCATGACAGGCTGGGTACTGCCTTTGACCAGATAAATCTTACATGCTAACATTTCTAAAGCAAGCTCCCTGTGTCCGTGCTGCAGGTGTGGCTGTGGAAGCACACCAGAGCTTGGAGGGGCCAGGAAGGAGCACCTTACAACACGCTGGTGCCATCTGACGGTAAGCTTGCCTGGCAGGTTTTCCCCTTCCCATCAATGTCAGTAAGCTTTTCATTTATTTTGTGGGAGTAGGGTGAGATGACGTTAGTTGCATGTTATCATAGAATCATAGAATGGTTTGGGTTGGAAGGGACCTCAAAGATCATCTAGTTCCAACCCCCCCTGCTGCGGGCAGGGACACCCTCCACTAGACCACGTTGCCCAAAGCCCCATCCAGCCTGCTCTTCAACACTTCCAGGGATGGGGCATCCACAACCTCTCTGGGCAACCTGTTCCAGTGCCTCACCGTCCTCCTCATGAAGAATTTCTTCTTTATATCTAATCTAAATCTACCCCTCTTCAGCTTAAGGCCATTACCCCTTGTCCTATTACTCCATGCCTTTGTAACCAGTCCCTCTCCAGCTTTTCTGTAGGCCCCTTTTAGGCACTTGAAGGCTGCTATAAGGTCTCCCTGGAACCTTCTCTTCTCCAGGCTGAACAACCCCAACTCTCTCAGCCTGTCCTCATAGGAGAGGTGCTCCAGCCTTCTAATCATTTTTGTGGCCCTCCTCTGGACTCACTGCAACAACAATGTTATTTTTTTATATATCTGTATCTAATCTCCCAGAAATAGAAGTACTATATTCATTAAAGAAATCTGGAATGTTTTGTGTGGTTTTGTTTATTCATTCTGTGTTTTAAAAACAGCTTTTAAATTAAACTACAACTTCCAACATGACTTCTTCACTTACTTTTCTTTCCCCCCCCACCCCAGAAGTAACGATCAATTACAGACATGGTCTGCCTGTGGTAACTCTTATTCTGCCCACAAGAAGTGAACGCTGTCGGTTCACTGTGAAGCCAATGGTGACCACCGTAGGGGCATTCCTGCAGGATGTGCAGAGAGAAGATAAAGGAATTGAGAGGGCGGAAGTCTTTGCAACAGGTATCTTACATTTCTGTCATTCCTGAAAATGAGTACATTCCCTTTCAAATGGACTGTATGTCTCTCCTGAAGCATGAGTTCAGTCCTCCATCAGTTTAGCACTGCTGTTCTTGGGGTAGTTCTTGAATGCTTCTGGGGTTTATTGGTGTTTCAGATTTAATATCTGAGTCGTCTTGAACAGGATGATTAAAAATGCAAAATGGGACACATTACTTTAACCTTCTCTATATCCCATTTGTAATGTTCCCTTTCTTCTGGGTTGATATTGCAGAGGGCTGCAGGGACTTTTAAGGGAACTGAAACTAGATTGATGCTCCTAGAAGATCAGGAAGCCACAGATCTAGGAGAAGCTGCTTTAGTTGCCTTTGAGAGCATGTTTAGTAAAACAGGAAAATACCCCACAGAGCAATCTATTTATATCCTGTAGAACAACGGAGATGTGATCTGTGTGGATCCCAGTGTGTGCATGAGCTTCACGTACACAGGAACTTTGGGATTGTTGGTTGTGGAGGGGTTTGTAATGCTATGTCTGCTAGGCAGCAAAGGTAGAAAATTGTCTTGAAAAAGATAATTTTGTAAGAGGTTCTTGTATCTTGAGAAGCAACTGTAACAAATGGGCGTTGCCAGCAGCTTGCCTTTCTCCTTAACATGGAAATTTTCACTAAAAAGGTTTTCTTACAGGGGTGAGGCAGGGCTAGCCAAGAACATGTGTCTGCAAACAGTTAACCTCTGAGTACTGCTATCTCTGCAGAGACATCTTTGCTAGAGGTAGTTGTGATTCACTGCTGGATCCCATTCTTCTGTGGTATGTCAGCAAAACCTAACTACTCATTCTGCTTCACTGCAAATATCCGTCACTTGTGGAGCATAATTTCTGTAAGCAGCCTACAAGTCTGGCATTTTTGGCATGGAGGGGCAGCAGGTTCCAAAGTGGAAAGGAATTTGGGCTGTTTTCACTTGTTTAACACTGCTGCCTCCCCACCCCCCCACACCCCCCCCCCCCCCCAACTTTGAACTAGAAACATTGTCCAGTTTGATTAAAACAATGACTGTTAAGCAGCTATCTGCTCTGTATTTTTCAAGTGCTGGGCAACTGTAATGTTAGAGAACAGCTTAGATGTTTAATTTCTTAGGAAACTGGTACTGTAAAGAGAAACTATTGGTCAAGTATCCAGAGTTGAATTTAAATATTTATTATTAAAGAAAAATTATGAAGCCTTGATTTAGTGCAGACACTTCTTCCGTGTCATTTAGCCATTAAATGAAACCCAACCTTAACTGAACACATTAGTGCTCTGTATGATGACTCATTTTCATTTTCTGTGGATTCGATTTTGGTCCTGCAAAACTTCTGTAGACAAAAAATGGCCATTGGTCCATATTTGAACACTTGTGCTTAGGTGTAGGAAGGAAAGTAGCCTTTTGCTGAAAGCCTGTAAGGAATTTTCTAAAATAAAACACCTCCCCCCCCCCCGCAACTTTTCTGCTTTTCAGTTAATGAAAGGTTGGACAGGTTAATAAATCGGTGTTGTATCACATCCAGAACAAAGAGCCTGTCTGGCACTTCTTTTGAAAAGCATTTTTTGCTTAAATGTCACTTTATAAATGTCACCTTAATAATTTACATGCAAATGAGCCTTGATGTTCTACTACACTGTGAAAAAAAAAAAAAGAAGATATGAGTGGATGGGCACATTAAAATTTCAGATTGTGGATTGAAAGTGATAGCCTTCCAGGTTTGCTTTGCTACCCACACAGAGTGGGTCAGGGAGCCAGCTGGTGTGTTAGCTCAGGGCGTTCAGTAGTCTCAGCCTCAGCAGATGGGGCCTGAGAGCAGAGTTCTAGGGAATAAATAGTTGCAGGTGTGGGGTTATCTATGGTACCTTTCGTAGTGGGCATGTGGGGACAGATGGAGGAGCTGGGGCAGTAGCTCTGTGACAAATATTTACATACAAAAATCTTCATATTTTGTAGCCTGATCATTTTTCATCTCTGTCGTCCGCCACTGCCCGCCCCTCGGCAGGGGCAGAGGAAGATGCTGTTTTTATGTACAGGAAATGAAAACCATGTCAAACAACTACTGTGGAGCAGCTGTTGCGTGGCTTTTGAAAACCCCCCCCAATGCTGCAGCGGTGTGTCCAGCAGCAATGGTGTGCAGCTCCAGGGGTTCTCAGGCCACCCGAACCCCCTGCAGGGGCTGGTTTTACTGGGCACCTCTGAGATCTGCTGGACTTGAGCCAATGAGGGCTCTGGGGATCCACCATTACATGTTGTTGCTAATGACTCCGGGAGCTCCTTTTTGGTGTCTTCAGCTCCCTGTGGGACGTGATGTGTTCCTTTGTGTCTTGGCTGCAGTGAGGTGCCACAGATGGTGAAATGAAGAGGAGATATGAAAGCCATCAGGCAGGAGGAGTAGTAGTATACTAAAGAAAAGAGATTATTTACAAACTTCAGGCCCCTTTAATCAGGGAAACAAAAAGCAGAGATGGGACAAAACAGATCTTTTATATTTTAGCAGAGGTTTTGCATTACATCTGCCTTTGTGTATTGAATGTAAAATAGGAAGGGATCCATTTCTCATTGGGATGTAGCTATTTTTTCTGTTGTTCAAGAAATCAGAAATGTTGCCAGAGTACTAATCTTGCAAGATCTGCTGCGTTGAGCATGCCCTGAGAAGGGCTGCAGCATGTCCAGCTGTTGGATGAGAGCTGTTTCATATGCTGAAGTTGTGGTCCATCTACCAGTGGCAAATCTTTCCTAAGCCCTAGGCAGACACAGATACTGCCTTTTGGCTGAAAGACCCTTTGGCAAAGAAAAATGGTAGAGAGGGAATGAAAAGAAGGAACAAATATAAAAGCAGGTTAAAACCTTCAACAACCAGCTTTCCTGCTTGAATGTCACAGTTGTCCCCTTGTCTCTGATTTTAAGTCATGGAAAATAGATATGATGGTTTGTCTGGTTTTTTTCCTCAGTCTGTTCTCTGTGTTGCTGATGGGGTAGCATTCATGTAAATTTTTGCATAAAAAAGAAAAGTAGAAAAGGGATCTCCAGAGCTTTTTAGACTAATGCCTCTCTGGCTCTGGGTCTGCCTTGTACTGGACAGTCTAGCTATCTACTTCTGAACTCCCAGTCACAACTGATAGTGAAACAGAGTGATTGCAAGTACCCTTAATAAAAAATCGGAACACCACTACTGACAGGAATTGCTCCTTTTGCCTAGAAGAGCTTGTTTAAAGAAAGACATAAATCTATAACTGAAGATGAGGTCTTTGAAGGTCTTTTAATTTCCCAAGACCCTTTGTCCTAGTGAAGATGCAAACTCATGTGTGTATGGAGAAACAAAAATGCAGATCTTTATGTTCCAATTTGTTGCTGGTTTACATAAGGCTTCTTTTTCTTCTGCCCTCCCCTTCCCGATGGGTCAATACTAGTTATTTGTAACACAAGAAAATGTAAGTCTGCTCATAGGAATGCCAAGTCCGAATGACTCTGCTAGAGAAAGCATTCACTCTGCGTTGATGTGTTCTTTCTTTTTAAGTATCAGCTACCAGATTTACTAGAAGTACAGTTCCCTTCCAAACATTCCTAATAAAGAACTCCAGCACTTTTCCAAAGGGATATCAGCTAATGTTTAAGATTCCTTATGATAAATGATGTAGAACTTAAATCTTTCTTCTACAGATGGTAGCAAGGTCTCTGATGCAACCTTGATGGAGGTCTTATTGATGAATGACTTTAAACTTGTTATCAACAACACATCATACAGCGTGTCACCTCCTGTAAAAGGTAAGAGTGATGCTTAATAACTCTGATTATCTCACTTCATCTAGTGAAAGGCACAGGAAGTGTCACAAAACTGGAATCTGTCTGGAGAAAAGAATTTCTCTTTTTTTTACCATTGGATGGTCCTGCCTTTTGGGGTTGGAGGTGGGGAGAGCATGAAGACAGGTAGGTTCTTGAAATGTTTTATATGACAAACATTTTCTTTTCAGATAAGCTGAGTAGTGAGCGTGCTACTGAAATGGAAGATATCAAATCCTTGGTTCACAGACTGTTTGTGGCTCTACATTTAGAAGATCACCAGATCAGGAAAGAGAGAGAATTGCTACAGAAACTGGACCATCTGAAAGAAGAGCTACTGCCTCTTGAACAGGTTGGAAAGTGGGATTGCTTTTTATTTTAAAAAACTCAAAAACATTTCCTTTCATCAAGAGTAAGTCCTTCAACAGAAGAAAATGGGCATGAATGGCTAGGGTGTGTCTAATTTGTTTGTTATGCAAACAAGAGTCAATTCAAATATAATTCAACTTATTTTCAATTCAGTTATTTTCCCTGCTGTTATGCATGTGCCCTGGGCAGAAACCACAACACCTGGAAAAAGCTGTCATGAACAAGCCTCAGCATGGCTAGTATGGGGATTGAAAGTCCTCTTAGTCATCTGTTGCTCTACAAGTTCTGAATACCCATTACAGAAAAAACTATAGTGAGCTAGAAGTTGTTTGTGGCTTAGGCTAGGGTTTTCTATATTGCCAAGGTAGCAAGGCAAATTGTGTGGACTAATGGTTGCGATAATCCAAGAAGGGAAGGTATGAATGTTGATCTAGGGCAGGCTAAGCTAACCCAGCATGATGGGGGGAAGCCAGCAAGAGCCTGACAAAGTGGACAAAGTTTTCCTTGCCTTCAGACCTGCTTTGTGAGGACCAGCCTCAGCATTAACCAGGGCTGCCTTGAATGGTAAATGGAAATCCAGTAGACATAAATCCCTAGTAGTGGGAAGGGGAGATTAAAAGCTGTATTTCTTGGTGCACTACAGCCAGGAGATCTGGTTGCCCTTGGATTTCAGTCCTTTTCTTTCTCGGCAGGGGAAGTCGGCAAAAGGAGTCCGTAAAAGATCCTGAAAAAGGATCTAGCCCAACAAGAAGAAAACATAGTTGAGGAGCCGCTCATCAGTTGCACTCACATTTGCTTGAACAGGTTTCTGTATTTCTCTTCCTTAGATGAAAGCCCGAATCATGGACAGTGCCAATGCAAAGACCTCCAGGCTTCTGTGGGTTGGCTTAGCTCTGATGTCAACACAAGGGGGAGCGTTGGCGTGGCTCACGTGGTGGGTCTATTCGTGGGACATCATGGAGCCAGTCACATACTTCATCACTTACGGGAGTGCCATGGCTTTCTATGCCTACTTTGTTCTTACTAAACAGGTAAGTCCTCAATTTGTAAATGCCTGGAGTCTTGTAAAGGAGGAAGACTGACTCTGAGAATCACAATGTTTGGGCTCTGATGAAAACATTATTCAGTAAGTAGTCTTGCCATCAGATAGGGACTTGTTTGATCCTTAATGGGGCTGGATACATCATGCAAAGTCAAGCCAGGTACTGTTACACATAAACTGCAGACCAGGGGCTGAGCAGAACTACTGTCTGTAAGATTTCATAACCTAGGGAATGAAAAGTGATGAAAGCAGTCTTTCCTTTTATTTTGAATTGTTATAGATCACTTTGAATAATAAATGGCACCTTGCTTGTTGCTGTAAAGGGAAAGCAATTAGTAGCACTGTGCCAGTTTGGGAACGCTGCCTTACAGCAGGTCAGGAAGCAAATCACTGAAGAGTAGCTGTTATTTGCTGGAGTTTACATATATATATGGTGCAGGGTGCCAAACAGTTTGGAAATCTGGCAGTTGCATTATTGAAATATACCTAATTTAGTGCCTGAAAAAATGTTATTGCTTTGTTCTTCCCAATCTGACTGCTTTTTCTTGACTTTGAATGAATGGAGGTAAATCTAGGGCAGCTGAAATGAGGCAAGAAACAGGCTTTGTTTAGAAGAAAAAAATTTGATGAATAACAAAAATCCAGATCTTAACTGAGCTGCACAATACAGACGTGCCCTGAAATCCTGTAAGACTTCGAGGAACGTTTCTTTTTCCTGTTTTAACTCTGTACTTTACTCCCAAAGTGGATATCTCAATGTCGAATTTCTGTGATGCAAAACTCTTTTTGTTATGGAAGTGTGTGGAAGAGTAGCCAACACTTACTTCCATAATACCAGTGGATCTATAGACCTCGGAAAAAGCTCTGAATGCGAGTTTTAGTCATTCTCACTAATTTTTAAGAAGGGCTAAGGCATTCCCACTTTTTGTATATCAGTAGATAAAGAGATTACTACTTGGCGTTTTTAACAGCTGCTGGCGCCATTGCTTGAGACTTTCAGAAAAGTCTTTGAGAAATAGTAGTTGAACTTTCTCTGACTTCTTGGAAGTAGTGTTCATTGACTCAGGCAGCTCCAGTCATGAAGGTCACGCTATGGCTTTGTTATGATTGAAAATTCCATTGGACACAATAGAAATTATTCCTACCGTGTGTCTAGAAGTCCCTCATGACCTATAAGGGCATGTCTTCATATGTAGCCTCTTAACAGAACATGTGTGTGTGTTGAACTAGATAAATCTTCCTGAAACAGGCTGAATTTCTACGAAAAACTCATTTGTGCAGATAATCTTCTGACCTCTACCCAGTTTTCTTGCTAACCCCCCATATGTGCCCTGCTTTCTTCACCAGGACTACATTTACCCTGATGCTAAAGACAGGCAGTTCCTCCACTACTTCTATCGGAAATCCAAAAAACAGCATTTTAATGTGGAACGATATAATAAGCTCAAAGAAGACCTAGCAGAGGTATTTAAATACAGTCCTTAAATAATGATGTAGCCTCTGGGTTAAGACTTTTTCAGTAAACTCTCAGCTAAAATTGAAAAATTGACCTCGAAGTTTGTTACATTCAAACAGTGTATTGCTTATCAGCCATGTTTGAGCTGTTTAAATAACCATACAATGTTTGCCAAACTATATTTCAGTAAGTCATCAGAAAGGGAGACCTTCATGAATTTAATTTAAAACAAATAAGTCGGTTTTATCAGCCCTACACATCCATTTTTGCATATTTGAATATGTTGCATTTTTGGCCATTTTAATAGAATATCTGTATTACTTTCAGAGACGGTGTGTTTGCTGCACTGCTGTGGTAGCACAATCTTCTCCCTTCCTTGGAAGGAAATTGTCTTGTTCAACATTTGACCACTTAATCCTATTCCTCAGGGAAAAGCCTTAGATTTCCATCCAGTCACTGTATTCTGTAAAAGGCGGTGGTGCTTGTGCCTGGGAGAAACTCTGTAATCTTTGTGCCAGAATGTGGCAGATCCCACTCCTCAGTTCATACTCCCCCATTCCATCTCCCCAGCCCTGTGTTCAATGTCTTGTAGAGGAAAATTGAAACTACCCCCAATTTTAGTTCAAGACCTGTTGTTCAGGGTTATCATTTTATGAGCCACAATTGGCCTAAGGCTGGAGTTTGATGCTTTTTCAGTAGCCTTTGAGTATGAATTTTCTAATTGTAATTTCAGGAAAATAATACTTTGGGGTGGGGGTGAGTGGGTGGACGGGCAGAGCATGTGCTTTGCTCTGGAGCCTGGCTGAATGACCTGAGCAGGTCTGTAAATGTTCAGTGTCCTCCATTTGATTAGTTTGGTTCCTTGCATAAGACCAATGCTTCTGAGAAAGGAAAGATACTGGGTGTGTGGAAGAGGAGGAGAAGATGGAGGGCTGCCCAAGGATGAACTCACACTCTTTCTTGCACTGGCAGGCAGAAGAATCCCTGAGGCGACTGCGCCAACCTCTGCACCTGAGGCTGCCAATCCAGGAAATCCATGACAAGGACTGACTTTGGTTTTGTATACATTAGAATTGCCATTTCAAAGCTGATACGTACATTTAGTTACTGTATAGAAACTGGATATTTTTGACCACTATAGTTTTGAAAGTTGCAATAAATATCTATAAAACTTATTTGATCACTTGACAGTTTGGGTTTGGTTTTGTGCTGTTTTTCGGGGGTTTTTTTTAATACTATAAGGAAGGTGCTGAAGCAAAGTTCTTCAAGATATTTGTCGAAGCTCAGTAAAATGGAGGCATTCTGCTTTGCTGGTAAAATGACAGGGATGTTTCATGGAAAGAGGGCTGTCCATTTAGGACTATTTACTATAGCACAGCAGTAGCTCATAGAATAATTTTCTGCATTAAGTATTAAGGATTTTTTTCCCCCTGAAATTACCTTTTTCTTTTCCTTAGCTCTGCGCTTTGATATAACACCATTGCTGGAGGTTAGACTTGCATTACAGTCTGCTTTTTTAGTAAATATTGCTGGGAAAGTAAGATATATCAAACTCATTTACTATAAAATCATTCATGTTTCAGTGTTGCATTTTATTGAAAAAAATTATCAAAACATTGACCCTTATACATTCATGATTTATACAAAGCTTAAAAGTAGCCATAGTAAGATTTAACATCTGTGACTCAGAACACTGTATATGGAAAGATTTAACTAAACCGGAGCCAGTAAATCAATTCTTTTAGACCTAGGAAAGTGGATTAAGACACTTTCCTCAGCTTGAGTTCTCCACTGTCCCCCAGAGTTAAGCATATGTACCGATAATGTAAAAAATAATAAAAGAAATATTTGCTTCTAGTAAGTATTGAAAGTTCTGATGCTGCAGTAGTAGCAATCCTACAGTGATACATCCTGTGGTGATGAACGCTCCATCACTTTTATATACACCATGACAGTGTAGGGCTGATCTCCAGGCCAAGGGGAGGAAGAGGCTTATCCAACAGCAAGGCCTGAAGCATGAAGGTTTGCAGATGTTGTATTCTGCAGAGCTGCCTAGAGATGTCCACCAGTTGTAAGTGAGCCTGGAACCTTGAAATGATTTGCTTTAGCTTTAGAGATGTGTACAAGCTGTACGTGGTCTCATTTCACTACTGCTTTTCTCCTGAGGATGCAAAGCACCAGCAAGCTTTAATTATGCCCCAAACGTAAATGATGCGCAAGCAAAAAGAAGCCCTTTACCTATGTTAATGCTACAATTGTACTCAAGGAATTAAGTTCCTTTTTAGTGTTGAGAGAAAATTAAAAAATGTCTAAAAAGCTATAAATCCATAAAAATTGGAATGCTGTCTACAGATTTAAAAAGATGCCCTACTAACATATTCCCTGAAACTGTGCTCATGGAGCAGGAGAAGCTAATGTAATGCAACATTCAAAATGTTCTGGAAATAGTAAAGTGTGCCATAGGTAGACAGCAATCAAGCAAAAATCTTTTAAGAAAAAAGTAATCTAGAGCACCAATTTCAATAAAATCTGAGCACCTCTCAATAGTTTTGCACCAGCCAACTTTTCCCCTAGATGAAGAGAGCTGTAATACAAGCTTTAAAATTGCTTTAAGATTTTAGAGCCATTATATATACAAACTATAATGTTTGATTCCAGTGTTTTTGCAAACAAACAATCTTGTAGAAGATTAGTCTCCTAAAAGAAAGTGGTGTGTTTTTCATAGCAGTGAATATTAGTATAACAATCTACTTAGATTTTGGATGAAAATACAATTTTTTAGTTAACATAGAGGCAAAACAGGGAATCTGTTTTTTTCCTATAGCATTACTATCTCTGCACCTATCCACTTTGCGATGAGATACTTTCCTGTTAACGATGGTAAGCAGTTCCGTGAACTCCAAGGAAGAGCCGTGCTTCCTAAGTGCCTCACACAAGTCTTGAATGTACCAGGAACCGTTTAAAGTGTCACGATGAGAAAAGTACCCTATTGTAGAACAGGAACATAAAATTATATCCAAATGTAAGTAGTGATGCCACTTGAAAAATATTCATGAGAGTTACTGCTTGCTAGCTGTATCCGTAAGAGATTGCTAATGGGTGCAAATCTCACTTTGCCAATTATGTAATTTCACTGGAAATTGTAGATGGGAAGTGGCTTTGAGATGACTTATAGTGTTCAGCCAAGAGGAGCGTGGTTCAGGGACTGGTAGCTTACAGGACTGTATCTGCACGTTACAAGAGAGCAGATGGGACTGAGGACAAGATAGATGGAGGACTGGAAGACAGCCACATAATGCAAGGAAATTTATAAGCCACCAGAATCCTACAACCCTGGAAAAGAAGGGAATGCTTTCTGTCAGCAGACAGCTCAGTAGCAAGATTATGACGATAATGTTTCTACTTGGCAAATTAACTGCAACCTTGATGGTTTATTTTCACTTTTTCCCTAACACGTGAGGATTTTTCGCAGATGAGATGTCACTTATCAGACATGCAAAACAGACGACCTGGAACTGTACTCATTATTTTGACTGCAAAATGAAGAAGCATTCAAGCTTGTTACAGTGAGGTATCAGACAGCAGATGTAAAATATTAGAACTTACCTTGCGCCACAGAGTAGCACATGAGAAAGTCTGCACCAGCAGGCAGAGTATAGACACCAGCTGCATCCACTTCCGTCTCATTGATGATAGATTCATCGCTACTGTCTATTGAATCCTGAGCAATAACTGGATCATCATGTTTATCGCCTCGACATGCCTGTTGGTGAGAAGTATTATTATGCTTTCACCTCTGCCAACCTCACCTGTGTTAATACGATACTTCTGACACTGACCAGAGGGGACTTCTGTTCAGTTAGGTGTTCCACATTACCATGAGTCTGGATTGATAAAGACCCATGTACTTCTCTATCAATTAAAATATTGGTGACGGAAGTCCTGTGAAAGCTCTGAGATTATCACGGAATTGCTGATACTGGGAGGGACCTCTTGAGATGACCTAGTCCAACGCCCCTGGCTCAAGCAAGGTTAGCTAGAGCAGGTTGTCCGGGACTGTGTCCAGTCAGCTTTTGAGTATCTTCATAGGTGGAGACTCCATAACCTCTCTGGGTGACTTTTCAGTGTTTGATCATTCTCACAGTAAAAATGTTTTTTCCTGTGTTGAGATGGAATTTCATGTGTTTTAATTTGTGCCAGTTGCCTCTTGTGCTGTAACTGGGCACCACTTGAAGAAAAAGCCTGGGTCCCTCTTCTTTATTCCCTCCCACCAGGTGTTTATAACATTGATAAGATTCCCCTGAGCTGTCTCCTCCAAGCTGAACAGTCCCAGTTCTCTCAGCCTCTCCTCAGATGAGAGATGCTCCAGTCCCTTAATCATCTTTGTGGCCCTTTGCAGGACTCACTCCAGTAAGTCCATATCTTTCTTGTACTGGGGAACTCAGAACTGGACACAGTACTTCAGATGCAGCCTCACTGAGCAGAGAGGAAGAATCACCTCCCTCAGGCCTGTTGGCAAGGCAGCATTGAATAACCGCTCTGAAGCATAGCCATCATTATATGCTGTTACACTTCTGCTCTTAGTTCAGTCTCAAATGTGTTAGTTAAGGGAGGGGTTTTTTTTTGTGAGAAACCAGTAAGTGAGCCCAGTATTGTCAGAAAGGCTATACATGGAGGATAAGAAGGTAAGAACACATTGAAAAGGTCCAAAGTAGGTGAGGAACATTACTTAAGAACTATCACTAAAGACAGAAACATGAAAATCTTCTTTCATTTACAGTGATGAAGTTCCATCCTTGCTGTTTCCTCTGATTTCCAAAGGTAAATGTTATCCCAATTGTGCTGTAAAAGAACTCAGTTGATGAACTGACCTAAGCTTTTTGATGAGTATGTATTATAAATGTTTCCAAGTATTACTTATAACTTAAAATTTAAATATGTAAATATTTTTCCATCTTTCGCACCTGGTTAAAAAGAAATAAATCAAAGCTGAATGAGTCCTAATGAAAGATGAATTAACAATGTGCTGATTCTTGCAGCAGCCTTGTGCTTAAGGAAGCCATCATTTGGAAAAAAAAAGGTAACTCTTAGAATTACTCTACAAACTACTACAATTACAGTCTGCTGAAGGCCAGGTTCTCATTTGAGTTTGCTAATTCTAATCTGGATAAAGATAGGATAAAGCCCTGTGCAACCTGGTTTGACCCCATAACTGACTCTGTCTTGAACAGGAGGCTGGACTAGAGACCTCCCAACTCACATTATCCTGTGAACCAGGGAGTGAAACAGGAAGTTACATATGGGCTTTATATGACAACTTAGCACAAGCAGTATTTCTGAGACAATAAAACCTTAAATTGATTCTTTAAATTCTACAGAGATGCTAGGTATTGCTTATGGACAGAATAGAAACAAAACAAAATGGAAAAAAAGAAAACCAGAAGAAACATCACCACCACCACCAAAACCAACCCACCAAAAAAACCCTACAAAAAACAACTTACGTAAGGATCAAGTAAAGCGACTTGCCTGGAAGAAAACAGTGAAGGTAAGGAGCTTTGATAGCCTTCTACAGCCTAGTCTAGGGCTGAGAGGCGTGAACAGTAGGAACTGCACTGAGGCTGTACACAACTTTCTCAAAAAAATGTTACTGTCTTCTCTGCCATTAAATACATTAAATATACACTGACAGCCAATCCGACATGGGCTTAATTTGGGTTGCTCTTCATAAAATTGCTTATTAAATACAGCTAGAATCATAATATCAACACCTATATACATAAAGTGGTTTTTTTTAAAAAAAGAGAAGAATCCTTGCCTTTAAGGAACAGTTTTCCATACCTTCTTTCCTAAAGATGCAAAAACCTTCTCTTGCGGAAAGACTGTATGGAGAAAACTGACTTCTGTATTACAAGAAGACATAGGTCAGTGTTGACTCCACTGAATTCAGAAACAGACATCTTACCTGAATAATAAATATCTTTGGTTTTCCTACCAGACTCTGGCACTGGTCTCCTCTGAACATGTCTGTGATTGTCTCAATTTTAATTTGGCCATCATATGCGTAAACATGATCATTCTCACCGTGACTCAGGAACACACAAACAAAGCAGTCAGCATTGCTGTGGTCATCCTTAGAAGCTGAAATAGTCAAGCGGTGTTTAGATGACTAAACAGCAATCTTCAGGTTTAAAAAACATTGTACAGTTGTATCATATAACTTAATCTCCTATCAGTCCTTTTTCAAATGAATGCTCTTTTCACATAGTGTAACGCTGCAGAGATTTGAAGGTGCAATGATTCAACATGGCTGAAGGTAAAGGCCACTACAAGTAAAAAGAAGAAGATTATTAACTTCTCCCAGCTGCAGGTAGTTTCTTCCAGCTCTTAGCGACTTCATTATTTCTCTCTACCGAGAGAGACAGAAATAATCTGAAGTCTAACCCTTAAATCCTTCTAATGTTAAACAACTCCCTTGTGCACAAAAGTTACTTTAAGTTAGATGAACAGAGAATGGAAGAAAAGATACCTGGAAATCCTGCTAAAAATAGTTAGATGTAACCAATATATAGTTTCCTACCTTCACGAAGTTTCTGCAGCACATCTTCTGCTTTCAGATCATCAAACTGTCTGACTTCAAATCCAAGGTCTGTCAAACTATTGTTAAAACACATCAGTATCAGTAAAAATCTTACTCAAAGTTGCTACCAACTCAATTGTGTTCCCTGTGAGAGAATGAATATTTTTGTTTATGCATTATTTACGAAAAAAACCTAAACTTGAATTTGTACTCAAACTGGTGTCAAGTGCAGGTCTAATACCTAAAGTTACTTCAAAGAGTTTGCCCTAAGAGAGGTCTGGACACACTGGAATCATGGGACTTGTGCCAGCAGTTTCTGTGACTCAAAGGACTGTGCCTTGAAGCTTTTTTATTATGGTTGCGTAGGTGCTGATGTCTACAAAATCTTTTGTTCTATACTTAAATTTAAGATTTAGGTAACTGCTTATTTGACCGTGATTTCTGAAGTTTAGCTTTTTAAGCTTGAGTAGAGAAATGAAGTTTCTTACCTGTGTTTCAGATTGTTTCTGTCTGCAATAGTCCCACGTCTGTCTGCCAGCTTCAAATGCCAAAAAAAGTGCTCGTGATTGAAGATTAACGCAACTCCTCTTCTTTGATGGTTCATTTTGTATTGCACTGCAGGATCAAGTGTTTGTCTGTTGCCAGAGACGGAAAACATTCTTGATAAATAAGTTAATGGCTAATTGAATTCCCTTCCTGTATTCCTGCTAGGTGAGATTTTTGTAGTTGACTAGAGACTTTGAGGATCCAATTTCAGAAGACAAGACCTCAAAAGGTGCAGTATTTTAAGAAGAGCCTGAATCACTAGGTCTTTCTGAAAAGCTTGGGCATGTTAAGCAATTCAGTAAAAACAAGTGTTGGGGGCGTACCAGACTCTATCAGGTAGGTTGAACAGTTTCTCTACAATGTATTTCTATTTTCTCTTGTTAGGAGGCTGTCTCATTGGTAACGCAGTAAGGCATATAACTGCACTTTAGACTTGGCTCCAATTCTCTATGTGTTTAGCTAAATATTATTTTAACATAATTGGATAGTGCATATATACTTATTTTGAATTGTAGCTGTCTGAGATTTGCTTCAAGTTCAACTAACTAGAGTGCTGCATCATAACCAACAGACTATAAACTGGTGATGAGTTGGTATGCATAGTGTATCTTGCAAAAGGAGAACAAATTTGTATTATTTACTCTAACAATATGAAAGCTATGACAATACAACTGTTCATCTTAAGTTTTTAGCAACCAGCCAAAAAAATCCTAAAGCTGAAGGACAGTGTTCTGAAGAACAGAACAAATGACCAACACAGCTTCTAAGTAGAGCAATTAAAACTATCATGGCAATAAATGTATGGAGTACCTGTGTGTTTGGAGTAGTATTCAGCAATTTTATTGGTTTATGAGCAAAACACAACACAGAAGTCTGTGCTGGCGTGCTATGGACTGTACACTCGGACCCAAAAGGTTGTTCCCAAGTCTTGGCATGGCTGTATTTTGAGAGACAAAGCAGACAAGCTTACTGCTTTTGTAGACAGAGAGGTATCAGTGCAGGGAACGGAAACTAAAACAGTTCTGGCAATAGCCCTGGCAATAGACAAGGCCAGTGCTATAGATGTACAGAATGACAGTTCAAGTCATGCTGCCCTAGGACTGGCTCTAGTCAGAGCTGTCATTTTTGGCATGGTGGGTTTTTTTTCCTGCTATGGAATATTCAGTTTTCATGCCATTGGTGGAAGAAGTTGCTTAGAATATTTGCCTGCAGATGTTACTTAAAGATCCCAGTTTCATCAGCAAAATGCTTTTGTTTCACTACAAAATGACCAACGTTATCAATAAACTATTTCTGCTTCTCCACTTTATTATGAGCAGCCCCTTAGTAAAACATCTTTTTGTAATGTCTGCATAAGAATTCAAACAGGGAACAGGAATTCTGGATGACTGTTCAAAGTCTGGGGGTTTCTACAATGTTGGCCAGATAACCAATGAGAAAAGTTAAGTGGGGTGCTTTATCACACTCACCCCAATTTAACATAAAATGCAGATGATAAACTTTAGTCCTGTAATTATGAATATCTCTGTAAGAGAGTTTATTGAGATTTGGGCAATTTACCTTCCTTAGGATTCGGCTAGACGTAGGGCTAGAAGGTATTTTGGACAGTTAGGTCCTGGATTCTGTGAATGACCATCAAAGGATGGTTCCCTAAATAGTTCTTCCGCTGCTCAGCTGTATTCACTGAGTGGGCGAGGCAAAGGAAGTTATCAGGCAGGTACTTTACCTTTCCTAGGGCTAGATGATGTTGTAAGGTAGAGTAGGAAAAATTCATGGAATCACTATCCCGTGGTCCCTTTACCCTCCTTCTAGAGGAATATATTCCTGTGCAACACACTATCACTTCGTCTACCCAACTGTTCCTTAGATTCTGATGGTATTTTTGCCACAGTCTCTGCACATTGCCTAACATAAAAGGAGTCTGCTCCCAAGAGTCCCTTCTGCATGCCCTCATGATAAGAAGGGTGGTTCTACGTCTGGTGTAGCTAAAACTAGAAATGTATTCTATAAGTGGGTGGAGTTGAGTTGAATAATCCAGTCACACTCTTAACAAAAATCAGCAAACCCTGCACTGACCTCAGCACCACAGGCCATCTCTCTGTCACTGCCATCAGAACTTTACCTTATATCAAGTGCATCTACTTCTGTGATGTTCTGATTTCCATCTGTTAGAGAGATCAAAAAGTGATTTAGCCACTAAATCATTCATTAAAAAGAAACAATTAGAACTTGTGCACCCAGCCTTAAAGTTTAGCTCTTAATGTGAACCAAAAGCTCATTCACACATCACGTAAGTAGGCATGCAGTTAAACAGCTTCATTAGCGTTTGTACCCACAGTTTTTTGAGGCTGTTCTTAAAGTTCTGACTCAAGTAGTCTGAATTTTAGGTGGTCAAGACATGCATATTTTATATCTGTCTGTGTATCTGAATCTATGTAGACATATTCAGAGATCATGATTTTATATAACTAACTAGCTGACTGTACTTATTTAAACAGAGTCTCTAACTCAATAGTTATGATTTTACATAATCTAAAAATACTCTGGTGTTTCTTTTATTTCAGTAATGCTGCTAATGCAAAGCTGAGCATTCTGTTTGAGGTTGGATGCAGTATATGAGTCATAGCAGGTAGGGTAACAGTATGCGTAGCTAATCACAGCTGGGAAGATGCAAGATTTATACCTTTTCTTCTGCTAAACTATATATCAGAAGTATCGCCAGTAACAGAACACACATAAAGGTAACATTGTGGGAACAGGGAACATACATATCTTGAGAGCATGCAGAACTAAAGACTTGCAGATGGTTAGGCCAAAATATTTATTCCTTTTGCTTAAACATCTCAATGGGCTGTAAAATCACAGCTCCTACTACTACTACTGCTGGTGGAGACTAACTACCACATTATGAAAACTATGTACTGTGCTATACCTGTGGTGGTTAATGTAGGTCTGCTATCCAACTGGACATGGCCTGCAATGAGAAGAGGAGATGGGTCACATATTCATGTATTTTACAAACTATTTTGTATATGTGATACTACCTTTTCACATCTAATTAAAGCCTTTTGCAAAACAAACTAACAAAACTATGTAGTGATAGAGTAGAAAAGTTCATAAAGACATTAGAATAAACTTGCAGGAATCTAGAATTGGTTGTGGAAACTTTTATGTTGAACACTATAGCACAGGAGGGGGGTGGCTCAAAGAAAGTCACATGTTTCTAAGTGTTACTATTTACATGTAAACTTCCCACTGGCAATTCCGATCCTGCTTGCAGGTGTTGGATCTTACAATTATCACTAGTAACCTGAACGCACAAAAAAAGCTGTTGCAATTTCCTTGAAACATAACATATGGGTCAGATTAATGACGAGTGCTGAAAAATGAGCGTAGATAGAACATAGCAACAATACCTATGCCTGTGGCTCTGTTGATAATATGAAGTCAGACATCTTCAAGAGTCCATCTGTATGTTTAAATTTACACTGTATTTTTGCTTGTGTACCTGAGATCTGGCTGATGCTTTTGCCTCAACTTAAGGGGGGGAGGGGGTAATCCACCCCCCAAAAAAAATGAACTGACCATAGAAATGTTACAGTCATCAAACTTTTTGACAGAAAATTATGTCATGTAGACACAGGAAGAACAGGATTCCCAGGCCAAAGAAAACTAGGTAAAGATGGTTTTTCTGTTCTTGTAATCCTGTTTAGTCAATTCCCAGTCTTTAGCTTTTCATTGCCTGGACAGTCGCACTCAAAGAGTTGTGGTCAACAGCTCAACATCCAAGTGGAGAACGGTGACGAGCGGTGTTCCTCAGGGGTCGGTAGTGGGGCCAGCACTGTTCAACATCTTTGTGGGCGACATGGACAGTGGGATCGAGTGCACCCTCAGCAAGTTTGCCGATGACACCAAGCTGTGTGGTGTGGTCGACACGCTGGAGGGAAGGGATGCCATCCAGAAGGACCTTGACAGGCTGGAGAGGTGGGCCCGTGCGAAACGCATGAAGTTCAACAAGGCAAAAAGTACAAGGTCCTGCATGTGGGTTGGCGCAATCCCAAGCACGACTATAGGCTGGGCAAGGAATGGATTGAAAGCAGCCCTAGGAGAAGGACTTGGGGATATTGATTGATGAGAAGCTGAACATGAGCTGGGAGTGTGCGCTTGCAGCCCAGAAAGCCAACTGTGTCCTGGGCTGCATCAAAAGAGGCGTGACCAGCAGGTCAAGGGAGGTGATCCTGCCCCTCTGCTCTGCTCTTGTGAGACCCCACCTGGAGTACTGCACCCAGCTCTGGGGGCCCCAGTACAGGAGAGACATGGAGCTGTTGGAGGGAGTCCAGAGGAGGGCCACGAAGCTGATCAGAGGGCTGGAGCACCTCTCCTATGAGGACAGGCTGAGAGAGTTGGGGTTGTTCAGCCTGGAGAAGAGAAGGCTCTGGGGAGATCTAATTGTGGCTGACCAGTACCTGAAGGGGCCTACAGGAAAGATGGTGAGGGACTGTTTATGAGGGCATGTAGTGACAGGACAAGGGGTAATGGGTTTAAGCTGAAGGAGGGTCGATTTAGATTAGATGTTAGAAAGAAATTCTTTACTGTTAGAGTGGTGAGGCACTGGAACAGGTTGCCCAGAGAGGTTGTGGATGCCCCATCCCTGGAAGTGTTCAAGGCCAGGTTGGATGGGGCTTTGGGCAACGTGGTCTAGTGGAGGGTGTCCCTGCCCGCAGCAGGGGGGTTGGAACTAGATGATTCCCCCCCGCCTTTCATTTCCTCCAACTGTGGCGGGGGGAGGACGCGGGACTTTGCCCTCAGCGCAAATCTACTTCCTTGTTGCCTGTCTCCACTGCCGTGCCGTCCTGCTCGCCTGCCACCTTTCCCTGCTCCCCTTCCTTCTCTGAAGAGAAGCAAAGGCCACACTCTCCCCAGGCGTCGGCAGCGACCTCCGGGCAGCGCACCTCGGGCATAGCCCCCGCTCTGTGGCTTCGGGTCAGCTGAGGGGAGAGGCCCCTCTCCCCGCACCACCCCCGCAAAGACACCCCGCTCCCGCTCTTGCCCCGCGGGGGGCGATCGGCCCCGTGCCTACCCCTGGCGCCAGAGCACGGGGGCGGCCTGGAGACCGCCCAGACCGTTTAACGGCTCCGCACGTTAACAGGGGGCGCGCGAGGCGGGGGCCGCGCTGTTGGCTCCGGCACGCGCCGAACAAACGACACCCCCCCCCCCCCCCCCCCACCGGAGCCGGTGGCCGCCATTACCCGCCTCCCCTCTCCGTTGTACCCCGCGCCCACCTACCTGCCGGCGGCTGCTGCTCCGAGCCCGACATGACTGCGAACAGAGGTACCCTGGCACTGTGCTGTACTGTACTGTGCCTTCCCGGAGCCGGCCGGCCCGCCTTCTGGGCCCGGCCCAGGCACCCCTTTGGGGGTAGGGCGTTTATCGCCCTTTCATCCGTTGGCGGCCGCCGCCTCCGTAAGAAACTGAGTGGGAGAGGAGGAAAGCCTCCGGGGCGGGAGGCAGGCAGCGGCGGCAGCCTCCAGCCGGCGGGTCGGCCCGCTGCGGGGGTTTCGGGCCCTCCCGGGGCTGCGGACAGACGGCCGTGCTCGGAAGGTAAATCTATAATGGCAGTGGCGTGGTGTGGCGAGTCCCTCCTCGGGAGATTGCAAGGGCCGGCTGCCGTAGGTCGAAACTCAGCCGGGAAAATTGAAGGGGGATGTGTTAAAGCGTCTCCTATTACTTTTATAAGTTTATACGTATTCCTGTGATGGGTGCTTTAGTGGCCATGTTTCATTAACTGCACTGTCATATACAAAGGCGTCATACTGAAATACGGTGAGAAGCTACTGTGTTTGCTAGTGATTTTTCAAAACTGTATTAGAAGTCCCCTTAAAGGCACATACTGTTTGCTGTAAACGGTCACTCAAAATGCTTTTTCATTCGCACACCCGTGTATAAACCCTTGAGAGCATCAGTTCTCTTTGATGATCTTAGAACTGTGAGGAGAATGCCAAGGTATTGAAGAGAGTGCTGAGGTGTCTTCCAAACGCTGATATTCTTTTCATTATATGGCACTTACTGTTCACTGATTGCATAAGAAACAACAGATTCTAAACCAAAGTCAATGACAAAAAAAAAAAAAATATCCTGTATAAGAGCTTTGCAGACTTGTACCATGGATGAATCTGAATTTCCTATCCGGCCTATTTCTAGGTAGGTTCTAGGATAAACTCAAGTGCAAACACGCTCTTAGAGAGTGCTGCTACAAGCACGAAAGGAAGCAGATTTAGAGTGGGATTTTAGGTATTTTTACCCAGTCTGTTTGGCCTGTTTTTACACAGGCTTCTTGCATGACTAAATCTTTTAGACAAGATGTCTCCCTTTTGGTTAAAGGAGCTATTGGTATTTCTGTTTTTCTTTTACTTGTTCTCTCCTTGCACTCATTATCCTCAGACTGCCAGTAGGCAGCTAGATCAAGATAAAACTTGTTTAAATCGTCTTTGCATATTTTTTAGTTAGAACATGATACTATTATAAGAGTTTAGCATTTTCCACTGTGAAACATTTAGACTTTTATCCAGCAGATTCATTTTTTGCAAACTGCAAACCCTGGATCTCTCAGCTCAAGCTAGAGCTGCACCTAAACCCACTGGCTGCAAGAATCCTGTGTGAAGTAGCAGCTGTAGAACCTACATCTAGGACTCTCTAACAGCTTTCTGTTCAGCAGAGTTTGAACTTGTATCCTACATCCCTCAGACCAACAGTTAGCTTAGATCCTAATAAGACAACAAACATCTTTTCCACTTTGTTTTGTTGGAGGCTAAGAGCATTACTCAGACAACCACTGTGTTCAGATGAGCCACCAGTAACTTGATCACATGTATGAAGCCTAATGTACCATTTGACTTGTGTGCATTTCCACATATTTTAATAAATTAAAGTTTTTGTTATACATGCATGTACATGTTCTGAAACAATTTCAGATTGTTGCAGTAGCTCCACCCTAAAAGGGTATTTTTGGAAAAAAGCATTATGGGTATATCAGAACTGCAGTTCAAAGAAGGGAGCTTGATTATGGACACATGGCTGTTATTCAGATCATCCAGAAAAGCAAAATAGCCTGAGGGAGTATGAAGACTATAACCTATACAAAAAAAATTAAAAAAAAATCACTGCAATATTTAAACAGTATTGCTGACTACATAAAAGCATGCAGTCATGAGTCAAATGCCAAGAGCTGCTATATATAGTATTATATTTTTTACAGAGATTTTTTTTATATATATAAGTTGTTAAGTGGTATGATTAATCCTGGGACGATAGCTAGCCTTCATTTTGGGGCTGTGGCTTGTAAAATGTATTTTGTATAGTTTGCAGGTAACTGTAATCAAAGACTTCTGCTACAGGAAAAGCTTACACAAAGTAAAGACTCCCTGGAAGAAGTCAAATGCTTCCTCTGGTTTGCAAGCAGAACTATCAACAGGTCAGTTTTGGTATCTAGCTGTGTTAAAGCTCTTTGTAGTGTTATGAATGGTTTAAAGGAAACTCTTGAAGGCTTTCATGGTATAATTACAGGTCAATAGAGAAGGGAATAAACCCCACCTCTTTCTAACAGTGAAAGTTTTCTGTGTTCATTTAAGCATCTATTTTAAGCATGTTTCTATGCAATTCAACAGCCATCTCACTGAATTATAATGTTTTGGACTTGTTGTGGTACTTTTTTAATTTTAACCTAGCAATGCCATGGCCATTCCCTGCTTTGGTGCTAAAAGACTTTTAGGGTTCCAACCATGGAATTCAAGGGTAATTTAGAGTCCTTTCAATTCTAGGACAGAAAATAAATTTCACCAAATTGAGAGGAACCACAAGTTCTTCAAACATGGTTTTGTAAAACTCTATGGTAATACCTCTCTTGCAGTGCTACTTCATGTCCACATACATGAAAAGAAACTATGAAGCATGGCCAAAGAACTTTAGCAGGAACTTTATTGAACTTACATTCAGTGTCATGTACAGTAAGCTCTAGTTAAAAACAAAACACGAATACCACAAACAACTGGTAAAGAAAAACATATAAAAGTACTTCCAGAGGAGAAATCACATTATAGTCCATGAGTCTGGTAAATTTTAGGCTTTTAGCACGGTTTCCACTCCCTGTTCACAGATGCAATATTTTAATGTTCAGTCCTCTTCTCCTGTGGATTTCTAAGGCAGAATCAGGTCACCAGGAAAGCAAATGAAAATTTTTGACAGAGGACCTAATGCAAAAGTTAACTAAGGTCTGACAGCTGGAGATAAGCAATGAAAGATCAGTACAGAGAACAAACCCCAAATAATTGGACATCAGGTGATCACAGCTAGAGAAGTCAGGGAACAGATGACAGAAGTGCAGGCTCAGATGTTTCTGAGCCTCACTGAGGTCATGGGAACAGATGACAGAAATACAAGTTCAAATATCTGTCAGCCTCACAGAGGGCATTTTAAATAAAGGTTTGTTGGGCATACTGACCCTATCTGTGAACCTTCTTTTACTTTTCATCAGAATGGACTAAATGAAAGCAAAGATGAATACAGTAACCAAGTTGTGCCACAAGACAAATATAAATCAAATTCTTTGAACAATATATCCTTTCTATGCATATAATACACAAAACAAAATGTTTTATTTGAAAAATAAACATTTGATTCGTTTTTAAAATAACATAGCGACTACATTACACCTTTTTGTCAAATCAAAAGTCTCCTTTGGTTGCAAACTGTTCATTTTAGTGGTCAAGCCTTAAAAATATCAACATACTTGATCTGAAAAGTGCTGCAGAAGTAAGGTTGATATAGAATCAGGTAGAAATATGTAGTGCAGATGTATACCCTTGCTAAGAGTTTGAGGATTTTTGTTTGGTTTGGGTTTTTGTTTTTTTGAAGAAACCCATGGGAGAGCTTACATCGGAGAGAACTGAAGGCAATTGTACCAAAAGCAGGAAAGTACAGGCTATGTAAGATGCCATATTAACACACACAAAACACTCTTTCCTGTTGGATCTATCAGATGTATTGACTGCTAGTGAACATAAAATTTGACCTATATTCAAAATCATCTGAGAATTCAATACAACTCTTCTGCGCCTCTGATTTCCCCATTGTGGAGTTTTCTTAAAAAACTTTAAAATGGCACTAGTGTTTTACAATAGCATACCCTGAGCAGACATACACCAAAGGAAACTGATCTCAGTTTCCAAGCTTCTGGCGTAAGGGGGAAGAGAAGGAAGACTTGTTTCCTTTTTACAGGAAGAATATCATGGTGACTTTCAAATCAGCATACTGATGTCAGTGTTTAATATATTACTGTCTGAAAAGCATAAAGCTTTGTAACCAAACACTTGCTTTATTCCAGCTGAGTCTTTGACTTTATTTTACACTGTGTGATCTCAGTATGTTCTTTCAGAGATCTGTCTTATCCTCGTAACGACACATACATGCAGCTCTCTGGCTATCCAGGTATGGTTTACATCCTAAATGTATGACCGCATCAAACAACAGCTGAACAGTTGATTCACAAGCTGCAAGCAAAGAGGAATTCAGTTAAAAGTACCCTTTGAATGGAATATGAAACTAACAGAAATAACTCTAGCAAACTGAGGATGATTTTAAGAAAGAAGCAATCTTCTCTGGGCATAACAAATAGATTGTAAAATGAAAGACTAAACTAATACAGAATCATTTAAGTTGTGAGTAAAGACGTTCCTTTTGGTTAGCATATGAAAAAAGAAAATTCATTGTCTGTGGAATGTTATCAGTGTTAAAAATATTGCTTAGTCTTGGAAAGATGAAAGAGCTGTTTTAGTCCCTCACTTTTTGCATCTCAGTTTACGCAGAGGTTGTGATCTTTAACGGCGGCTCAACAGAACTGAGCAACTATTGACCAGCGTTAACACTACACAGTAACATGATGACTTCTTTGCAGTTAAATGAATTTGAGCAAGCATAGGCTTGTTCAAAAAACTGTCTGCTCTCAGTGGGACTACATACTGTAAGAGTGACATTGTCTAAGTTAAAAAGTGTGGTTATGTCATGTACTGATCAGATGCAGGCCAACATCCAGTAGTATCATATGTCCTGTTACTGAAAAACCTACAATTTAGTCACTAAGGGATGGCATTAACTACTTCCACTGTAACAATGTATTATTCTAATATCTTACTTTATAAAAGGAAACAATTCAGTATTTTCCTACAGTTTACTAGCCATCACATGTAGTAGACATTTAGAACTCAGCAGCATAGTGAATATTCAACAATACTACAGTAAATGCAAGAATTATACATGCATTTTGATCAACTTGTATTTCCATATTCATACTCCTAAATGGGAAGCATTATTTTTCCCCCTCAAGGTTAGTTTTAACCTTGATCATTTTCCTACGCTGTGTCATTGCTCGGCTGTACAAGTGTCTGGGCCACATGACAGAAGGACAGAACATAGCATCAGCTTAGGAAAATGTGGCATTACTGCGCTGCACAAAGATTCTTTGCAAAATAAGCTCAGTTAAACTTGAAAAAAAAGAAAGGCTTTTTCAGACTTACCCTGGACACTCTCTGAGATTCCAAGTGTTTTCTGCACATCTCTGCAAATTTTGGAGAGGCAGGACTGAAACTGCTCATCACAATCATTTTTTTTATTGCCACAAGTATCGTAGCATCTGTCGTGGTGATTGCAGCACTTTGTCATCGAAGGGATACCGATGTCAAACTGTGAAGAACCCCCCCGACATACTCCATTGGTATTCCAGTTAAGAAAGATATAGCCTATGAATATACTATAACAGTTAGAAATTAAAACCTAATGCAGTCAGTCCAGCTGTCATTCACTTATCTCTGCATTTTGCTGTTCACCTCTAGTAAGCTGTGGTGGTTCGACCCTGGCCAGCAGCCAAGCACCCACAGAGTTGCTTGCTCACCCCTGCCCCCCTCCAGGGAATGGAGGGGAGAATAGGAAGAGCCACAGCAAGAAAACTTTTGTGTTGAGATAAAGACAGTTTAATAGGTGAATGAAAGAGGGAAAAAATGCCCCAAAATAAGCAGTGCAAAAGCAATCATTCACCACATCCCACAAAGCAGATGCGCAGCCAGTCCCTGAACAACAGCCACCTCGGCAGCCAAACACACCCCACCGCTACCACCCGCTTCCCTTCCACTACTCCAGTTATTATTGCTGAGCATGACTGTGTAATACGGAATATCCCTCTGGCCAGTTCAGGTCAGCTGCCCCAGCTGTGTCCCCTCCCAGCCTCTTGCCCAGCACCAGCCTATGATCTGGGGTGGCAGATAGGCAGAGTGGGGGAAAAAAAAGAGAGAAAGTCACAAAGCTGTGCGATCACTGTTCAGCAATAGCCAAACCATCAACACTTTTAACCAAAAATCCCAAATACAGCGCCATGCAGCTTGCTATGAAGAAAGTTAACTCCATCCCAGCCAGAGCCAGTACATAAGCTAACCCAAATTTTCCTTCTAGCATTAAGGAAAAGGGGTTAGTGTCAGTAAGGATGGCAAGAGTCGGAGTCAAACCCTCCACTCTCACAGGGCTACACTTGGGGTTATTCACTGTTTTCAAGATTGTCAGAACAAAACACAGTTAACAAATTAGAAATTAATCATCATCATCATTCTATTTGATGTCAATGATGAAAATGTTTATGGTATGTTCACTTATAATACTAACATTTTCCATGTGTTTTTACCAAAGCATGTGCTGGAGCTGATAAAAGCAGGGACACTGTACATGGATGCTGTCTCAGAATGGGGTAGGGAAAAAACCACCCACATTGAGGAAAGTTGATATATGAAAGACACACAAAGAAGCCCCAAAACGGAAATACTTACCTGAACTCCAAATAAAGGAGATCCACAACCATTTGGTGGTGAAGGTTTATATCCGTAGCGAGGAAAGGGCTTTGATCCTGAAAAAGGTAATTTATCATGCCTCAAATAGATTTTTTGCACAGAATTTTAGTACTGTCAGAACTCACCACAGGTATTTATTTGTTGGGCTTAAGACAGTATCACTTAGATTTTTAACTTAAACATGTATTCAGGCACCCGAATATCAACAATTATCACCAAATTACAACTTAGGGGTACTAAGCATTTTTTTAAAAAAGGGGGACAAGACACCTGAGGAGATGTTAATGTTAGCTTCCCAAATTAAAAAGAGCTTGAGTTACTAAAAAATTGATGTGTCAAGTTGAGTGTGCAGTATGTAAGATTACATTAAAGAACAGAGTACTTTAGACTAAGTTCACTAATACTTCTATGCTTTATATGCAAGCAACAGTAGTGCTCTGATTTTTTAGCTTAACCTTTAAAATTAACTGGAATGAAGTATCTTTTTTATTTCTACAGTTGTAACATTAATAAAATTTAAATTAGCAAAGCCTGCTAAAGTCAAATCTCCCTGAACACTGACCACTGCAGCAAGACAGGGAATTCTGCATCCCAAGTTAAGGAAGGCTGTGGAGTTAATTTGAAAACTGACCCTTCACCTTGTTTCGGTATTGGAAACAGATTGAGGCCACAAGTAAAAGTAATGGAGAAGAAAAAAAAGGATTTGAAAAGTGCATATTCTAGTACAGAGAGGAAATGTCACGGTGTCCTGGTCACTCTGGTGGAGCCAGTCAGGGTGCCACCACCAAACTCATTTCCTCACTCAACAGATAACCCAGCCCGGTAAGCTGGGGGAAAGGCGATTCAGCCGAGGCAGACCAAGAGGATCTACGTGAACCTCCCGCTTCAGGGCGCTGCTGAAGCGCCGGTGAAAAGCAGAGCAAGAAACCCCTTTTCTGGAGCATCGCCCGCCTGGCACCCCTCCGCGGCAGCCGGGGACGACACAGGGCAGCCGACTCCAGTCAGGTACTGAGGTTTCCTCTGCGGCTGTGCCCCGTTTCCCTGGGAGCGGCTCCCGGGACCGGCGGGAGCGCTGCCACCAGCCGCCCGCCCTCGTAGCCCCAGCCGGTCTGATCGGGCCGGGCCCCCTGAAGCGAGCCGGCCGCCGGGAGGGCAAGGGTCGCCGCGGGCCGGCGGGGTCTCGGCCGCGCCGCCAGCCCCCCCTCCCCACCGCCCGCCTCACCGTCGCTGCACTTGTACTGGCAGAGGCCGTCCTCGCCGCCCAGGAGGTCGAGGGCCGCGTTGAGGTACACGTCGATCTTGTGCACTCCGTTGCGGATGGTCTTCAGCGTCATCCGCCAGTCGGGGGTCTGCGGCGCCTCCTGGCACCGCGCCGGCCGCGGGCCCAGCCAGGCGCAGGCCAGCAGCAGCAGCAGGGCGCGGACCATGCCGAGCGGCGCCCCGCCGGGCGACCGCTAAGCCCCCACCGCCTGTCCGCTCCCGCAGCGCCCCGCCGGCCCGGCTCGGCCCGCCGTCGCCATCGTCCCCGCGGGCACCGCCCCTGCCCTCCCGGCGGGGAGGGGCCTTCTGCCGCCGCGCCTCCAGGCGTCCCTCTCCGACGGCCCTGAGAGAAAGGGGGCCCTGACTGGCCGCCTGCCCGGGCTTCCGCCGGAGGAGGGGAGAGGCTTGTGCGAAAGTACGGGTAGAGCGGGCCTGGAGTGATTTAGGGGCAGAACGCCTTTCCCTGGGCTGCTGCCGACAGTCACCGGTCAGAGAGAGGGACTGGGGTGGGCTGGCCAGAGAAAATCGGTGATGGCTCTGAGGGGGAAAGTGGGGCAGGGCCTTCACCCCGCCTAGCGATAGCAGGAGGAGACGTTGCAAAACGCGGTCCAGCGCCCGCGTCGTTACAGCACGGACTGTTTCGACAGGAGAAGCGCCGCCGTCTCCAGTGGGTCATCGTGCCCCTTGTTCATGGGGGGGACCTTTTCCAAACCTGTCCGGATACAAACCGGGAGAGCAGCTGGCTGCCAGTTTGTATGGCAGGGTGGTGCTGGCTGAGCAGGGCCCTGGGAGGAACCGGTGCTATCGGACAATACGAAACCCCAAGCATTGTTTATTTGGAAAACCTTTATTTGATGACTTTGTTAGAAGTGGTAAACTTGGCATTGCTTAATGTGAAAGAGACAGCAATAGCGTTTTGGAGGAAGACAAAGGCTGATTTTCTAGCCAGCCGTCGAGATATGGTGGCCGTGGGGCTGCATGGAAGGAAGGGCAGGGTTAGTGCCCGCCGTGTCGGGGCTTGGTTAGCCTGGTGGCTCAGGAGCATGCCCAAACCACGTACTGCTCTTCACGGCAGTTGGGGAGAACCTGTATTAACACAGCTAGAAAAACATGACCTTTTAGAAAGCACACTCATTTAGAAGCCAAAAAAAAAAAAGCACTAGGGAATATGTACTTGAAGTGTTAAAATTTTAACCTATTTTTATGATGATGTTCAATGTGAAGGAAACTGATCCAGTGACCTTTACACATGTGAGTGATTCAGTTTCAGGTGACATCATTGAATGTGCAAGACTGGGTTGTAAAAGAGGACAAAATGAAAGAATATATTAAACACTAAAAGCCTGGTCTTGATTTGCTGAAAAGGAAAATCAGACCAAAATAGACTAGCTTGCTAAACATCCTGTTTGGTTTTGTGGTTTGTTTTTTTTTAATTATTATTATTATTATAAAATGCTTATTAATTTAATATTTAAATTCTAGATGCTTCACAGATGAGCTAAAGAGGAACCATGTGGGAATTGTTTTTGTAATGAAAGCTCTGTTTTAAGACCTGTGGAATCCCTCAGAACAGTAATATTGGGCTTCAGGACAAAGTTAACTATAAAGAAGAACAGGAAATGGAAAGAAAACTGAGAGAATTCCAGATCAACAGGCAGAGCAGAAAAATACATGTACATATTCTACTGTAGTTTTTTCTTCCTTTCAGCCTCAGCATCTAGTATTATTTGTAGTTAACTGAAAAAAATAGGTGGAAAAAGTTCTTTACAGAAGTTAATTAAGTCAAACAAAAGAGGGAGCTCTTCCTGCACCTGGCCAGCTTTTCCCTATGATTAATTTACAAAGACCCTGATTCAGCAAAATAATTCCTGTGTAGGAATATACTTAAATGCTTTCCTAAATAGCAAGCCTTGAGGGGGGGCGTGTTAAGCAATTCATACCCTTTAGTTACTGGTGATTGACAGTGTCTTTGCATGACAAATTCATGCTGATGTGTGTTTTTTACAAACTGGAAGATGAAGAAAAGTCAGTGCAAATGTAAAAATGTTGTCTGAAGCAGACTATGGTGAATATAGAAAAAACCACCACCACAAGAACAGTGTTGTGTGAACATATGCCATTTATTCAACAGATAATTAATTGAGAGGAATGAAGTAAAACAGATACTAAAAACCTTTGTAAATCAGAATACAGTGAAATATGTTCTAAAACTATTGAGCACTTTGATAGAACTGACTGAGATGGTGCTGAAGCTATTTGACAGTTTTGTGTCGAGGGTACCATCCACAAACCAAATTCTAGTACTTCTAAAAAATTTTGTGCACGCCTTCTGTGCATAACTCTTGCTGAGTGTGAGACTGTTATGTACAGACTGACATTTTCTTACAGCAGACACTATTACTGCTGTCTGAAAATGTGTAGCTTACGCAGCGGTCCTTTGAGCTGTCCTTCCTGATTATCATATGTGCAGAAGTTCCTCACAAGGATTAGTGAAAGCAGAAGGATTTTCTGCCTAATTGTTCCAGTTTTGTGGATGGCATGGTCTTGGTGATGTCTTGGTCCAGTTCTGGGTCAGTTAAGGCAGTTGCAAAACTCCCCCCTGACTGCACATTGCAGGATCAGGCCCTGGATGTTCTTTCCTGGTGTCACTGTTTCACGCTTCTGTATGTTGGTGTGGGATGCTTGTGCTCATTAGAGAATCTGGTGAGGTGTTATGACTGAGAGTATTAATTTTTTAACTTTAGATCTGTAACTTGGTTTTGTAGAATTAAGCCTATATGTATAATATATAGACTTTTAATATATTTATATAAATTTTGTTTATATGTGTGTGTATAAATATATATATACACATGCAGTAAAACCGTACTTGATGTTAAGAGTTTGTTGGATACTAGAAATGTATATATATACACATACACAGAGAACTTAAGATAGTAAAGATGCTTTTTATTTAAGGTGAAGAGTCAAGTTTTAAAATTCCTTTGTTTTTTGTGACCAGCTGCGGTTAAATTAATAAATCTTAGAGCTACAAAAATTACCCCAATCTAGATGATGAGATGAGGCGTATTAACTAGATAAAAATTGTCTGAGTCTGAGTTTGTAGCTGAAAAATCTACCACGAAGCAGAGTTGTTATTTGGGTAATAATTGTTGCATTACAACAAATGTCATGATCGTAATCAATCTGTCAATTAATAGGTGGTCTGAAGTCTACTTTCACAGTAAGCCTAAAGAATCAACTGCCAAGCAGTCCTGAGGGTTTCTAGTGACCTTGAGATGATGGAAGTTCTTTAAAGTACTCTGGTTGCTGTCCTTTCTGTGAAGTTCACATATTGCCAGTGCAGTCATTTTCCAACCACTACTTTCAGTATGGTTGTCCATTTTAAATAAATAAACAACCGCAAATGAAATGCTAGGTGAAATGTGGAAAAAACCCAAAATAACAACAACAAAAAGATATTTTATTTTCCCTGCTTTTATTAGAGACTTTTGTTGCGACTCATGTGACTAAAATTCTCTTCCTACAGGCTTCTGTAAAATTGTGATATTCATAGAGCATTAAGAATTTTCAAAATATATTCTTTAAATATTTGTACTAATTGTTGCTAAGTTATATGGTTGCTGATTGTAAAAAAGGACTAGCATTCATTTTTGCATGGGTGGTGATAAGAAGGAAGTATTTAATTTTCAAAGCTTCAGATATTATACCGTGAAATGAGATTCCTTGTCACATGATGGCTAATCCAGTCATAATAGCTGGCAACTTTTGTATACACGCCAGGGTGACCAGCCTCCCCGCAGTTCTCGCCCCAACTCACAATACCCCAGACGTACGCCACATTTTCTGCATCAAAACAGACCAAGGGTCCTCCTGAATCACCTTTGCAACTGTCTATGGAGCCATCATAAGTACCTGAAGCGAAAGAAGAAATAAAAAGCAAAAACAAGTTCACATACAAGCTAACAGACAAAACAGAGCTCAGGAAGTTTTTCAGGCCCATGTTGCTTCCTGACAGATGTTTGCCTGCTGGTCACCAGCAAAGGAGGTTCCTAACCTCTTCAGTCTGTTACTTCTCATTTCTTTTTAAGTGCGGAGCCTCTCTTTACATTTGTGGCTGGCCCAAATTCTCCTCATTCGCTTTGATGTCACTGATGTGAGTCTTGTTTTACTCTGTGCGATAGAGAAGGATTCAGCCATATTGCCTATTATATCATTAGAAGTAGCTCATAAAAAGTGTACATCAGTGCTCATGGAACTACTTGTTGGCAATTCAGCAAATACAGTGCTTGTGAAAAAATGAGTTAGGAGTGAAGGATGTGAGATAAACAGAAACACCACTACAGAGCTAGAATATGATTTATGCTTTGTCCTATATACTCAGTAAAAGTTTATTAATTTTTACACCCTTATCACACTTTTCTGGTTGACTGACCTAGTTTGAAGGAACCCATACTAAGCATGAGTCTCCAAGTTTTTAGAAATGTAACCTGTTTCTTGAATCTCTACATTACTGAGAAAGAGTTTTGTGAACTTTTCAGAGTTGGAATTACTAATCCTATAAAACAAGATTTTATTGCCTTTACTCAGTTTAATTAATATTTGCTTGTATAACTAACTCCTGTGGATACTAGCCCTTAATTCCAAAGTTTGTATTTGTGTCAGGGAGGGGAAGCTAACCCCAGATACCCCTTTTCTGATGTTGTTCCATGTGATACTGTCTTTGTTCCCTCCTGGTAAAGTATGATCACTTGAAATACATTGAAGACCAAGGAGGTAAGTTACGGAACTTGCACAGTAAACAAACCCAATATATTGCAGATATTATGCTGAATTTATCAAAAATTACTTGGCTTTTATATCTGTTTTTTAATTTTCTCATTAAGTAGTTTGTCTAAATATTGTCTTTACTTTTTGATTTAAAGAACAGTTGAAACTATCTGCCCTGTAAGTTGAATACTCATGACTCTTTTAGTCATGTATTTGGCAATACCTTTTGTTACTTGAGAAGCAAAAAATGTGTATTCAAAATCCTTAGTTTAGTCCTAGGAGTGACAACGAGTTTCATGGCCAGACTAACCTTAGTTTGAAAAGTTAATCGTATTTTTTCTGGGGTGCAGTGTGGTAGCAGCAAATGTCTGAGCGGATGGAATAGTCACTTTGTAGTCAGTGGGACTACTCATGTGCTCTAAGACAGGTATTTGCTTAAGTATGTTGCTGAATCAGAATCAAATATAGTAAAGGTAGGAAGTTCAGTGGGCTGTAAAGTGCTTGTTTATTTAGAAAACATAACTCAAATTGCATGTCGAAATTTGCCCACATAATCATAGAAACTTGGCACACTGTCATCTTAACTCTGTTTATAAATAGATATATGATGGTGGATGCAGCTAGGGTCCTGTGGCTAGCATTTGCTAATGGTCATACTGTGGCAGTCAGTTTATTGTCTTTCCCAAGTCTAAAAGATTCCCAGCTGGTATGTCTGACCTTATAAACAGTGGGTTTGATGGTAGAGAAATTATAGTAAGAAAACTGATGCTTGCCTGCACATGCCATTTGTTTAAAAAATCGTCCTGGATACAGTTCAGAACAATTCTGAAATAAATTAACATTGCCCCACTTGAGGATAAATTGTTTGGTGTAACCTAGAAAAGAAAAGAAAAGAAAAAAGAAAAAAGAAAAGAATAAACTTTTCTGAATTAAAAATGGTAGGTACATATTAGACACTTTTAATATAAATTGAAAGTTACATACTTGCTTATCTATAGAATATAATCTTCAATATTATAACCAGATACCTTAAACTGCCACTAACACTTACCCATATGAATTGCAGTACATTGGCCATATATTTCAAAATAAAACAGAGTGGTTTAATTGTAGTGTTAAATACAGTACTTTCATTTTGTGGCATTTTCACCCTTTCCCTTTCCTTGTCTTCCTCGAGTTTTTTCTGTGTTTTCCATACCAAGGTTTCCAGACACTGGGAAACTGGTATATTGTTTTCTCTGAAATGGAGATGTGGCTCTTATCATCCTTGTTACCTTTTTTTCCAATTCTGCTCTGTCTTTTTGGGATGAGTGGACCAGATATTGAAGATACAGGTGAACTAGGTTGAGATGCTCTGTTTTGTTCTCAGTCCGTTTGCTAGTAATTCCCAAATTGACATTTGCTTTATGGACCGCTACTGAGTATAGGCAGGAGAAGCCTCTCAACCAGTATGTGGTAACTCCAATGCCAGGCTGTAATCACTGTGATACAGAACAAATGCTTCCCAAATCTTTGACAGCATGATTACATTTGGCTTATCTGGGCCTGCGCAACCTTCTCTGGGCTAAACTTAAACACAGCTGAGACAAGATGTGCTGAGTTGGCTGCAGCTCAGATCCTCTTGTGTGACTGTGCGTACTGTGAGCTACTAACCATCACTTGCTAAATATCGTTACCAGGTCTCCACAGGTAATATAACTTACATTGGCAAAAGGAACATTTCTTATTGTGAGGGTAGTTTTCAACCAGGGGTGTCCTCCAGATGAATTTACTATGTGGCTGAAACAGCAGAGGAAGCAGTACAGAAAAGAGAACCAGCAGTGATGGGCGAATGCTGTACCACAGCCTATGTTTTCTGTACGCAGCCTCTTCTGAATCCACAACTTTTTTGTGCACAACTTACTCTTCAGCCTTTTCAAAATGAAAGTTCACCACAGTTAGAAAACAAGTGATAGAAATAACGCATTGTTGTAGTAAGCACTACAGCAATTACCTTTCTCTAGTCCCCATCCAGAAACCTTGCATTTGTCACCAGCCTTGAACATATACTCTGACCAGGGGATACAGGCAGGTGTGCTGTATGTCAGGGTGCATTCTCCTTTCCCAGGACCTTTCAGCTCCAGCAAAGCAATGTCATTTTCGTAAGTTGACGCATTATAATTTTCATGGATTATCACTTGGTTTAGTCTGAAAGTATCTGTCTCTTTGTCATAAGATATTGTATCCAACAGTCCAATCCAGACACGGTACAGATGAACTCGATTTGCCCTGGAAAAAACAGTGAAATAAAATATGTTTTGGTACTTAAGCCCTGTACATTTCAACTAGCTGTAAACTTTTGCATTTTATTAAATTGAGTGCACCCTCAGTAAGTTTGCAGATGACACCAAGTTGGGAGGGAGTATCGATCTGCTGGAGGGTAGGAAGGCTCTACAGAGGGATCTGGACAGGCTGGATCAATGGGCCAAGGCCGACTGAACGAGGTTCAAGAAGGCTCAGTGCCGGGTCCTGCACTTGGGTCACAACAACCCCAGGCAACGCTGCAGGCTTGGGGAAGAGTGGCTGGAAAGCTGCCTGGTGGAAAAGGACATGGGGGTGCTGGTTGACAGCTGGCTGAATGCGTGCCAGCAGTGTGCCCAGGTGGCCAAAAAGGCCAACAGCATCCTGGCTTGTATCAGAAATAGTGTGGCCAGCAGGACCAGGGAAATGATCGTCCCCCTGTACTCAGCACTGGTGAGGTCACACCTCGAGTGCTGTGTTCAGTTTTGGGCCCCTCACTACAAGAAGGACATTGAGGTGCTGGAGCATGTCCAGAGAAGGGCAACGAAGCTGGTGAAGGGTCTGGAGCACAAGTCTGATGAGGAGTGGCTGAGGGAACTGGGGTGATTAAGTCTGGAGAAGAGGAGGCTGAGGCTCCTGCAGCTCTCTTATGGCTCTCTGCAGCTACCTGAAAGGAGGTTGTAACCAGGTGGGTGTTGGTCTCTTCTCCCAAGTAACAAGTGATAGGACAAGAGGAAATGGCCTCAAGTTGTGCCAGGGGAAGTTTCGATTGGATATTAGGAGAAATTTCTTCACTGAAAGGGTTGTCAATCATTGGAACAGGCTGCCCAGGGAAGTGGTTGAGTCACCATCCCTGGAGGCATTTAAAAGCCATGTACATGTGGTGCTTAGGGACAGGGTTTAGTGGTTGGACTTGGCTAGTGCTAGGTTAACAGTTGGACTTGATGATCTTAAAGGTCTTTTCCAACCAAAACAATTCTATGATTCTATTCTAAAATTTCTCTAGAATAAAAATCCATATTATATACATGTAGGTTCTTTCTGGACTTGATGTCCAGGTTTTTCTGAAGTGTAGCAAATGCAAGGCAGATGACACTTACTGCTGAGTGCTGCAACTAATACAGAAGGAAATATTAAAGGCCAGCCTCTGTGTTTAGTGCTGTGACAAAGAGAAAGCAGGCGTGTTTGCCTCTCTGATTTCAAATGAAACAAGAGTGAGCAGATGTGGATGGGATGCTGGGACTGGCAAATCTTCCCTGTCTGCTCTTGCTTGTTCTGGGGAATATATGACCCCAGGGATGTTCTCAGGGAACAGATCACCAAAGCAGAGATGAGGAAGAAAGGAGGTCCCTTGTATCTATCCACCTTTCAGGCAAAGTGGTTACGGTGAACCTTTCCTGCCTGCCTACTATTTGACTGAAGAATGCCATGTCTCTTCAAACTCATCATTACTTTTTCATCTTCCTGTTCACTACCAAAATATTCTACTTTCTCTGAATCTTCCCATTTGTTAATGTGGTGAGCCTATGTTTTAAATTGTGTTATTCAATAGGCAAAAAGGAATTAGCAAACAGGTAGCTAAGAAGGGCAATAATATCCAAGAAGAAAATAATTTCCCAGTTTGTTGTTTTTACCTGACACAGTGTGCAGCAGTCAGAACCCAACAGCCACCAATATAAACCCCTCCACAGTACACTGTTGCACCTTCACTGCCAGTTTCTTTAATTGCCACTTGCCAAGGGAATTCACCCTATTCAAACAACAAACACCCAAATAATGTGAAATCAGAATACTATGTGTACTATTTTTAGCAGATAAATGGAAAGACACTTCTTGGTATCACCTCATCTCCTTGACTATATCTGATTGTAAATAAAAAATCTGCTGTCCCGAAATTGTGACTAGGGCTCCATCTGATATAAAGGATACATATTCTAAAATGCAGTAATTTTATTCCATCTTCTGACTTTGTGTGATGCCCTCCAGCTTTCTGTCATGAAACCCCTTGCAGCCAGAGAAACAGATGTAGAATCTGACCTGCTATGCTCAAGTATTACATTCCATTTTGTCAGAATTGTTATTTCTAGCTATAGTATTAAGTATTTTTTGGAATAATTTTCAATGTGTACTTGTACTGTAATGCTCAATTTTGCAACTTCATATTTTACTTTATAAATTGAGCTTCTCTTGCTTTCAGTGCAATGCCACTACTGCTGCAAAACATGAAATTAGTGTTGTAGCTGATTTTGTTATTTCTGTACATTGTAACAGAAGGACAATAATGCTGATTTAAATGGATGCTGAATGAACTCATATCTGATAAGGCTGGGGTTTTTTACCTTTCTTGCAATCTCTCCACCTACGATTCTTTTCCGTCGAGTTAATGTGTGATTTGTACGACCGCAGTGTATTTGGGGAAGAAGTGTCTTTATCATTTTTCTTTCTTTAACAAAAAGGAAAAATGTGTCTCAGAATTCAGGTATCCATTTTCTCTATTTGGAAACAAATTTCTCTTTATCTTGAAAATTTGAGTGCTGTGAATATGCCAGGAGCTGAAGTAGCAGGAAAACAAAGACCAAATATTTTAGCCTCTGTTTTTGCTTTGAAAATTGCTTGTATGTTAGCTTCACATTACTTCTTTTCATTTTCCACTGCTGCTTACGTGCAGGCAAACAATTTTAAAGCAGTTCCCCTAGATTTGCTGAAAGTTTACCTCCACTATTTGCTAAAACATGCAGATGTGTCCTCAGCCAGGGTGAATTATTATGGCATTCTTGAAATCAGTGGAAAGCGAGACAAATGGTAAGCTCCAGAGTGTATATTACTAAATCTGAGTATTCTGAATCTGACCAGCTGGCTGGTAGCTAGAAAGCCGCTCAGGAGGGTATGCTGTTCTTTTGGGAGCATTAGTTACACTTACCTTCATCCATACTGTGACTTTCAGCACCTTTGTCTTTGCCTGTAGTAGAATAACACAATACTGAAAATATTGGTAAACATTTACATTTGTTCTATCACTTGAATCTATGTTTGTGTGCCAAAATAGTGATACACATTTAAAATGCATAAGGGCGCACCATTTTCACATGGACAGCAATACTCTCAGCCTGGTGCCTGCTGTTTCCTTTTCTACTAGACACTCTTTGGCTGCCTCAGCCTACAAATGACCTACATCCAGCAAATACACATTTGTAAATACATGACATCTACTCTACTTCCCATGCCTAGGGAGCCCTTCTGGAAAGAAATCCTGAGAAATGGCCTTTGTTGTTGTTTTTTGATCTCTAAAGTGATAGCCCATTCTCCTCCACCAGGAAATAACACAAATTCCTCCTCCTGCCCCATCAACCTTTTGGAGCTTTCTAAAGCCCAAAGGAGCACTAGGTAACAGGATTTTTTTTTTCCAGTTTAGATGGTGCTGTTGTGTACTGTGTGCCTCCTTTAACAGGGTAAGAGAGGGTATTCAACATGAGAGGTAAATGAAATGCTTCCTGAATCTGGTTTGTCAGCTTTTATTCAAACAAAATGCCCATTGAATTCAGTGCCTAAATGGAGGCTGAGGATTGGGTCTGTTCTCATGTTACTAACAGTAATGTTTACATTTAGAGTTCAGTTTACCTTTACCAATTATCTTTTACCATTTACCAACAATATTTACTTTTTGGCTTTAGACTTCGTCTCTTATCAGAGCAAGGAAAAACATTCTAATTTCAAAACAAACCAAAATCTTTTCAACAGTGAGGGGAACAGCACAGAAGAATTATTATACTGACAAACTAGTTGAATTCCTCATCTGTGAGGAAAAAATTCCTGCCCACCCTGTCTATGCTTTCTTCACAAATAGGCGATACCAGTTTGATAGATGGCCACGTAGGCAAAAGACATAATCTGCCTTAAGCCTCCAAAACCATCATCTGTTTCTTCCTTCCTTTAGTTTTCTTGCCATTCTTTTCTAGAAGGAAAGGGAGCAAAATAATGTAAACTTTTCTTCCTACTATGCATAACATAGTATTGGGAAGACTAATTCTTGCATGCATTTTGGTTTTGCTAATTTGTTAAATAATTTAATAATATGTATTGTGTAGTCTGTAGTTATAATTGAGCAGAATGAAAAGAAAGAAACAAAAACATCTTTCAGAGGGAAACCTGCACAGAGAACTTGAGCTTCATCCTCTCCTGTGAGGCAGTCAATTTCTTTGTTGCAGACGTTCTTATTTGGAATGCAGATGTTTGACCGACAGTGGAAACTGTTGTCTCTGCACTCTGTAACACAGGAGAATTACAAATGTAAATCACAGGATCATATGATTCAGCAACCTCACATAGTTAGAGAGCTTTTAAAAATATAAACACAATATAGTATCCATGTTATGGGTACTTGGCTGTTCATAAACAGATGACAAAAGCAGGCTTTGTAAGTGTAAAACAAAATGAATACTTGACTATCCTCATTTACAATCTTGAAGTTTTTAGGACTTAAAAAAATGTGGATCTCTGTTACCAGTTCAGTACTGTACTTCTAGACTTGGTATCACTCCTTACCAGTCTCATCTACAATACACGCTCACACTCAACCTCAGCCAAAGGATTTCCAGTTTTGCCAGCATTACCGATCACCTCAGATGAGGAATTTATGATGCTTGGATTAAATTTCCACCCTGAAATCAGAGTCCAGGCAGCCTTTTGGTTGAATGAGCTAAATGCCTAAAGGGTGGGTTAGGAATCAAGAGTCCTGTTTTGAAGATACTGGATTTAATAAGTTATTTCTTCTAAAACTCTTGATTATATGAAATGTTATTATAAACCTGAGAACTCCCTTCCTTTTAATTCTTGTGATGACTTTGTATGTTATCAAAAGCAAAGCAGTGCTTGAATTTATGGCAGGTTTTTTTGAGCTATTTTATAATTTTATATGACTCTACTATTTAAGGATATATGTCTTTAATAGAAAATAAGATAGTTCTCTAAAAGTATCCAGATATCCCAACATGATCCTAAGACCACTGAACTCAGTTGAAATACTTCTTCTGACTCCAGGAAGCATTGTTTTCAGCCCATACAGCTGAAACAGCACTATTTTGGTCATGTGGAATCTGAAGAAATGTCCTCTAAATATATGAAGCCACAGATAATTTTTTTTTTTTTTTTTCTAAAAGGCCCGTGACTCTTTTTCCATGATTATCAGATTAAACTTACTGACAATTGTAAAACTACAAAAATAAGGTTATTTAGGGATAGTGATGGGATTTGCAACCCACATTACCATTTGGCACCTGAAACCCAACTTGTGAAAGTATTCTGCATTCGGGTCATGCTAGATCCATTCCTTGTTTCTAATCAAAATTGTTACAGCTGGAATTGCAGATGCTGAAAGACTGACTGCTCATGAAGACGTAATGTGACAGGAACTGTTCGCAGATATTCTATGGATAATCTTGTATTAGTAATAAATTTAAGAGAGATCTTAGTTTGGTTCAAAGATAGTTCATTGGAAAAACAGTGTCTTTGTTTAATTACTATTTATTTTCCCAACTAAAAAACCATTTTCATTCTAACACAGCTCATTTTTTATATCAATGTTTAACAGCCTCCTAAATGGTCTCATTGTATTTCCTCATCCTCCAAGGAAATCCAGATTCTCAGAGATCACTTGCCTGCTTCAAAGAATTATACTATGCCTACTTTTTTTGCACTTGTGTATACACTAACTATGGTTTGATTGCTTTAATGTAGTGACTTACTGGAAAAGACACTGTAGCTGTAACATCACTGTAAAAATTCTTTGGGGGTGGTTTTCTGCTGAAATGATTTTGAAATAGCTGAGAAAGAAAGGAAATTATTACCTCTACAGCACAGTTCATCACTTAGGTCTCCACAGTCATTGATTCCATCACAGGTTTTATCCAGAGAAATGCACTTCTTGTTGACACAATGAAACTCAGCATCTGAACAAGCTGTGAAGCACGATGAAAATGGAATTAGTGTGGAAATGTCTGTAGGTTCACAACTGCCCACGGAAATATTCATATATTCTGCTTGCATATTTTATTCTATCAGCAGTTTGGCCTATCAACAGTAGGCATTCTGGGACCCAGTAATGTGAATAGGAATCTTTTTTATTGTTTTAATCACCTTCTCATCAAGCTTACAATGTGACCACTTATTATCCTCCTCCAACTTGCAGTAGCCTGGCAAAAGGGAATGTCATTTCTTCTAGAGAAAGGCTAGAAATGATTGGTTCAAACCCACTGTAAGAGATCCAAGCGATTAAGATGATGAATGTTCTACTCTAGAAGTCATCAGGAGTCTGTGAACTCCTACTTCTGTGGCATAAGACAATTCATAGCTCTCCTAACCAGCAGCATCTCAGGCTGATGATTATCAGTGCCAAAGAAAGCCCACCACAGAGAATAGAAAGCTGTTCAGAAGTCAAAATAAGAACTCGATTTCCCCTTGTATCAGTGAAAAACAGGAGTCCCAAAACCCCCCAGAAGACATGAGCAGTTCTGCTATAGTCGTGCTTGTCTGGCTGCAGTGCTACTAGTGTCCTAATTGATCTCCCTCACAGACAAAGCAGTGAGTAGGAGGTTTTCACCTGTCTCTTCACCAGTTAACCCAGGAGAGACAAGACTTGTGGGATACCATGTACCTAGGTACCCTTGGAAGGGATGGAGGAACAAAAAGAACCATGGGTGAAATGTATTTACTTTTGGGAAATATCTGTAAAAATATGTTAGGAGCAACAGTGATTTTCCAAACTCAAAAACTCAAGACTGTCTTGACCTAAGACTTCCTCAATTGTCTTGAAGCCTGCAAAAGGTTTCAGTGGAGGTTTGCTGTGGCCAAGAATTCAGCAAACTAGGTCCTAATTATTTAAAATCAACTTGAAATGTAAGAACCCCAAATAGATATAAAAGTAAAAAACCTACTAACCTCTGATATTTTCATGGCACTGGAGGCTAACAAATCCCTCATTACTATCTCTTGATTTCATCTCTATGTGACATTCAGCAAGACTTGTCTCTAGGCCCCTGCAAGTTATTTGCAGACACTGCAGCGAATTTAAAGCAGATTCTGTGATGCTGGAATTGGCTTGGTAATATTCAGCACCTCTGTGAAGATACAAATAATAATAACAAATTACATTGTTTCGCAATGGAGTCTCCATGCTTTTATTGTTTAGAATGTGTGCGCGATTTTCCTCAGCGTTAAAAAATTTTGATCATGGCTTAATAAAGGCAGACTTCCCATGGAATTCTCTAGGAGTAAGTAGGAGATGTTAACTTTGAAGAAAAAGTAAAACAAAGTGCTAATTTTTGCGGGTTGCTGCATAGGACTGTCCCTAAATCCGTATGTAGCTCCATGATAGTCACTGTGTATCATGATGGATAGAAGAGTCTCCTTATGTAGCAAAACTTGTAAGCCCAGCTCTCTCCCTGTGTAGGCATAGGTGAGCCATAATTTGGAAACCATCCTGCATGTGGTCAAATATCCTTGAGGTCATCAAAACTAATGCATATTTAGGGAGATCAGGCCCCTGCAAGGCTGGGATTAATACATTTTATCTATCATCTCCCTTGGTTTTACCTGAGCCATGTCCTCCTAACAGTGTATGTGTCCCCTGCCTTAAAGTCATATGGAACAAGTAAATAAGTAACTAGAGAGGCTTACAACGGGACTCCAGGGCTGGATGCTCTGTCCCAGGAGAAACCCTTCTCTGCTATCTAAAGAGATACTGATCAGGACTGGGAAATACTTGCTTCCCACCTAGAGGGGACAATTTAGGGCACTGCAATAGCATTTTTAGTCTTCAGGTAGGGTTGGGGAGGCAGCCCTTCCTAAGTTAAATTAGTTGTATATGTGTAAAATTATTATGAACAAGATACAGAGTTGAGTCTCTGTGAGGAGCTGAATGTGCAACTCAGGTCATCAGTGTGGTGGCAGGAAACAGAACAAGCTCTGCGTGACTTCAGCCATCCCTGCGGCCAAAGCCAGCAATGGCAGCGGGGGCAAGGGGTGACCAAAAAAACTACGTTCTGGTTCGTGTTAGCCTGGCTGGTGCAAGTGGCAAAACAGAGCTGTACGCTGTTGTCAGCTAGCGTAAGGAACTTTTCTCTGCACACAGGTTATTGCTCAAAGCTACCTGGGGATGGTCCATCTGTGCACTTTCCCTTACACAGACCTGAGAGAAAAACCTCTGCCTTGGTCTTCAGCTTTATTTTAAAAGTAAAACAATTATGGTTTGTATAGTTGTAATCTGTAATAGAACACAGAAGTCTCTGCTTTAGCTTTCACTCTCAGGTATCAGTTTAAGAAGATTTATCAGAATATTGTAGCCAATACGTTGTTCATGAATTTTCTGTCTTAAGCGTTGGCTGACTGTGACTGACACTTATGTAAGCACCGCTACTTTTTCAGATTCCTTGCAGTTATCCAGAGACAAATTCCCCAGACTTACAATTCAAAGCCAAGGTGCTTGCAAGCCACGTTTGCTTCATTCATAGTCCACTCACTATCACATACAAAAACGTCAGTTTTTTGACTCACAGGTTTTACTCGAAGCAAACTTGAATCTCCATGGCCCACAGAGATTGAAAATGTTTCTAAAAAAAAAGAGAGAAATAAAAAAATCCTCAAATAAAATCATATTATATAGATGTATCTAGTGGAAAGAGAGCACGGAAACAAATCAGGACTGATTTTGTATTGACAGCCAAAGTTCATATGGAAAGAACAGTAGATTGGGAATCAGAAGCTTCAGGTATTATTCCTGATTTTTCTGAGGATTGACTTTGTGGCTTTGAGCCTGCCACTTTTTCAAAATATACCAATTTCAGGACAAATGAGGGTAATGGTACGAGTACCTGGAGGTCTACCGAGGAAAGGTTGCATCTTAGTATAATGACTTCCATTAGAGGACTTTTGATAGCCAACCAGTAACACTTCAATTGAGATGGCCAGATCCTGCTTCCACTACCTGTGTAGCAAAACTTCCGCTCTTTACAGTGGAGCCAAGGTCCTCAGCTTAATTTAGTGATGGCGTATGGGGAGCGCACCAGGAACACACAGAGGCTCTCTGACCCTTTTCAGTGGAACAGCTTTCCACGTTCATGAAATCCACAGCGTGAAGATGATTGAGGTGAACATGGCTTACCTTCTCCCCACGCACTCCCACACACACCTCAGCAGCTTGACTCCGTTCCTTGGACTCTTGCTCCTCTGAGGTCTGTCCCTCTCCCTCTCACTGCTAATGTGAGCAATGTGCAGGCCCTGTCCTGCTGTGCCTCCCACCAGTCAACACCCTGCCTGTACACCATGGAGCTCTTCCCTGTGCCTATTTCTTCCCTTTCTACCTGCTGATTTGAGCAACTTACCAGCAGCAGGGTGACCTGGGCCTGTCAGTCACTTTATTTTTATGAGAATCAACAGATACTGCCCACTTTCAATGACCTCTCATTTTCCGTTTCATGTCCTTACTAGCGCAAGGAAATGACCAGACTTTCTGAGCTGTAAACATCTCCTTGGCCACAAATGACTGACTGATACATTTTGGAAAAGGAGGTGTCAATACCTGCAGACATGCATTTTCCCTTATGCAGAAACTTTGCTTCGGGGCGTTGACACTCATAGCTCTTTAGGTGACAGTAAGTATGGAAGTACTTTCCATTGGTAGAACAAACTGAAGAGCCATTCTTTGGGCACTGGTAGGGAAGCTTACAAAGGCATTTTCCCTCCACGCATCTTTCCCATGGGTGACAAAAAACTTTCTTGCAGGACCTGTGTGTGTATTGGTTCCTTAAGCATTCTTCTATGAGGCACGTGTCTTGCTCAGCCAGCTGGGCAGGCTCAACCTGCTGAAACTGGTTTTCTTCAGCATTAGATGCTGCATTCTGCAAGGCACAAAATAATTAAAAAAGGGGGAGTAAAACTAGGAATTGCACCAAGAGTTCTGCAGATCCCTTTACTGACCTCCACAAAGTGTTCATTCGTAAGCCTTTTCCTATCTTACGAGCAAATCAAAACATAAGGGGACTTAAAACACCAGAAAAATAAAAAAATAGCAACTTGTTTTTTTCTGAGACTTTTTTTATTGACCTGGTTGGCTTTGGGTTTAAATATCACCCGTAAATATTTATGAATGTCTTAGAAGCAAATAAAGAAATCTAAAATGAATGTTTTGTTTCACCGAGTGACTGCTGAAGTAGCAAGTATCTTAAAGAAATTTAAAAATTAAGTGCCCTTCCTTATCGGCTCTTTTCCTGTCTCTTGCAGAGCAGTGGATTTGCAGTGTGGGTGCTGGTCATCGCTGGACTGCAACGACAGATTCTGACCCTCCGTCCGACTGCCTCTAGGTGAGTGACTCTGCACCTGCGTTTGTGCAGCTCTCTGGTGACTTCGCTGCTGGCTGAGTGCTTTTGCTTATTAAGATCTATGGGTAGGAAGAATGTTGAAACATGAAAAATATATATGGATGGACTTTGCCTAAAAATGGGAAAGAAAAATTAGTCCTCAAATGTGATTTATCAGCTTTGAGTGTGTCAAGTGAATCAATAGAGCTGAAGTTTAAAGTTCTCATGAAGAAATCCTGGCCATAGTAAAGTCAGTAGGGATGTTGTTGGGGCAAAATTTAATCCAACAAAACCCCTTTTAACAGTTGTATAATGTTACTAAATTCTCCCTGCTGTTCTCAGGTCAGTAGAATCCAAACCGTGAGCCAGATCTGGCTTGGCATAACTCCCACATTGTACTAGGCGGTCCTCCTGAATAGGAACAAAAGCTGCTGATTTTTATCTAAGGTTTTCTCTAAAAGACTCTTGGGGCATGGTGAACACTCAGCCCAGGTGGACTTTCTGGGACACTTCTGCCAGAAGTCATTCTGCAGCAACCTTCAGGCAGTACGAAACACGTTAGAAGACTGTAATCTCATTTCTGAAAAAAGGAAGGAGGGGGGCAGGGAAAATTGCAGCACCTTTCTGTGGTCAACCATGCTTGCAAATTGGGTTTAGGATGGGACTGAGATTAAAATCTTTTCCAGAAGCCTGTTAGCATAAACCCCAGATAGAATCAACACATGAAAGAGAAATAGCAAGCTTCAAACATTCATACTGGGCTAAAACAAATGTATGAAACACAAATGCTATGAAAAGAAGCTTAAAATAATAAACCCGTTTTTCTAACAATAAACTACTTTTTAACCGTTTTTTTTTTAAATAAATTACTGCTACCACAATAAAATAAATTCTTACCTTTGATCCACAAAACCAAAAGAGAGACAAGAAAACCAAGAAAACTGGGACTACTCGCATGATGAAATTTTATCTCTCTTTGTAGATAAATTCTGCTGGCTGGGATTCTTTTGAATGTCAGTTGTTAGGTTTGTGTTTAATTTTTAACCATTGGTAAAATAAAGTGTCTTTAGAAATAAAGTACAGGAGCCTCAACTATTAGCTGATAAATCTGATCTCTCCAAAAGGATCCTGCCTCGATTTAACTGGTTTTACTGTAAGCGCAAGACGAGATAACAAAAGTAAAGCCCTTAAAGTAAATGATTAAAAGAAGCTCTTATTAAGGATACACATTCCCTTTCTTTTGCTAGAGACTGATCAAATCATCACGCTGGTTCTCCTGATTGTACGCATTCATCTTTGCCAGATTATTGTAAAAGATACATGTGTTTTTACGTAAGAGATATATATGTCTTCATATATATATGGAGAGAGGGAGACAGAAACGCTCATATCCATGTAATGTCCATTACATACTCAGCTGGATTACCAGCTCATATTACACAACCCGCATAGAGAATTTTCAAGTGTTTGACAAATGCTTGAAGCGCTCTGCTGAAAGTCGGCTTCCAGGAACACGTAAAGGCAGCAGGGCCAACCCACCCCGTCCCCAAGCGCCCGCCAGCAGCACTGCTCTCCCTCCCGGGCAGGGGCTGGCAGGGAGAGGCGCTGGCTCGTTCCCCGTGGCGGAGCGAGCCGGGGCCCAGCCCGCCGCACCAAGCCCAAGGCTCCCCGCACCACGGCTGCGGAGGCCCGTCCATCGGGAGGGCAGAACCGCGCCGCCACCCGCAGCTGCGAGAGGCCGCACGCCCTGAGGCCTACAGCCGCACAGGCGGGACCGGGGCGCGCCGCCGGCTCAGACGCACGCCGTGCCGAGGGCGGCTCGTGAGCGCCACGGCTCCCTCCGGCTGCCCGCTGTTTCACACGGGAAAGCCGTACTCGCGAGCGGAGCGGTCGCGCCCGGCCGGCCGGGCCAGCCGCCTGTCCCCGTGCCCGCCGCCGCTCGGGTGAGACTTGCTTTGGGCTCCTTTTGCGACCGTGCCGCGCGGAGGTGCCGTTTCATTTACGGCAGGCAGCCTCGTTTCCGGCGGCGTGGGCGGTTTCCTGGTGGCGGTGCGCGCCGCTGACGCAAGCATCTGGCGGCAGTGGCGGCGGTCGGAACGGCGCGCACGTGGAGGTCCGCCACGTGCGAGGAGGTCGGTCTCGAGCCGCGTGTGGGGGCAGGCGGGAAGGGGGACGGAGCCGTTAGCGGCCGTCGGTGATTCCTGAGCGCCCGGGTGCGGGCTGCGGCGGGGCTGCCGCCGGCCCTCCCGCCCCGCGGCCCTGAGGACCGATGGCAGCCCCGAGGGAGGGCCGCGCTGGGCTGCGGGCGGGCGTCCGGGGGCGCGGGAGAGGGCGCCCTTCGCGGGGATCCCCACAGCCCGGCTGCAGGCCGTGCCCCGTGGGCCCTCTGAGGCGCTTGGGAAAGGCGCTGCGGTGTGCGCCCGGTGTGTGCTCGCTTTGTGCCGCTCCTTCGGCTGGGGAGTCGCACGGTCTTCTCCTGGGGCTGGAGAGAGTCGCGTTCAGCCCTCATACATAGGGATGGAAAACATGCCGACATCGCTGCTGGTCACGTTTTACAGGTGGGCGTTGCAATGGATGACGTCTCAGGTGTAAACTTCATTTTTTGATGTGCCTACGTGCGAGGACTGAAACAGCTAACCATTCTATTAACAACCAAAGCTGTCAGGAGACTTTAGTTTGTACAGCAAATCAAGAGTGAGATATGTTTTCCGTCTTAAACAACTGATTTTTGTCCACAATTTAGGAGGTAGTAGAGGATGTCTTTTCGTGGAAGAGGAGGCGGCTTCAATCGTGGAGGAGGTGGCGGTGACCGAGGTGGCTTTAATCGTGGCGGACGAGGTGGCTTTGGACGGGGAGGTGGACGAGGAGGCTTCAACAGAGGCGGATATGACCAAGGCCCTCCAGAAAGGGTAGTTTGTAAGTTACATGAAGGGATTATATTTATTTCATTTAGAATGACTGCTCCAGTTCTTTAGCTTGTTTGTTCTTTATTTCAGTATTGGGAGAGTTCATGCATCCGTGTGAAGATGACATTGTTTGTAAATGTAAAACAGAAGAAAACAAGGTGCCTTATTTTAACGCCCCAGTGTACTTGGATAATAAGGAACAGATTGGCAAAGTGGATGAAATCTTCGGACAGCTGAGAGATTTTGTATCCTTCAAAAATGTGTGACGTGCAATATTTTTTCTTCAAGGGCTGATTGATTATTAAATGGAATTTCTCTAGGGTTATAAAATAGTAAAGGCTTGGCTACCAGTTAGATGTGAACAGTCGTAAGTCTGGCTACAACTGTTGGTGTCAGTAGGTGCATCGTTCACATTAAGTGCCTTATCTTAAAGCTCTTTCAATATGACAGAGTACCTTATGTCAGGCAGGGGTTTTCAGTCAGTACCAGTACTGGCAGACGTCTTTGGGATTCATGGTGGTTTGAGATGTTCCTTTTTCGAGCTATTTGACCAAATTTTCTCCTATAGGTTACTCACCTATAACAGTTGATCAAAGGAACAGGGTATTTTTGTGTGTTAGGGGGACCTTGCTCGTGCTCCAGCTTATTACTTAATTATAAGTGCTAGGATCTCGTATTGCCCATTGTCCAGCTTATTACTTAAACTGCCAGTAAAAGTGGGGTTGTGCTAGGATATCCTTCTGCAAAGCAGGCTTGTTGAGACAGAGGCACTGGGTCCATTTTGTTGTCACTGCCAGATTGACAGAATCCATGACAAAAGCCGGACAACCAGGGTAGTAACCCTGTAACATTGCAGTGAGACTTAGCCTGCATTGTTGGTTGCTTGAGCATCAGTACCTAGCTGCATGCATTTTCCTCTCCCACATTAAACGTGAAGTCAAATGCACAGGTTTAAATCACTCTTGTGCTTTGAATGTATTAACTTGCAGATTTACCTTTTGTATCAGAATTATTTGAATTTCAGAAACTTATTTTCTTCCTACAATAACACATTAAGAAAGTAGGGATTTGGCCGATCCTTGCTTCCCCATTTAAACTTGAGTTTTAATTAAGCAGAGTTGGCCAGCAGCTCTTTTGGATCTTAGGAACTGCATACCAAAGTCCTTGTGTACTGGAGAGGCCTGTGGGGTTACAGAGAGTGTCTGTCACCTCACTGTAGAGTGAGGCTGGGCACGTGGTTGGCCCAACCATCCCTGTTGGCTCTTACTGTTCCACAGCCAGGCAGTTCTACCACCCAGCAGCAGCAGCACTAGCAGAGCCTCTGCAGCGTCTAAATTGTTCCAGACATGCCTTGATGTCACCCCGGGGCTAAGGGGGTAGTCGCTTGCTATACAAATTTGTTTCTTTACAGTTCTGGTTTTATGTACTCTTGCCACTGGTATGTTCTTCCTTATGCCCTAATACATGGAAAGAAAAAATGATTTTACCACAAAACACCATACTTGTAACTATGAAAAAACCCTGAGAAAAATTGAAAATAGTTTTTCCTGATTTTTTAATTGTAATTTTTCATTTGCAGTGATGATGTTTAACTTCATTGATAAAATACTAATGTAGAAAATGTCTGAATGTGCCTTTCGTATAATAATAAAATCCACTATTTCTAATGTTTTATTCCTGCTATGTTCCTTAAAGAAACTAACAGTATTTTTCAGTGAAACTGTCTGAGAACATGAAAGCCTCTTCATTTAAAAAAATGCAAAAGGTTAGCCAATCTCAATAACAGAATTCTACTGTATGTCATTAGTTAGGTAAATCTACTCTCTGTTGTCAGATAATAAAAGCTTTATTAAGTTTTTATTAACTTTAAAAGCTAGTTTTCCTTTGTAAACATAGGTATTCATTCCTCATTCTTTTCACTCATGTATCTGCCACATTCTTCCTTCTCGCTGCCCTGCAAAAAAAAAGATGTAAAAATGAAACTTACGCAAATATCATCTATATTTTAATAACTTTATAACACTGTGATTTATTTTTTGCATGCTTTCTTCATTTGGCTATTTGCAGAAGACAATTTGACTAAGGGCTAAGACCAAATTGTGGATATTTGTAAAGGGAGATATTAACATGCTCTCTGTCCTTGGTATTTTTAAAACCTAATGGAACTCTCTTCCTACAGTTTTACATTGATCCAGCAAAGCTGCTACCCCTTCAGAGATTTTTGCCAAGGCCACCCGGAGAAAAAGGTCCTCCCAGAGGAGGTGGTAGAGGAGGACGTGGCGGTGGACGTGGAGGAGGAAGAGGCGGTGGTAGAGGTAAGATCCCAAGAATGGAAGCTGCATAATGTTGGGGTGGTTTTGGGGTGGGATGTGCTTTTGGGGGGCTTTGTTTTGTTTCGTTTTGGTTTTTTTTTTGGGTGGGGGTTTTTTTTTGGTAAAGCTGCGGTTGAGTGGTTCAGTATCAACAGTTGTATCGCAAAGAAAAACGTTACACGTATTTCTGTTCGATAACTCAATGAAGGAGACAGTGATATCTTCCCAATGGCAAGACCTGGGCTTCTGTAGCTAGCTAAATAATAGCTCCAAAGCATAGGGAGGAGGGTACGCTGATTTATGACCAAGACAGAAAGCGTGACTGCTAAGAAACTTCATGGTAAAAGGTTGTAGATAATACGCACTCAAAACTCAGTGAAAACTGTATTTTTAGTATGTTCTAAAAATCTAGTTTGGACAAAATACTTGAAATGCAGTGTTTGAAAGAGGGGTGAATGACCTGGTAGATCTCATCCTTTTTTTTTGAACATATCTATGATGTACTCCTCAATTAAAGCTGAAGTTTAATTTTTTCTTACATCACACTTCCTTGCCTCTTTTCCCTACCCTGCCCCTTTGCAGTGAGGCCTGTGTTTCAAAATTTTTTTTTTTTTTTGGTTGGTGTGTTTTAATGTTCTGTTGAGTTGTAAGTAATAATTATTAATTAATAGTTGTAATTAATTTTTTGCTCCATGAAGGAAGTATATTGTGGAGTTTTGTTAGTGTCTTTAGTATTTTGGGCATTGTATATCAGATATTAAACAATAACTAAAATGCTGTAGATGGTCCTTAGAAGAAACAAGGTACTAGTGATTGACCTAGTAACTGTCCAGCAATTGACAGGTTCTGGTTTTTTGTTGTTGTTCTTTTCCTTTCAGAAGCTGTCAATGAAGTAAGTTGTTATGCATAACAAAGAATTAATATGCTCCTCAAAGTGTAATTTCTTTCCTGTGTTTAGGAGGATTTGGAGGAGGAAGAGGTGGAGGAAGAGGAGGAGGAGGAGGATTCAGAGGAGGAAGAGGAGGAGGAGGAGGATTCAGAGGAGGAAGAGGTGGTGGAGGAGGCTTTCGAGGTGATGTGCTGTTTTTACATTTCAGTAATAAGAATGGCTCCCAATTTCTCAATCTTTTAAATATTAAACAGAATGTTGTATTTTTTAATGTCTTATAGATGTTTATAGTTTTATGCAAAAAGTTTCTGTGCATCACAGTAGCTAGCTTAAACTGAAGCCACAGTATCTGCATTTTCTGATGCTTGTGTAAGACCATGCTAGGTTTTTTTGCTTTCATCTGTGGGAACACATAATGATGATAAATTATTTTATTCTATCAACTCATTTAGTGTTATGTATATAATTTATTTGCTTTAAATGCATCTAAGATGTGAATTGTTAAGTGTATTTTTCTTCCCTCTTAAAATAGGAAGAGGATATTAAAAATGGAGCCACGAGTATCTCCCTGCTGTCTTACCGTATCACCTGCAGAAGTGAAGAACAAGGAAAAGGACCCTGAAAAAGTTCTTTATAAAAAGAACTTGAAGCTGTAAAATGACAATTATTTTTATACTTATTGACTGTTGATCAACACAGGAGGAGAGCGTAGCCCCAGGCGAAGAACTGAAAACTGCTCTGAATATACTTGAACTTTTTTAACTAAGCCAGCATTCAATGTTTTTCTTAAACTGTTTCTGACAAGTGACGTAGTCAATTGTTGACTTCACGTTGGAGTTTGGAGTGAACAGTCAATTGAAATGTTTTTTCAAAAAACCCTACGGGTTCACTGCATGCACATTCGTCAGTATGAACCTGTTACCCAGGTGTGACTGATCCCTAGTTCTCATCCTCTTTTTATATTGAATCTTCTGGGTTGCTCTAAAGTGGACATGCTGTTTAAACAACCTTTGTGAACCTTTTTTTACAAACTAAACTTCAAAATTTTGTGCTGATAGAATTTTTTTTATACATAATAATGTATAAAGGAAAGGAAGATAGCAAAGGATGTTTTGTCAATTTTTCTGTATAAATCACAATGAAAGCCAAAGGCATTAAGATATGTTCTTCTGCTATGTAATGAATAAGACAAGGTTAATTAGAATTGCTCAGGGTTTATAACCACCCCCACCTCCCCTTTAGCCTGTTTCTCTTGAGGTTTTGATGTCCTGGCACTGCAGCTCTGTGGTGCTCTGAGTTTGCGTAGGGCTAAGATTAAGTAGCCCATCATAGGCTTCCTCTGCACACAGTGCTTTCAGTTACGTATTGCTTAAAAAAGGCATGAAAAAAAATCTGCAGGAGTCTTTTTTTCTCTTTAATTGGGTGCATTATGAGGATTGTTGAAAAGCTAGTACCTCTCTCTTCTGAAGGATAGAGGAGAACAGGGTACCTCTCAACTCTTTAACTTCAGAAATAGAATATAAAAGTAGAATCTCCCTGGATTTCATCTGGATACAGGAGTCCATTCACAGACTCTAATACCAAGCACTTTGAGGATCTGTAGAATCTACATGAAAGTATTTTGAACATCTTGTTCAGTGTGGAAAGAAGTACATTTCAGAACTGATCGTACTGTTACTCTTTTTAATTAATGACTGTAGTAACAGGAACATATTAGCCTTCTGCTTAACAAAAAGAAATAGGTAATTTGTCAACACCAGGATTGGACAGTTACTAGTAATTTTAACAAACCTAACTCTTAGGTTGAATAATCTCTGGAACAAAACTTGAAACAAGGTAGCAAAACAAATGTTCAAGAATTCGATTAAGTCTGAACAGGTGCTGTATATGATAATAGATTAAAAATGTTCTTCAGCTTAAAAAAAGAACGACAAAACATTGGAATTTCTGCTTTTGTGGGAAGAAACTGAGTATGCTGTTCAGCCACAGCACAATCAGGAGTTGAGGGATACTGATTATTTTCCTGGTATTGCTACAGACGTAACTTTAATGAGGTCAGTTAAATCCAGACCTCTGAAAATGTTTAGACTTTAGTTGCTGTGTATGGCTAGGCCTAAATGACTTAGGGCTCTGACTTGAGGCATTGTGGAATTGCCCCGTATCTAGACAAAATCCTATGCAAGTCGTTGCATCTCTGGCATGCCACACTGCGGTTGAACAATACCAACCTGCAGTGAAGCTGGAATTGTCATTACTTTTGTCACATTTGTCATTGCATCCTCTGCTGTGCTGTACTTTCTCACTGATGCTTCAGTGTAGCTAGTTGTGTGTAGCTGACTTAGATCTTTCCTTATTCTTCCGGCTTTGGAAGACTAAAACAACAGAGTCCTCACTCTTACACCAAATTCATGCTGTGCTTTGATATTCTCACTACATGCTTTAGGGACATACTTTTTCCCAGGATAGCAGAAGACTGTGCTGACATCACCTTTAAATTGCATGATGTGACAGCTGATGTTTCAATTGCATGAAGTACCATCTTGCAGCCTAGGACACGAAGTGTATGCTTTGAATCTCACAGCAGATGGAGCGGTGAGTCAGCCTGAAGCTGTTGCAAGGCCAAAGCAAAGACTTTTACATCTGTGTGCGGAGGGGTTAAAGAAATAGCCGTTGCAGCTTTAGAGGGAAGATTGCCCTCTTGATTATAGGGAACTGGATTGCAGTCCCAGCTGAGAAGTTCATGAGGAGCATGATGGCATGCCCTGCGCATACAAATGGTATTGGATGGGATTAACACAAATAGCCAGAGAAAACTTAAAATCTTAGGTCTTTGTGGAGGTTGTAGGATGTTCAGATGCTGATGGAAGAACGTCCTTAGTGATTTGGTGTGAAATGAGATGATATGAGGAAGCAGTGTCTGGATGTGTCTGCAATGTGGTGATGCCTTTTTTTTTTCTTCTTTTTTCTTTTTTTTTTTTTCTTCCCTCCTTCCCTGTTTTGGGGAAGGATGGTGTTTGGTTGTGGCAAGGCCCATCCAGTCCCTGTTCTGCCTTGTCTTCTCTGCACCGTGGCATAAGCCTGCCCTCCGAATGCAAGTAGTTGCTAACTGTAATGGATGAAAATACAATGTCTTAAAAAAATTAAGACAATATTTGTCTGCAGTGTAATGCTGCAATGAGCTAAAATACAGGTTTTCTAATTTTATATGATGTCTTCATCACTGTCTTGAACTTTTTATTCAAATCTTATCTGTGATTCTGTCCCTGTGCTCCTGATCCTAGTAAGCGAAGTGTTGAGTTTTATATATGTGCTTACAGATGTCCTAGGCTTTTTCTGCAGAGATTGGAAAGGTGGGCTCACCAGCACCCTGACAGAAATAAATACGTTGGCAGAAATGGGAAGTTTCAAGTAGCTGTAGTGTCTGGGGAAAAAAAAGTCACAGTGCAGTTTGAAGCCAGGGGGATGGGGGGAAGGTGTTAGTGGCAGTGTAGGCTCTCGGTGACAGTTTGGTTTTTCCCTGGGTTTCTCCTCACTGGCAGCTTTTGGGGCAAATGACTTGGCCACCTAAAGAACTTCTCACCTGCCACCCGCTCCAGCAGCAGAAAGGGGGTGGCTGTCCTGCAGTACCCCTCTGAAGCTCGGGAAGAAGGTAGGCTGCAGTGTGCCCCACGGGGCTTGGCCTCCCACCCAGGACACAGTAGTAGTGGTGTCACCTACCTGTCTCCTTGTCCGTCTGCATGTGCTCACTGCTGGCCGAGGCAGAGCATTCAATGACCAAGTCCCATTTCCAAAATAAAGTTGCAGGTGAATGCGTTAGCCAATGCAATATTTCACCCAGACACAGGGTCTGACTTTCAGCTAATTTTGAAAATGACAGCTAGTAAATCACTAGGATCAAGTTGCTTAAAGGTATTTAGAAGACCTTGAGCCTTTTGTCCTTGCCACACTAAAATTCTGGGGTTTTTTTGTAAAGCTTAAATTGTTGCCCATTGAGAAGGGCTTTAGCATCCCTGTGTTTCTTCTTGGAGGAATGTTTTTTCTCCTTGTGTTTTCTGTAGTTGCTGGGAAGAGATGGTTCAGTATAGTTCATAGATTTGCTATGTTACTTTGAGAGAGAAATCTGATGAAGTGCAGAAAATAATTGGGATATTTTAATTTACGTCTGCAGCACTGGCTGTTGCAGAACAGAAAGGATTCTCTAGCACTGACACGAAATTGTGGATGTTTGCCTGAAGCAATGCTGGATGGTCACATACATACTGGTGCAAAGTTATTTGTGGTTGTGCAAAGCATTGTCTTGGCAAGAAACAGTGTTGTCTTTAAGAAAAAGCATAGCTGCTGCAGGAAGTATGGCAAGTAAAAAGCTTTGTGGAATCACATATTTTTCAGGGCGTTTTCTTCAGTCAGCTGAAAAATCTCTTTGGAGTCAAACTTTTCTAATCAACAGTTTAAATGTTGTAAAAGTCTCTGTGGTGAAGAAAAGTAATTTATTAATTTGATTTCCAGTGGTTTTGAACTATTTGCACTTGTTTGTGAAAATAAGATTGAAGGGAAGTTCTGCCTTCTAGAGCCCTCTTGTGGTGATGTGCTTAATAAACGTGGGAGGATTTTGTTCTGGTGGTCTAGTGCAGTTACCACTGAAAATAGGAAAGAGGTTTTGTTTTGGTTTTGTTTTTTAATTTTTTTAATGCAAACGGTAAGTTACTTTACTCTTGTCGCTTGCGGATTGACATATACTTTCCACATGACTGAGAACAACTTGCTAAACCCTGTAATGAGTCTTGCATTGCCCCGTATCTATAGAGATACCTACAAATTGAAGAATGGACTTAAACAGAAATTGCATTTTGTTGCTACTGATCTGTGACAAGCAGGAAGTAAAAGCACCATTTGAGGTTATAAAGTGCTCCCCCTGACACTAGTAATTCTGTCTCTATTGGAGGATTAAAAACAGCCTGAGGTTTTGGATATTATTTTTTTTCTTATGCCAGCATTAAAAAGCAATGTGGTAAACCATATTTTATCTGGCTTAGGAACTGTTGTTCCAACTTCCTGGATTACTTGTATACTTTAATATTTAATTCCTTGCTTTATCTTTTTGGCTTGTTTTATGAACTGCAGTGTTCTAGAAAAAATTACTTTAGGTTAATGATAAGTAATGTCTACCTTTAATTTTCACTTTTTTCTCTCAATTTCTGTTGCTGTAAAATTAGCCAAATTTAAGACAAGAGGAGATGGAGACAATGGGATAGTATATAGGATGGACTGCGTATATTAGAAGCTTGCGTTTGAACCGATAAGTATAAAATCTGTATGGTCCCATTAACTGCTAGTCTTAAGTCTGGAATCCTATTTGAATAAAAATAGTAATGCTTCGCTTCTCTGAGACAACCGGCATTGCAAGCTCTGACTTCTGTGGAAGCTGCAAGATCTGAGATGCTTTTGAAAATCTTGCCAAAGTTTCAGGGGAGGAAAGCAAAGATATCAAATTATCACTATGCTTTTATCTGTCGAGGCAGGACTATGGGGCACTAGGGAAGTGGCTTCATTGCCAAACAGATCATCTTTCCTTTCGGAACCCTCCCACCCTTTTCCTGCCTAATCCTCTTCTGACAGGAAAAATACCGTAATAAAACAAGTACTCTGAGAACTGTGAGTCTAGATCTGTGGCATTAAAGAAAATGTTTCCTGGTAGAACTGTAACACATGATCATCTGTAGTAATGATGACTAAATGTTGTGACTGCACAAGTTTTATATCAAAATTTTCTTACCTTTAGATTCGAATGGGTGAAAGATGCAGGATGTCTGTTCTGGAAAGCTGAGGAGTGGGAGGGAATGCTCTGTGAGTGTTTCATGGGTTAGAGAGCACTCTTCAGGTATGCTTCCTTTCTGTGGGATGGCTTTATGCCTCAATACTGCCTGTGTCCCTACACCCTTACTGCTGCTCAGAAGACACAGCCCTAGCCAGGGAGCCTGCTTGGGCTGCCTGTCAACCACAGACAACTGAAGAACCACTGGTTGCTCATCCTTGTCACTTTTATACCCAGTCTGAGTACAAAACGAGACAAAAACTGTATGAAGGGGAACTGGTAGGAAACACCTTTGATTACTTACACTGATACTGCATATGAGCTCTTTGGGCAAGGGCTTACTGCAGCTAATATTTATGCAGGATTTTGTAAAAGGTCTTTACTTTGGTGTGCTGCTGCTTTGTCATTGCAGAGAAGAAAACTTGAGCTTCTGCTGCACAAGGCTTTGGAAAATGCCTAAAAATTTTCTGCCCAGTAACATGCTTAGGTAAATTTGCCGAAAGTAACCTTACATGTATGTGTTCAGGAGAGGGAGGGTGTTCAGACTTGTAAGGCAGATTCAAAACCATTTTCTGCAGATCAGGCTATTTTAGAAATGTAGCAATTGGGTTTTCTGAAAGTCGTGCTTCGCTTTAGAAAAATTCTGGACTGTGTTCTTGTGTCTACCTCAGCTTAAGAGTTTAAATCAAACTAAGAATCTTGAAGAAGTAGGTCTTTAAGGATTTGACTGAATGGACTTTAGTGTAAGTGTATCCTGCTTTTTAAAGAAATTTACATTTGTGTCTTTATGTTGTGCTGTGGTTTTGTGTGTTCGCTGTGATGATGGGAATTAATTCCAAGCCAGGCTGATGACCAACTGACCTGAGCCAACTTTTGTTAAGGTTTCCAAAGCATTGCACAAGAGGTTTGAAGGAAAAAGTTTGGGGGCATGTGACAGTTAATCTCTTTAGCAGTAAGAATGAAGTTTAAGCATACTGTTGGAAATGTACGCAGCTCTGTGCTGCTCTTTGTTTTAATTAACAATCTCCTGCATAGATTGGGAGCGTAAACTTCTTTGCACTTTAGACCAATTAAATCGTGCTTGGAGGCTGTCAATGGTGGGGGCAACTCCCCTCTACCCCCCTTTTTTTAATTGTTCAGTGAGTCTGTTGAATAATGAAAGAATTTGCCTGGCAGGGTTTTGTAGTGTTTCATCGTCTTGATGAATTATTGCAGAGGATAGACGCCAGTCTCTTTTGTCCAAAATGCATTGGAATGATTCATCCAATTCCTCAGAAAGTGACAATGAAGCTCATTCAGCCTTTACACAGACCGAGCACAACATAGTTGCAGCTTACTTAATAACAGCAGGTATGGGCCTTGGCAAATTGTTGCATAACTTTTTAAAATAGAACCGTAGATCTGAATGCTCTTTTTGTATAGTACCACCGATGGTATTTCATTTTGTATTACACAAATGTCTGATCACTTTTTCTCCATAGTTTCCTGACAAGTTAGCAATCAGCAGGCTGACTGAAGTGTGCAGAAATGTCTAAGTTTTCTGCTCTATATTTGAAGGCAGCATTGTGTCTCGAAAAATATATTTTGTTGATATGTAATTATAGAAGAGAGTGAGAATTAATTTCTGCCAGCTTGCAGAAGAGATAAAAATAAGGCATAGCTGTCACATCTTGCATTTTTCTGTGATGTGCTCGAAGCTATCTTGAGATTTCTCTTGGGCCACATGTTCGTAGTAATATATGTGTAGTCTGAGCATGTGAGCGGGTGTCTGTTAGGGGGATGTAAGGGGAAGGGTTGGAATGTGACTTAGAGGGAGGGAGCTGGTCATTAATCAGAGAAGAGCAGACTCCAGTTGCAGCTGTATTTTTCACCGATGACACATGTTAGAAAAAGCATGCTGGAAGGCTTGACATCGTGTTTGTTGCCTGTGACTGCAATGGCCTTTGGCTAAACCTGAATGATTATGGAATTCTTTTTTTCTTCCTTGAAAACTTTCTCATTGTTACAACCACAGCTGCTTCAGTAATGTTTTTCTGAAGCAGAGTGCTATAGCACTGACCAAATACTGAAACCTACTGTGTTGAAATATAGGCCTTTTATACCTTTATTATGGAAAATTAAATCCATTTATAAATACTTTATTCATAGACTATACCATATATTTTCTGTGTTATCATTAGCTTTTAAACTACTTTAAAATATTAATGTACTTTAAGTTTGTATGAAATAGTATTGCTGATGGCCACATTTTATTTAGCGTATCTGGTACTTATCATCTGAAGTAGTAAGTATCAAATTGCTGTTCTGGTAAAAAGGGTATTTTTGAATGCAAAGGCAGTAATTTATTTCAGTTTTTTAGAGAAATCGGTAGAACAGCTACACAGATCAGTAGACTTGTTAAGAAGCTGTAGATGATGTAGATGATGGTCAAGTATTGGAAGACTAGATGCAGTGCTGCAGTACTGCTACATTATTTGCAGGTAACTGGATCTATTAGGTGCTGCAAATATGAATGATACTTGTTGTGTTTTTTACTTAAAATTGATTACATTGTATGTAAAAGGTGGTCTTTTCAGATAGTTTGACCGCATGGTGTTAGGGATCAAAGCTATCGTCTGATCAATGGGATTAACCAGAATCAACCCAGCTCTTCTTTCTTAATCTTGCAGGGAAATTAAATGCTTGGGGTTTGGTTTTTTTTGTTTTTTTTTTTTTTAATACTTTGTGGTTTATTTGTTGGTTGTTGGTTGGGTTTTTTTGTTATTATAATTGGGGGAGTCTAGTAAATTTGCACCTGTAGCTTGGACTTTGCTTTCTTAATGAGGAATGTTTTTGACAGTTGGGTCTATAACGTCTTTGAAAGTATGATTGATTGCTTTGCAAATGCCTTACCATGGCAAATCTCACATCTGGAAAATTTAAGCTGTATTAATAAGCAGATGTCTAAGAATAAGAATGAAGTACAGGTACGGTGTTCATCATTATGCTGCTTTTAAAAAGTTTGAATGCTTTTTACAAATAATTGCTTTGTTTTCTGAGAAGGAAGTCATTGATAAGTATTGCAGGCTACAGTGGTCTGTATTAATTTTAGTGATGACAACAGGGATACTCAGGCTGCAGGAAGCAGTACTGTCTCATGGATATCCTTCAGTTTATAATGGTGAAATGCTCTGGTATCATTTTAAAATGCTAACTGGAAAAGTAAATTCCGTGTTATACATTGTTTTCATGCTACTATGTGTATTGCTTAACTCTGTTAAGGCTTGAATTTGCATTTGATCTGCCTTTAGTTTTTGTTGCTTCCTTGAGAAGAAGGAATATAAGAAATTCTTCTGCTCTTGATCAGGTCGTGATGTTTTTATCTGCATCTTGACAAAACTACAAGGTTTAATGGAAGAAATATGGGAATAGCTGTCTAACCCTACAGTGTTTCATAGGCCAACTGGCAGCATCGGTGTGCTTTTTTCTGAATCACATGAGTTTGTCCCAGCTGACAGTTTCAGGTTGCTGAAAGTCTTGGCTTGGTCTGCACTCCCTACCCTCTAAGAAATGCAGAAACTTTGTTCTACTTGACCTGATTCTCAGAAACAGGGAAGAGAGCATGTCTTGAATCGACATGTTTTTTCTCACTTTGTTCAAGATGGAATCCATCTTCTTTCTTACATTTTGCTCCCCAGAACATTTTTTTTTTTTTTTTTACTTTGGCTCTTTAATTTGTTTTAGTGGTGCTGAAATTTTTAATGAATATAGGTTTAGCAATTTCCACTTTCTCTTCCCTGGTTTGGTGTGTCATGTCCCCCCCCCAACTTCATTTTAAGATTGGGCTCTGAAGCACTAAATTTAGGTGTGTCTGACACGATCCTTCCCTCACCCTGAGGATATGAGTTTACAGTCCTGTTGTATTTCTGATTTCATTCTTGGTAGCTGTAGTATCTGTTCAAGCATGCCTCATAAGAAGGCTGTACTGTTTTATAAACATGTAATTCTATTTTGCTTCCTTTTTCCCAAGAGATGACGTACTGCCTGTCAACGGGAGAGCTGACAGAACCAGCGCTGAGAGCACTTTTACTATGGTGTTGGTTTCAGATTGGATCCCCAGCTCCCCCCTTTTGTTCATTTTAGGGGCTCATGGCATCGCAGTATCATTCCTGAAATGTGTGAATATATGAATATGATAGCTGGTGGCATCTATGTGGCTGTGCACCTCCAATGTAATCTTTAAGGTGTGTTTTATGTACTAAGCAAGAGACTTGCACCTGAGAACAGACATGCTTGGTGGTTTTAAAAAGAGAATGGAAAGAGAGATAGGCAAGGATTAATTATCATTTTGTCTCATTTGATTTTAAAATTACTGAATCTGTTAAGAGAGCTTCTGTTAGGTAGGAGGTTGGTACTGATTAGTAAAATGTTGCAGTGCAACTTCTTCTATGAGTTATAGGTATAATAAAAAGGTACCAATTTACATATTTGAAATGGAGAAACTCCCTTTAAGAGCTGAAGAATTGGTGGTGTCCCTAGTGTCCATTATCCAAAGTATCATCTTTGTTATATTTTTATGGATGTTGTTATGATTGCACTGGCTTTCCTTCTGCCCTTTTTCATATCTGTCGTGGTATTAACATAGCTCTTGCTGAGCATAGTGGTTCAGATGGTACTTCTGATGTGTATTTGACCCTAGAAATATCTGCCTCAGTTTGATGCACCGGGGTGTGTGCTGATATTTATACATCTATGGATTGTGTTCCTGTGGACTGCCAGTGATGAAGTCCACAGGACTTTCCATGATTTGAAGGAATTTCCATATTAATACTAGTTAAAGTCTTCAAAATTCAACTGTAGAGTTGAAGTGCTTGAAACTGATTATTGCCCTCAGGTTTTCTAATCCTGCTGATTTGAGGTTATTGTTTGAACTGCAGCGTGTTTGTAGTCAGACTGAAACTGATGTTAGAGATTTTTAACTGGGCTGCAGCATTGACAGTGACAGGTGGAAGAACATCGTATAATACTTAAAAACCCTATTGCCCTTTCCACAGAGGCGTGTCGGCAAAAAGTAAGCTCTGTGTGTCAGGTCTTTGGTGGAGCCAATAGAGGAGCAGAAATCCCATCAGTGAGGGTGATGGGTTGCTGGGGGACCAGAGCAGGATGGGCAGTGACTGTGAAAGAACATGGGTCTGTTTTCAGAAGTCCACATTCAGTATGACAGCCATTCACTCAAACTCCTTGCAGAACTATCCCTCAGATCTGTGACGATGAAAAGTACAGTGTTTTGATTCATAGGTCAAACTTTTAAAGTAAAAAAAAAAAAAAAAATAAAAATTCTGAGGGGCATTTCCATGGATAATGTGTTGTTAGGCTTTTACCAAAATAGCATTCCACTATGCACTTGTAATTTAAGGTGCCCAGGCTATACAAGTGTTTGTAAGTTTAGGATTTGGTTCAGTGATACTGTAACAGCTGTGCCAGACTAAGGGATCTATGGATGACTCTTACAAATTCCTGTTGTTATTTGCAAGCTATTTTTTTAATGGCTGTGTTTGCTAGAACATGTTGGAATTTTCTGTTGGTAAGGGCTGCGTGTCTTTCTCTGCTGAGGTGTGAGGGGGAGTTTTTAACCTTAATAGCTGTCTAGTAATAGTAGGTTAGTAAAAGTCTAGAAGATGGGAGTTTGCTCTGGATATATCTGCAACAGACTAGAGTCTGAAAAGAATAAAACCACAGCAAAACCCTCCCGTTCTGTGGGAGTGCCATGTAAACTCACTGCAAGAGCCATGCAGTGGGATTTGGCTAGGAAAGAGGAATAGCAGGAGAAAAGCAGGATCTGGAGGTTTTAATACAGGTCACCAGGATCAGAAAAAGCTTGCTGATGCATAGGGTCGTGAAGAGTGTCCTGGATGCCTTGGAGAGCATTGTTAAGTCCAAAGTAAATTCCAGAGGGACTGGACACCAAGAGAGGAGAATGTACATTTTAGCTTTAGTACTGTATTTCTTTATTACAACTCTTTGTCTACTGGCCTTTTCTTGGCTTGCCTAATAATAGACTTCAGGCACAGTTTGAGTCAAGCCAGGTCAAAGAGGTTTAAAAATACACAGGTTAGCGAGGCAGGAGCAAGTTCAGTGCACAGCTGGACTTTTACCGTGGCCATGACACAGCCCCAGAGCTTGTCAGGTGGAGGGAAGAGCTGCCACTGTGGCAGGCTGTGCAGATCTTCAGACCATTTGACAAGCCTTAGAAAACACCATTTGCAGCAACCTGAGTCAACTCTGATGCTTGCAAAGAACTGGGACCTCATGAGCAGAGAGGGAGTTAGTCTGGCTAGAATAATGGTAGCAAAGTCAAAGCTTCTATATTCCTTTTGCCCAGGATTATTGTCTGAATGCATTCTCTGCTGAGAAAGGAAAATCTCAGGTGTGGCAGGGGCCTTCTGCTAGATCAGGTGAATCATAAGGCTCACTTTTTTTAGCCAGTCACCAGCCTGCACTCTTTTTTGCCATGGAAGACAGCACTGTACTTGGTGGCCAGAGTGTTTGAATTGTAAGCCTAGATGCTTTTGAATTTCTGCTATGCTTGTTGTCATTGCATCAGAAGTCCCAGGTTGAGAAAAACACTCGCTTTTGTCCCTTACTAAATCCAAGTGCAAGTTATCTAATTGGAAAAGGTTTTTTTCTCCTTTTCAGGTGTCTGTCCTCTTTGCAAAATTGTGCTTGATTGAAAATAAAACTTGTTTAGGACTTAGATGTCAATAGGCTGCATTTTCTTCTACATGTATATTACTGGCTGGTGTGCATCTTTTGTAAAATTTCCCTTTTTCTGTTTCTACAGGAGTGATAAGCATTTTCAGTAACATTGTTGTGTTAGGCATCTTTGTTAAGTACAAAGAGCTTCGGACAGCAACCAACGCAATTATTATCAACTTGGCTTTTACTGACATTGGTGTTAGTGGCATTGGTTACCCCATGTCTGCTGCTTCAGACCTGCATGGAAGCTGGAAATTTGGATATACTGGATGCCAGGTATTGCAATTCAGTCAGAGAGAAAGTTTTGAGCACTTAAAAGCAAGCTGAGAAATAAGTAGTAGCTCTACCTGTTATTAGTTCTTTTAAGAGATAAGCTAGAGATGCAAAATTTGACTCTAGACCTGAAGCTGATGTTCTGTAATGTCAGCAATTTCTGGGTGTAGGATTTGGTGTGAATTTGATTCCAAACTTATATTTATAATCTGAAAACATTAAAATGTAACCTTATATTTATCAACTAAAGATTTTGAAATAGCTGTAAGCAAGTTTAGGAAATTGAATCCCCAAATGAAAATGTTTTATAGTAGCACATGCACATTTGATGACTTGATAGTTAAAAGACTTTGGATGTGGCTACTGTTTTGATGATAATCTTGACAGATCTTAATGAGTTCTGCTTGGCAAATACATGTTCTTTTGGATGGGACTGTTAGGATATCCAATATGAAGGCCTGCAAGGCTATTGGTCTCCATTTAAGATTTAGGCTAATTTTAATAGCTGTTTGCTTTTAAAAATAGATTGACTGAAAAATCATACTTTGATAGCAGAGAGATGGTGCCCTTTGCTCACTGTGTACAGTGATTTAAATCTACTTTTTTAAAGACTGTTGGGCTTAGGTGCCCAGGAAAATTAATAGTAGTGTGAAGGTGTATGCTGAAAATGTGACTCAAGGAAAATATTTGCAACACTGTACATTGTGGACCTTTACATAATGGATGTTTATAACAATCTGACATCCCTTGCCTGAAAACACAGTTATTTCAAGCTCAAAATTCAGTCACTGTTTGACAGGAAGCTTCACTTTTAACATCTTTTGATCTAAACTGACTTGTAGTGGGTTGAAGTTGATGTGAAATCTCACTACCGATGCTTTGGGAGTAAAGATCCCTTGAAGTACAACTCCTGTCAACCTAAACCAAATGAATCATGTGAACTGAGATGGCTAAATGTCATGTAGTTCCATCATAATGTCTGGTAGCATGTGGTCTGGCACAGGGCTCTATTTTGGGGGTGCCAGTGGTACCACAGCCCTCCCAGTCATCCTTCCCGGTCAGGCTGTCCGTGGGATGACTGGGCAGACACATTTAGAGCACGTTGGGATTGCAGCATATGTCAGCGTAGTAGATCTGACACGTGTAAAAATGGAGTCCGATGGGGAAAATCCATGTACCATATCTGTGAATTAAGTGTAGTTATACAATAGAGGAGAGAGTGACAATTCAGAACCTCACATTTGCTAAAGCCATAACTTTTTCAATGAGTCAAATGCTCTTCAGGTTTCTTTAACATATGTTGAAAACATTAATTGAACTCCCCTCCCCCCAACCTCCAAACTCTTTGTCTCTGAATCTCGAAATTTACTTATTGAAGTATGGTGTTTGCTTTTTAGACTACTGTCTTTAGGATTTCTGATGTGCACATGAGCAGGTTGCTTTTGAAATGTTTAATTTTAAATAAGCCAGCTCCAAATTGCCTATTTTGAATTAGTTCAGTACCTTGCTTATGGAAGAGAACACTGGCTGAATGTCATGTGTCATAGTGCCTTTGATTCAGTCCACAAATTTGTACTTGTACCTTTGAAAGATTTCTCAGAAAGGATTTTTTTGTTTGTTTTAATTTCAGATCTATGCTGCATTAAATATCTTTTTTGGGATGGCAAGTATTGGTTTGCTCACTGTTGTTGCAGTTGACCGTTATCTGACAATCTGCAGGCCTGATATAGGTACTGTACTTATGGTCAAAAATGGCTCACTGTTGGGCTTCTATGAAATAAGTATCTAATTGTATTGTTTTCTCATTAATAACTCCAGAATTACAGTGCTGGGCATAAATTGAATTTAGGGCATGATCCTACAGTACTTAGTTAAATAAGTTGTCTGGTTGGTGTGGATGGTACTGCTTGTGAAAGTGAAAAATTTCACAATTAGGCTGTTATTCTGTTTATAAGTTGCATTTTCATCACTGTTTCCAGTCTTTAAACACATCCATTTAGAGAAGCACGTGAAAAGCCTCTAGCTGTGGGAGGTTTTGACCACTGTCAAGCTGGTGTGTGCCTCTAGTCTTAACACAGTATGGGATGTTTTTCTCTCTTCTCTGTTACAGCTGTATTGTAACAGTTAATTCCTCCCCCGCAAGTATGCAAAGATGTACTTGAATGCAGTGCTACGTAATAAACTTTTTGGCTCGAGGTTAGGATCAGGTATTGCCTGAATGCTGTGAGTTGCAATGGGTGATGGTATTTAAATGGTGTTTAAGGCTGGAAAGCTTGAGATGTCATTCATCAGCACGAAAAAGGTATGCTACAGTGTTTGGGAGTGTAGGCCTTTGAAAGGATCATTATTAACCTGGTATGTGCTTGCTGGAAGCCACTTATTGTTCAAATATAACACAGGAAAGCAGCAAAAGATGACAATGGTTTGTGATTGTATGTGCTTGGCCACAGGAAGAAGAATGACTGCCCGTAGCTATGCCACTCTAATCCTTGCTGCTTGGATAAATGCAGTCTTTTGGGCTTCCATGCCTACTGTAGGCTGGGCTAGCTACGCTCCGGATCCAACTGGAGCAACTTGCACAGTAAATTGGAGGAAAAATGATGTGTAAGATTCCCCTTCACCTTTTCTTTTAAATTTGCTGTCTCATTGGAGGTTAAAATCATTTAATTCACCACTATATGAGCATAACTACTTCTTTCTGAAGTATGAAGCCTAATTTATAAAAATAATTTTAAAACAATGGAAATAATATAGACTGAGTCTAGAAAAAACATAGGAATTGAGCCATGCTTGAAAACTGCAAGGCTTGTAGTTGCTAATAGAAAAAATAAGGCTGAAGAAAATTTTCCTAATTCTTTAAAAGCTTGTTTTAAAATTTCATAATCAAATCAAAATATCAAATTCTGTAGTAACTTTTCCTGGATGGCTATTTGTAAGTTACTGTGTTTTGTTTTTCTGTCTTATCAGGTCCTTTGTTTCCTACACAATGAGTGTAATTGCTGTTAATTTTGTTGTACCCTTAACAGTCATGTTTTACTGTTATTACAACGTTTCCCGGACAATGAAACAATGTGCCAGCAGTAACTGCCTGGAGAGCATCAACATAGATTGGTCTGACCAAGTAGATGTCACAAAGGTATGGTAAATGAGGCCATGTTTTGTTTTAAGCATGTTCTTTTGTGTTAAAATCTTGGAGGCAAAGGAACCTTTTAAGCACTTCTGTTTCCTACATTCCCCCTTTTCCTTTCATACTAAATATTAACTGAATTTTAGCCTTGCTGAAAACTCTTGGCTTGACTTAAAACACTAGAATCTTTACTTTTGGCATAATAGTCTTTCCAGATGAATAGTTACTTTGAAGTCCGAGAACAACGTGAATTTTCCTTGCCTCTGCCCTCTGTCATTACATAGAAATGCACGTCAGAGATGTCCTAGAAGGACTTTTACTCTCTGTGTCTGCGGAGTCCTTAGGCTTTCTGCTAGGTCCACGGGTGTATCTGGTCTGAAATGGTTTGGTCAGCTCTGGCTTGAACTAATGGCCTAGAAATTAAAGTGCATTTCTAAGGTCCTGAGCTGTGTGATTCTGACTCCTTGTTCTTTTTAGTCTGTTGAACTTATCTCTTTCTTACGTAAACAGTAGTAAGTGTGAGTTATGGCATAAAATGATACATCCTGCCTTGGAAGGTTGACATTCTTTTAATGTATAAAAGTCCTTGAGGAACCTTGAAGTTCTTGAGCTCCTTTGATTTTGTGTAAAGGTATGATTTATGGTTAGGCATGATAAAAAAAGTAGGAGAGAATTGGACGGAAGAGTGTGTACCTATGCTTTTGAATTACTTATCAATGCAAACGTAACATTCCTGGGAAGACTTTCTCATCGCTAAACTTTGAAAAATGGTATTTTTACCTAAAGATAATAATTTGAGCATTTTGCTCCTCTGAAGAACTTTCAGAATGCTTGAAACTGAGGATTCAGTTATAAATTTAGACTCACATTTGTGAAGAAAATGCATTTTTCCTGTTTTTGCAGTTGAAGAGAGCTTTAACTTTTTAAAAAAAGGAGAGAAAAAGATTGACGCTTTGGAATTAAGCAGTGTCCTTCTTTAGAACTGGACTGCTTGCTTTTTCACAGATTAGCATCTTCTAAGCTTTCTATGCACCAAACAAACTTTTAGACAAAAGCATTCTTTCTTTATATTATTATCAGTAGGTATTGCATTTGCATTTAAATAGGAATCTTCTGTGGAGAGAGTCACTGCTCGTTTATTGGTTATGCTCTAGGACAACTCATATAAAGTAGCTGTTTACTTCTTTTTTCTCATTTTGTTTATCATGGAAAGAGTGAATTAGGGTAAAGGTAAAATACACTAGGGAATCCTGTACATACAGAGAGCCCTGCAGTTTTGTTTTGTTTTCTAGTGATTTGTTTTGTCCTCTTGATTAATTCAAGATTTCCATTACTGATTCATGTTCCTGACAAAAGCCAGGAAAGTCTGTCCTGGTTGATTCCTCTCCTGCTCTCCCAGTACCCCCAGTTTGTTGCTGTTTAGTTCTAGCTGTGGCATGGTGTGTTCTGGGGTGTGAGCCCCAGCGTGCCCACATTGGTCTCTCTGGCAGGCAGGCAAAGATGACAGATGACTGCTCAGATCTCTCCTCAGTATGATGCTTGAGCATGGCTATCACATTTCATTAAACCAAGCAGACACTTCTGGGTTCCTTAAGTATACGGAACTGAATCTTTGTGTCCTGGAAAATTTACTTTCTTTTATTTAACTGTTCTGTAGTTAAGCCTTATGAAACATTTTTATTAGGTTGGTTGTTTGGCTTAGATTTTTCTCTCTGTTCATATTTATTGTTTGTAGTAACATCCCAGTGTGACCTGGTTTTTGCTGGATTCCTTCTACTTGGGCTCTTCAGAATGGCAAAAAGAGGTTATATTGGAACTTCTTTTTGTTGATGTCTGTGTCAAGTCTATTTTGAAAGGGAATCTGTCATTCTGATAGAGCATTTTGTCTTCAGGAAGCAGTTTTATCATCTTTTCACTAGCAAGGTCAGAAAATTGATTTCAGGTTGTTTACACCTGAACAGAAAACAGAGGAAGGAGCTAGGAAGTAGTTAAACTAAGGTGATTTGTTTCAAAGTTGATGTCTCCTATGGCTCAGATCGTGTTGATTACCTGACCATTTGTAAATGTAGCATTTTCTTTTCATAGGGATGGATAGCCATCCTCTGGTGGATATCAGACTGCAGCTCTTCAGATATGTATGATAATAAAAACAATAATACAGCTAAGGTAACCTGCAGTTTGAAGGAGGGGATTTGTTGATAGCTTGCAGTGCATTTCCAGCTCTGAAGTGGTGGTCATAATTCATGTGTGAAATCCTTTCTGGAGTCCTCTCTGGCCATGTAAACTTTTGATGGCCAGATTTAACATAATCAGTAGTGCTGACTGTGAGGGATGATTGTATATAATGAAATAACAGCATGCCAAAATAAATGGCAGTGTGATGAGATATTAAATCCCCTAAGTGAGATTCCAGTATAACCTGTCAGAATTTGTCAGGTGTGCTTGTTTATGTGTTGTTATTTGGTTCTGGATAGCTCTATTTTCACACAGGTGCATGTGCTTTTGAGGTTAGGTTGTGAGGACGTAATCTTCAGGTAATATGGGCTATGTTCCTCTTGTTTTACAGATGTCTGTTGTGATGATTGTAATGTTCTTGGTGGCATGGTCTCCGTATTCTGTTGTGTGTTTATGGTCTTCCTTTGGAGATCCAAAGACAATTTCTCCTGCAATGGCCATCATAGCTCCTCTGTTTGCAAAATCTTCCACATTCTATAATCCCTGCATTTATGTAATTGCAAACAAAAAGTAAGTGCTCCTAATTTAGTACCAGTCTACTTCATGATTTTAGCATATCGTATAACTATGGAATGATCATCTGTAGCATGTGACAAACTGATTAGTGAAGGGATCAAAGGGTAAGCCACTGTTGATTTACCAAAGATGACCTTTTGAACAGGAAAGTCTAAAAGAAATTGTTTTGATCATCATCAGAACTTATTGAATTGATAAAGATTTTAAAGACATTAGTGAAGCTTTTGTAAGACAGTTTTGAAAGTCCCTTTGTGGTTTCTCAAAGGCACTCATGGAATTTGGGTTGTATCAGCAGTAGACTGGTTTTAATGACTGTGACCAAAATGTGTGTCGGCTTAGTGACATGTAACTTCTGTGGATTTCCTTGCTTGATTTGGGATGTGTCATATTCTGACTGATTAGGATGGATTGACACTTTTCGTTAAAGTAAATCAGTGAAGTCTATTCTTCTGTTTTAAGCAAGCATATCAAATGCTCTAACCAACCCAGCACCTCTGACTGGGAACTGGGTTTTGCAAGGAGGCATGCTTCCTTTTTCTACTACCAGAGCTTGGGCGACCTTATCTGATCCTGCTGAGTCAATGAAAAACTATCTCATTTTTACCCTGTTCTGTAAGTTCATCTTTGTCGTGGCTATACGCTGTCCTGGCACAAGCAAAAGCTGCTGCAACCTCTGTTGTAGAAGAGATACAGAGCTTAACTGAGTTATTCCTGTACGTGGAAGTGAAAAAGACTCAGGTCCTTCTGAATTCCAAGTACACATTTTTTATTAAGTAAGTTTTACTAAAATTGAAAACTGTTGTAATACTTATGGCCAGCTTATTCAGTTTTTCTTTTGTATTTGGCTCTCCAGCTAACGATCTTTCTGCTTTTCCTTTCTTGTCCTTTACAGGTTTCGGAGGGCAATCCTGGCAATGGTGCGATGTCAGACAAGACAAGAGATAACTATTAACAATGCCTTGCCCATGAGTGTATCTCAAAGTGCACTGACATCATAGAACTCATGTCATTGGCCTGCATAAGTTACATGGAAAGGCGTGAAATCTGGGTGAAAGTTAATTAATCTTTTGGAAGATTAATCTTTCGGAATAATAATCTGCCCCAGCCAGCAGTTTTCTATTAATCACAATAATCTTTTTTAGATAGGTTAAAAAGAAAAAAAAAAAAAAAAAGACAAAAACCACTAAGACTTTAGTTTTTGAGAGTGAGGTTTATTGGCCCAATATGTCTGTCCCAAACAAAAAAGGCTAGTGAAGTGTTCACTGTGACTCTTACAGGATTGAACAAGGTGACACGGGGGCAGGGAGAGGCTGAAACAGGAAGTGCTTAAGTTCAGTAACATAGATTTTGCACCTGTAATTCCTTTAATTAGTTACTTTCCCTCAACTTCCCTTGAAAGTTTTCCAGACTTGAAATACTCTGGATTCTCCCTGTGTGAGTGTATTTCTATACCAAGTGTCCGTGTTGGTGTGCCTTCTAAAGTGCTGTTTCTGCATTAAGATATCAAAATATCTAGCCAAACTCTATAGAACCTGTTATTAGCTGTTAGGAATTTGAAGGAGTTTCAGGATATTTAATGTATTTTTGAAGTTTTGCCTCACACGACCAAATGAATTTGTAGGAAAGATGGCTTTTGTTTTAGTAATAGTACGTTTCTAGTACTTGTGACTGCACAGCAAATCCTGAAAATGAGACAAAATGCATCCTAAAGCTTGACGCTTGGGAGGCACATAAAACTGAGTAACGATGGTAATTTCAAAGACAATCTTATGGTCATATAGGACTGTTGTGTAATTTTCAAAAACTACCTTTGACGATGTGAGCAATGGATTTATTCAGGATGGAAGAGATGACTATGTGTAGATCTATTTATGAATGATAGTATATGCACTCTTGATTCTCAGATTTTGAGAATAAATATCTTCTATTATTATGTATGCATGAATGAAGTTTGGCTTTGCAACGTGTAACTTATTTAAAATACACATGGCTTTTTTGGTAAAAACTTGCTTTTACAGGATTTTTTAAAAGCTCTGGAATCTTGGCTTCCTATTAATTTATAATTTTTAGTATTAAAGAAAATGTCATGCAATATCCTCATGCTGTACAGTAACTAATGCATTGCCTCTTAGAAGGAGCAAAGAGATATTTTATTACATACTAACCCTACAAGCTCTACGTATTAAAATAGCCTTGAAACGTGCTGTGGATATGTTTGAAACAGAGTGTGTTCTTCTGACAGAATAAAGAATCAGCTGGTTTAACTGATCCCTTTTAGGATACATTTGAAGGTTAAGCAACTACAGATCTCGGCTAATCTGATGTAATCTGCTGTTACTAAATGGATGTCTACATTCACATTCGTAGCACACTGCACATGAGTACCTAGGAATAAAGTTTTCAAATTTTTTCATACCAGTTCTGCTGGGAGGAAGCCATGTATCTGTTTATTTACTTCTACCTCCTAATGAGCTTTTTTGAAGAAGTGCACGGTTTTTGTCCTTCACAATGCACTTGCGTTTACCATGGCAGAAGTGATGGCACTGGAACAAGGTAAATATTTTATTATTTGTTTTTCAAGGCAATTTATAAGGAAAAGGTTTGAAGAAATTGGAAATAACATTCTCATGCATTGCAAATTAGTTCTAGCATAGTTGAAATAAAGGTGTGTCTTACTCTGGTGTTATATGGCTAGCAGCATTCCTGAACAGGAGCAGATGGCGATTATGGCTTTGTACTTAGCAAATAGCTACTCTAAATCTTCAGTTTTTGCAGCAGGCAATTTCTTTCTGCTCCGTGATTTTCCTACTATGGTAATGTCCTTTCTATTTCTACAAACTAGTTGTCTACTGTAAGGCGATTCTGGTTTAAATAAAAACAGTAGTTTATTCTTTTTTAATCTGCAGGAAAATCATGTAACTTTTGGTAATAAAGAGACTGATTTGAAATTTGACAATCTGGGTATTGTCATGTCAATTTTGGGACATACTGTTTGTCAGTGCTACTTATTGTTACAACATATCTAGTATAACGCTGCATGAAGAGAAAGTAAAATAGAGGGAGAATATAGAGAAAAGGGGGAAAAAATGAAAGATAGGCTTATTGAGGAGAAGGGAATCTTCGAGCTGATATGTGCAAACAATGTACCTGAAAGAAATGGAAACATACTGATTCTTGAAAATGCTAAAATCCCGTTTCACTGAAATCAACAGGAGCAGAAAGTTCTTAGCACATCTAAGAAGCAGGTAATTTCTATATGCACACCAGAAATAGGGCTACGAAGCTCTCCTTTAGAGAATTATGTCAATATTTTCTATTTTCAGTCTATTCTGAAAAGTAAATATAGACACAAAAATACTTTGAATCTTCATCATGCAGAAAAAATAGAAATTAATAATCCAATATTCTGAATTTTAGTAAAATAAATGGCATGCAGTTCCCACTTGAGATACATGCATGTATTATTCCTTATACAATGGCTTCTGATTTTCAGTTGTCAGTAGAATGATGGACAGAAGGTGGTCTTCACATGCTTTAGGATAAAGCAAATCTAGATTTCATGTGAAAGTGTCATTGCTACTTCGTATGCTTTTTCTCATTAGAAAATCCATGTTTATCTCTGCAATTTTGAAATGCAGAGGACTGTTCTTGATTTGACATTCTGTATTCTACTAGTAGTGTTGCAGAAAGTAATAGCACTTGCATTTAAATCTGAAATACAAATTTATGATAAATGCCAATTTTTTTTTTTTTATTTCCTTCTTTTTTTTCTTTTGATGCTAGGTCTGTGCTCTGTAATGATCCTGACATGTATGAGATCCCTGTGAATGTTCCTGTGGATACTGTAAAACTTCGTATAGAGAAAACTGTCATACGAAGGATTCCAACTGAAGCCTTTTACTACCTAGTAGATCTCAAATACCTGTGGGTAACTTACAACTGTGTAGCCAACATCGATATCAGCAGTTTCTATAACTTGAAACAACTGCATGAGCTACGGCTGGATGGTAATCTGCTCTCAACTTTCCCTTGGGAATCGCTGGCAGAGATGCCCAACCTACGGACTCTTGATTTACACAACAACAAAGTGACCAGCATTCCCACCGATGCTGGCCGGTACCTGAGAAACCTCACCTACCTGGACATATCCAGCAACAAGCTAACCACCTTGCCATCAGACTTGATGGACATTTGGCCCCCCTTCTCAGAAGCTGTCCTGTCTAAGAACATGGACATTCTGGTGACCCAGAGAGTCATTTTGGGTACGTTTAAACAACATGTCTCATTCCTTATTAAAATGTAGCTAAACGTTAAGTTGCAAGGCAGAGCAGGTGGGGGACCAGACTGGGATTCAGGAGAGGGGGTTTTATCCAAGTCAGTCTTCTGGTTTGGTCTATGATTGTTTGCTTGTTTATTTATTTATTTTCTGTTGGTGACAGAAAACTATAAAATGAAGATAGTGACCTCCATGTATGTTGTTGTCTCAAGGTTATAAAACTGAAGTAAAAACTACAGGATTCCTGTCTACAAGAATATAGGCCATATGTAGCATTCAGTATCCATATAAATGTAGGACCTCCAAAAAAGGTGTTTCTGATGACATTTCCCTCATCACTGTGTGTGATTGCAACTGTAAGCGTATCTATTTGCAATGTTTTTTTCCAGTGGCTCACAAGCCAAAGTAGCTAGAGCTGATGCTCATACGAAGCCTGTCCTGAGACACAGTGCTGCAGATAGTGTTGGTGGCTCAAAAGAGGGTGACTCCGCTCTCCCCAGGACTCCTGTTGACCTGGCGTTGCTCTAAAACTGACTGATTATCCTCAAGTTTTTCCCAATTTACATGTTGAATATGAGAGCGAGCGTAGGAATCTGATCCCTACAGCTTCACAGTACTTTTTATAGTATTTAAGGTAAGTATTTAAGAGTAGTTTGGCCAGACTCTTGATTTTTTTCCATATTTTTATTCCATCTCTCTAGTATGCCATCACATCAATTCTGTTTGTGACTCTTGTGTTTTATCTTACACTTCCTCTCCACTTCCTAGTCTTGCAGGTAACCCCTTCTGCAGTTTCAGAACATGGCTGGAACAGCTCTATCAATCGTGTTCTCTTCTGTTGCTGTTGATGTAAAAGTGCATGTTTTCATGCTGTTGTAGTGTAGCAGGTGGAAGGGAAGAAAACCACCTGACTCTCCATAAACTAACCGTAGTAGTTCTATACCCATTGGTATAGATCTGCCCTGCGTTGTACTGCCCAGTATTTCCAATTTCTTGATCTAAACCCCCGCTATTCAGTGTTCATTTGTTCAGCTGCTTTATTTCACAGCAGAAGCTGCAATTTGAAACTCGTTCAGATAAGATTGTATGTAAATAACTTAATAGAAGCAAGTAGGCTGAACGAGTTCCTCACATGCGTGGTAACTGTAGGTTTGCAGCATTAATTGGATCTTGGTTTATTCAGGATTAAAAAAAAAAAAAGAAAAAGCAGTTAAAGTAAGCCCCTTTGCCTGTCCCCGCACTGAAGGCTGCAGGAGGCAGTAAAGTAGGAGCTGACTGTGCTAGATCTAATCCTCCTGATGATCTCATGTGGGAGTCCCAGAGGTTATTTGGTTTCCTTGTCTTACATAGCCCTGACCACTTAAAGAAAACAAACCAAAAGGAACAAACAAACAAAAAACAACCCCCCAAAAACCCACCCAAAAAGCCCAAACCCACACCCTCTTCTCTCCTCCCTTTCCCTCTGGCAACCATCTGTAGGCTTTGTTGGTACAGGCACTTTGCCAGCCTCCTCTAGTCCTGGCACACCCTCTGGTGCCAGCATTAAGTTCTCTAGAAACTTGGGATGTGACCTTTGGGTCATTTGCATTTATGAACTACAACTCAGTGTGAACACAGATCTACAGAGGGGAACACACGCTGGGTTCAAACAGCACCTTGCTTCTCTTTTTTTAACATTTTGTGCTGAGGGAGGCTCTGTGCAGTCATTAGAGATTTGGATCTGAGAATGCAAAATGCCAGGTAGTACTTTCATTGTGTTGTGTTGAGCAAATCTGCCTTAGGGAAGCTGTGAATAATTAGCAGAATTTTCTTTCACTGACATCATAGCCTTCTGATGAGTACATCCCAATGCAGACAGTACCTGCTATATAAGAAACTCTATAGTGAATAAGAAAACATCCCCTTCCTCTGGAGATTAAAAAGTGCAGTCCTCTCTACGTCACGGATTATTTTGACAAGCTTAGTCTCCACTAAGTGTTAGTTCTATTATCTATATTACTAGAGCTTGTGAAGCTGTAGTTACGGCACTCACGCTGGCTGCCAGAGGCTCATTCTTAGGTTGCTGTTGATGGACTGTTACAAAGCAGTTGTTTTTCAGGAATGAATGATTGAGAGAAACTATCAGGCTAGAAAGATGACCTAGGAGTTGAGATGGCTCTATAATGCTCCGACCATGGATGTCAGCTTAGAATGACAGGAGCAAGGGGTGCTCTGTGGCATTGTTTTCTCTCTGACACCCCTCCTGTCTCTACCGGGATTGCTGGAGCCTGAGAGAGGAGAAACATATCCCATAGATACTCTCCTCCTCCTCCTCCTCAGTGGAAATAGTAATCACAGAGGTATGTAATCAGAAAGGGTTTTGAAATGCAGATCCAGACGAACTGAACGGTTCTGGTGAAGTCAGTGCTGTTCTTAAAGCCTGCAGCCAGACCATTCCAGAGCCTTCTCTGGTAACCTCTTCCAGTGCTTATCTATCAGGATAGTGAGAAAGTTTCTCTTAATATCTAACCTCAATCTCCCTTACTGCAAACTAAGCTGATTACCTCTTGTCCTACATGAGATGGACATGAAGAAAAACTAATTACCATCTCTTATAGTAACCTTTCATACATTTTCCTTTACTGTTTGCTGCCTTAACCAACTGCACCGTGTCTTTCACCAGTTTCTTATAGACTGTGGGTCTTGGGGTTTTTCCCCTCCCCCCATTTTCTACCATAGTTACTGGTTACCCTTTGGACTCGTTTGGGTTTGAAAAAAATAAAATAAATGTGATGCCCACAACTGCACACAGCGCTTGCTTTGATGCTCAGGAGTGTCCTGTGTGCTTCCAGCTGTTCTCTGTGGGAGCATTCAGCCCATGTGCCCACATGGAATGGTAGCTGTAGCCAGAGCTCTGCTAGAAGCTGGAACCCAGAGCAAATAAATGCTGTTTTGTCCAGTCAGGAAAGCAGCAGTCAGGTTCTACATAATGTAAGCAATTACGGTTTGAGCTAGCTTCTCTCCTAGTTCTGGCAAAACGAGATTGTCTCTTGTATTTAAGTAGCAAGATCAACAACAGCAAAGCCCCAAACTCAAATGTTTGTGCATATGTATTTTTTTATACCAGGGGGCAATTTTATCTTCAGTGTCTTGACTGAGCATCAAGAGGGTTGGGTGTAAGAGAAAGTTCAGGTTCCCCATGTTTACTTCAAGGACTCTTGGAGCATCCACAGGCTACTTTTGCCAGGGGACTGGCAGCTTAGCATCTTGTTATTCCAATTTGTAATCTCTGTACTTAGAGGTTTGGGATTTTTTTATTACCTCACATTGTTTGAAGTTCCTCTGTGTGGGCACTATGCCAGATGAAGAGGGTCAGGGAATGATTCCTGGACCTATGGCCAAGTGGCTCACTCTGGCTCTCATCCACACAGTTTAGGGCCAGGTCTCTTTAAAGCTGATTAGCTGTTTCATGCTTTGTAAGATTTAGCCATTGGTTTTCTGTGGGCTCTCGGGATGCTGCAGTGACTCTGAAATGTAACTGTGTGGGTGAGGATGTTTTTTCTTCAGTTCAAACTGCATGAAGTAATGTGAGAATTGCATTGCAACCCATAGAATTGTGCTTTTGTAATATAAAATAGCAAGGGTATATTGTATGCCTGATGGGCTGATAGGCACGCAGGATAGTTTGGAGGTGCAAAGCCTGCTGCACTTATGTTGCGGGGAAAGAACAGGATGGGAAGAGATGTCCTTGGTGTAGTCTTATCCATAAGCCCTTCAGGGAGCAGTCCCTGCAGTGTGAACTGTCCCTGGAGCCACATCTGACTTTGTCTTGGAGAGTGCCGTTTGGAACAGTTCAAAACAAAGCTGTGGAGTGAGCTGACAATTGAGCAGTGGAAATCATCAAGGGACCAATGTGTGAGTTCATCTGGCCCTCTCTTGGTTACGTCTGGAGCTATAGCCTAATACTTTGATCCAAATCACAGCTAAGTTTCGGCATTGGCTGCTGTACAGAGATTGAAATTTCTGGCGTGAATGATGGCAGAAGCATTTTCCGTATGGAAAATTACACCTAGTGAGTCACTGAGAGAAACAGAGGAATCCAGGGTTTGCTAGAGTGGCAGTTAGATGAGGTCTTGCCTCTGTTGCATGTAGAGGTGCCAAAAATTTGAAATGCTGCAGGTCCATCAGGCTCCCAGCTGTTATGCTGGGCTGTTGGGTAGATGCTGAAGTTACTCCCTAGCAATTACTATGTGTAGGAAACACTGGGACACGGTGTGGGAAGTGGGCTTTATTGTTTAGAACCCTGGATCAAAAGTCTTGTAGCTTCAGGTGGAAGAGAGCCTTGGGTAGCTTGGCCCAAGCTGTGGTGAATATTTCCATCAGCCCCTATTTCACATACTGCCATTTTACAGCACCTGAAAAGCAGTATATTATACAAGTTCTGGTCTGAGACTGGTTACTGATTTACCAGGGAAATTTCGCTCATAGCTATTTCAAATGCTAAAGTCCATATTGACACACCCTGCGGAAACCCTGCTTACTGAGAAGACTGCAGAAATGTGCATGCACAGACGCACATATACATATATTTGCCATTGTGTATGCAAGCATATATATAAATGTGTGAGAGTAAAATACGTTAATCTAGAATAAAGAAAGGTTTTTAGAGCAATTTATAATCCATATTTAATGTTAAAATACACTGCATTGGTATATTACAATGCATAAATATTTATCAATGTTTGTTTTGCCTTCATTAGTATTTCTTTCTCAGGTCAACAAGCTGCCTTAGTATTTCTACAAAAGAATCCAGGGTTTATAAAGACTTCGTGTTCCATCATATACACGTGCCATTGGAGACTTATCATTATTTCTATTTTCTCTTCTTAGGAAATTATTTTCCTGAGGGGATTCCATCTCATTCCTTTATTAAAGCTCTCCATTTTTTCCAGTTTCTTAATTTTTTCCTTTTTTTTAACCTTTTCTTTATTCTTTCATGTGTGTGTTCTCACTTTTACCATCTTGTAAACACAAGCTGTTAAATTTCAGAATGCTCTTTGTAGTTTGGAAACTAGGTTTACATTCCCATTTCCCAATAGCTAACTGAAGTATAATCAAAGTCAGTGTTTTATCCGTGCTTCCAACTCAATAGTACTTTCATCTTTTTATTCTGGGAATTCACATGGCTTGATGACATACAATGGCCGTGCAAGTTTACTAAAAATAATGTGAATACTGCCAGATATTTGCAAGACACAGATAAATAGAAGGAATGAGCCATGGGGCAAGAAAGGAACTCCTGTAGCTGTATATATTATATGTATTTATATATAAAGTCCTGCTTCTTTAGCCAGTTCCACTGGGAAGCATGATGGATGGGCGAGATGAGGTGACTAACTGAAATAACTCTCTCTTTGCACTAACGCCCAGAAGTACAGAGCCTTCTGGGACTAGAGCTTTCTTCTGAAGTTGAAACCAGGCCTTCAGAATGATTTGACATAGTCAAACCTGTGTCCCAGACTGGATTAAACAACCTTTCAATCTAAGGACTATCCATCTTTCCTTCATCATTCCTTCTATTTTGTCAGTTTCTGATACCTCATAACAACTTTGGGTCTTCTTTGGGACACTGGGAGAATATGAAAGCCATGTATTTATATATATTAGGAAAAAATTCTTCACCAAAATGGTTGCCAAGCATTGGAACAGGCTGCCCAGGGAAGTGGTTGAGTCACCATCCCTGGAGGTATTTAAAAGATATGTAGATGTGGTGCTTAGGGACAGGGTCTAGCGGTGGACTTGGTAGTAATGTTAGGTTTACGGTTGGAGTCGATGATCTTAAAGGTCTTTTCCAACTTAGATGATTCTATGATTCTGTTTGAAAGGCCTTTGAGCGCTGGTAGTTGTATTAGAAACAATAATAACCCCATCCTTTACTGCAGAAAAGCTTGTAGGATGCAGGAAGGTCACAGAAGAAATATTTTCAGTAGTGTTCAAAGTAATGGAGAATCTGCTGCCTGGTCTGTGGGATGGGAGCCATACTGGTGCTGCAAATCTGTCCTGATTAACACTGTGGAACCCCGAGTTCCTGCCCTGCTGCCTGCTTTTGTAGCACAGCTTCCCCGTGCTTCTGTCCTCTCAATAGCACGGAGGCCATGCTGGGAGTTCACCTGCATTTTAGCAGTGTTTGTTACGGAAGGTCTCTGGCAGTTGAGGCCTTGTCTCAAGGGGATTCCATCTTCTCCCTTATACTTTAGGGGAATGTAATTTCAAATTTAATTTTCAAATGCCCTTCTTAACATAGTGAGGAAAATTGATTCCTTATAAGGAAGTGAGAGTGAAAAAAGAAAAAAATTACAGGCATATTGTCTCTAACTACAAACTAAAGCTTGCCTAATTTAAAAGATGAGCACAAATAGTTACGTATGTGTGCTTGATTGGGCAGAATTTTTATGAGCACAAACAGTTGATGTGCCTAGACACATGGAAGACATTTGGATGGTATCTCTTTTCCTCTTTCGCTTGTGAATATATGTGTGAAGTTCACAGGAAAAATTTTTATATTTTGGAGACTATTTTTCTTTTTATTTTTTGAAGAAAAGCAGTTGCTGATAAGACTTTCCTTGATTTCTCCTTCTCCGTTCTAACAGGCAATAAGTAGTGAATAAATGTAAAATCTGTTATGTCTGGATTGAGTGAAATTGGATTGTGATGTCAAAGTCATGGAATCTCTTCAGGTCAAGTCTTGTTTTAAAGAGCAGGGATTAATCGAGATTTACCACAGTTTTAACCAATCACTGCCATTGTGCTTAAAATAACCTAACCTTGGTCATGCGATAAAAGGAAGCAGTAGTTAATTATTCATGTATTCTTTCATCTACAGGTTTCTTCCAGAACAAAAACCAGAATTCTTCCATTAGCTCTTTTGATAATTCCTAAAAATGCACACTGAACAATATATATTTTTTCAATTTTATTTTAAATAATTCAACTTGTCAGTTGCACTAATCAGTAAATTCAATAGTGAGGGGCTCTTGCATACCATCCCTTGTTTCAGACTGTAAGTTCTGTTTATTGTTAAAACTTGAAAAAAATGAAAAAGGTATGCCCAAAATTGTAAGTTGAATGAAAAAATATTTGAAAAAATATTTGAAAATATTGAATATTTGAGTGATATGCTGTGTGGCGTTTTACCTGGTGAAGCCGCTGTTGCTCTATGAAGGTCAACAGTGGAGTAATCAATACCAGCTGAGGATTTAGACTTATATTCCTCAGAAATGGCTACTCTCTTTCACCATAGTAAGTTCACCAAGAGGGAGAAGCCTCTCATTCAAAGACTTTGGAATCAAGAAACAAATGTTATAGCCCCTAACAGAAGATGAGGGATAATGTTCTTTTGTGCCATCATAAAAATATTGTAGTCATCAGCTTTTTTCCAGGGTCCTTCTCATTTTCTACTCCTCTGCTATTCTTTTTGAATGTATTTCAGAGGCTGTCCTAAATTGAAGCCAGATTTATAAGAATATTGGTATAGTTCAGAGCCAGATAAGAATTTTATTGGCCTAAAGCTTTTTCTCCTTAGCCTTTATCCTTTTTTCAAGGGGCAGAAATGTTGGTGTCAGCTCTAAACTCTGAAATCATCATGGGCTCTGCAAACATTGAAAAAAGGGTCTGACAGGATCAAACTGTAAGTGCCCAAAGAAGGACTAAGAGCAGAGAGTGACAAAATGCAATAGCCCTGAGAAGCTATCTTTCCAGAAGGCATGGGCAGGTGAAAATGTATCATCAGTCTTAAGACATCTTTTCAAAGTGTTTTTCCTAGATAAACAGAAAAGCTAAGCAAAGGTAGTGCCAGTATATTACTGTGCTCCAGTAAACTTCTGTGAAGAAAAAGTTTAGCTTAATAAACATTCATACTGTTCTTTCTCACCTTTGCAAAAACTCCCTCCACCAGTCAACCAAACAAAAAAGACAAACTGAAAGAGAAAAGTTTAACTCAGAATAGGTCCACAGTTCTCCTTGATTGTACATGGTGGTAGTCATGCATCATACTGTAATCACAATATCTGTATGCTGCCTGACAATTTTTTTTTTCCCTCCCTCTTCCCTCTCTGCTTCAGGTTTGCAGGACAACCCATGGTTTTGTGACTGTCGCATTTCAAAGCTAATTGAATTTTCCAAAATTGTGGACAACTCAGTAGTACTTCTTGATCCATTGGTTTCGTGTAGTGGACCTGAGAGCCTGGCAGGAATCTTGTTCCAGAGAGCTGAGTTAGAGCAGTGTCTTAAACCATCTGTGATGACGTCGGCGACAAAGATCACTTCCCCACTGGGAAGCAACGTTCTGCTACGCTGTGATGCGACTGGGTACCCAACACCGCAGCTTACTTGGACTAGGTCAGACAATATACCAGTGAACTATACAGGTATAATTACTCTTTTATAGGAAATGGGAGAGCCTGAAATTGTTGGGTTGCTGTGTCTTGAGATCATTATCAGTAACAATGGACCAGGGATCGCACCAAGCTGGCAATGGTATCTATGCAACAGCTTTTATGAAATTCTTTGTGTAGGTCTTGGTCTGAACAGGTGCAACAGACTGTTCTGATTCTGGATGTGGTCTGTAATAAGAACAATGTGCGTGGAAGAGGGAAATGGATGAAGCGGGGGAAGGATAAAGGAAAACGGAGGTTGGGATAGTTGGGCCCTAACTCCGAAGCTGAAAAAGCAGAAAGGAGAATTTGTTACTGGAATCTCCATTTTGGTTCAAAGTGTTCATGCTAAAAAAGTTAGTAAGGCCATAACTGAGCCCCTTAAAACTCACCATTGTAAACACAAGATATTCCAAAATCATGTTTTCTGTGTTATTTGCAAATGTTTATTGTTTATTTGCAACATCCATCTTGAATGCTAAGGAGGCTGTGATTATCTGATACCATTCTAGCTACTGTGCTAGATACTTAGGTGGTAACACAAATATAAAAAATGTTTCTTGCTAATGCCAAGTAGTTAGCAGTTATCTTAAATCATAGGTCTGAAGAAGGTAATAGTCCAAAGTACTTAAATATCTTAAGACAAAGGTAATTTTCAGAAATGTTTTAAATGGCTAGTGTGTTCAGTGTCACTTGAAATCAGTGAGACTTCTATTTCCTAGTCACTTAGCAGCTTTAAGACATTTGATTTCTCTTTATGTGGTTTTGTTTAACGTAGGGAAACTGCAAATTATATTGTAATTCCTCCAGACATTCAATTCCATTTTGCCCCAAGCTCCCAAGCTAAGCACTTTTCTGCAATAATAGAATATGGCAGGAAGTTTCGTAGTTTGTGTGTTTGGGGTTTTGTTTGTTTGTTTGTTCTTGGGGGTTTTTTTTGTTTGTTTTTAAAGTTTAATACTTGTGATTCCTTCTGGCAGCAATAACTTAAGGGAAGAAGTAGTCTAATAATATTTACTTTCTCTTCAGGTCCTTTTTATAATATTTTACTCTTTGCATTTTCCTGTAGTAATTCAAGAAACACCTGGAGAGGGTGTCAGATGGTCCATAATAAGCTTGACAGGGATTTCATACAAGGACGCAGGAGAATACAGATGTAAAGCCAAGAACTTAGCAGGAATGTCAGAAGCTGCTGTTACTGTCACAGTAGTTGGTGTAGTTACTACAACTGTGTCACCACAGAAGTATGGAAGGAAGGAAGAGGCAGAGAGACAGAATGCCACTCAGCAGAAATCCAAACCAGAACCTGAGAGGACAACCACGCCTCTTCCCACCACACCAGCCACCAGAGCACTGGTTAGCACTGAAAGATCAACGACCATCAGGTTTACTGACAAGAAGCAATCCAGGCCCCTGTTCGACGGAAAGAAAAATTCAAAGGGAGTGACGAATGGAAACAAAAAGCAGACTGGGGAGATAAACAAGAAAGGTGAGGAGACAAAACAGACTGAGGAGATGAGCAACCAAGGTGAGGAGGCTTCATTGAATACAGCAGGTCTGACTGAGGAAAATGTTACTGTAAAGAACCTGAGAGTGATCAGTGAAACTGATGAAAGAGTGACCTTAACTTGGAAAACTGTCAATGCCACAAGCAACTCTGCAGTGACGGTGTTATACTCAAAGTATGGTGAGAAAGATATGTTGCCCCTGAGCACTGATTCTAGTAAAAACAAAGTCACAATTGATGGTTTGCAACCTAGTACTCAATATATGGCATGTGTCTCACCCAAAGGAGTGCCACCTACAAAAGGGCAGTGCATTATTTTCTCCACTGATCGGTTAAATGATGAAAGCAGCTCTCAGTTTTCAATTCTGATATTGGCCAGCAGTGCAGCATGTGTGGTTGTTTTACCTTTGATATTTTTCTTACTCTACAAAGTTCTAAAACTTCGTGTGAAACCAAAAACTGCAAAGGAAGCTGACCTTGCAAAAGAGACGTATGTGAAATTTGAAACACTATCTCTGAAGCCTCGAACAGTGAATGCAGGAGAGCAGCTCTGGGCACGAAGGTACACAGATGAGTCGGAAAGACTTCTCCTTTGTTCTAGGTCAAGCATGGATTCTCAAATGACCTTCAAAAGTGAGGGCTCTAGATCTGAGTATCTGTGTTGAACATGGGTGAGGGTGGAGGAGATGGAATATACACTAGGTAAAATTAATCCAAAATGATAATACTGCATCTGGAAACAGGTTGGTGCTAGGTGGTGGTCAGAATATATTAACTGATGTGATGTACTGGATGGGTAGGGTGGTGGGTAGGAAGGAGAAGAAAAATGTTGCCTGTTTATTTTCTTTTTTTATGTTTGTGACTTTGGATGTGAAGGAATGATATTCTTCAAAAGATGAATACAGCATGAAGTGGTTGCCTGGTTAAAGATCTTCTATTTTTTCGTTTTCATTAAAACATCGTTGTGTTTTCTCTTCTCTCGTTTTACTGTATGATGTGCTAGTTGCATGTATCAAACATTAATCACAACCTTCATAAAAAATATGTACTTAAACATAATAGGAAAACAGTTTAAACTACTTCTATTGAAATCAAAACTCTATTTGAAAATACAAAGTTTTCTTGTGACATCAGCTTGTGCTTTGAGACGTCATACAGCTCTGTACAGTATCTTGGACTGGAAGTGATCTCAGGCCAATCAAGATTGAAGCTAGGTAGCCACAGCTTATGGACTCTGGAGAGGTACAATACACATCATATGGTCATTTTGCAGATGCTACAGCAAAGGAGCTTCTTTAGTGTTCTGAAGCTCAGGTAGGATATCACTATGAATAACTCTGTGAGAAATACTAGATATTAATAATGTTGATATGATCTTACTGCAAAATCTCAGCCTTAGAATTTACTTGGATGCATATGACTATATACCTCAATTTCAGAAATCTCTGTACGGAAAATGTTGTGGTACTGTGTAATACAACACACGCTCTATATATTACATAGATATTGCACAACATTATTTACTACGCCCTAGTAATATAATACATTTTGAGATACAGTAAGAGGAGGTCTTGTTCTCGGGTCATGTTGGATGTGTAATGAAGTTCAATGAGCATAGTGAAAGTTAATTGTGAGCATGTTTCCCAGTGTTTAAAAAATCAGGTATTAATATTAATAGTAACAATGAATGCAGAATTGCCTATTAATGATAACAATGAATTGTCTGTTCTGAGGCTGCTTTTTTATTGTCTGAAGTAAATAACAAAGCTTTTATTGGTTTAGGTTCAGATATTATGGTTAGGAGTATGTATGAATTGAGAACCAATTTTTCCTAAAAATTACAAATGCATTGTTTTCTTGGACCTTTCTATGCCTAGGAGAACTGTTTGTTTTGCTAGGAAATTAGGAATCTTCTCTTTCCAGAGGGAGAACTGTTTGTTTCGCTAGGAAATTAGGAATCTTCTCTTTCCAGAGGGAGAAATATTACTCAAAGCTACAAACCAAAGCTTAGTTAATTAACTTTAAAATAGTGACATTTCTTGGTGTCACTAGTGTAGGACTAAATTTTGCCTGCTGGAATGCTAGAGAGCTTATCTTGTAAGGCATAGTCTGGCAAGAGGAAAACACTTTGCCCAAAAACCTCCAACATAAAATCGTGGCAGAAAAAGAACACATTGAAAAATCTCCATAGCATCTACATCACAATGCTCGATGGTCAGGGATAACAGAATGAGTATTTGAGACCATGGGAGTAAGGAAGCAGGTGAGAAGTTCAAAACTGCAAAATTAGCTTTCCTGCCTATGCGTTTAGAATTAACCTTGGTATTCCTTGCTGTATTACTAGTATGCATGCTTAAAAAGTGATCTTTCTTCTTTCTCCATGGATAATTTTGATTGTAGTAAAAATGGTTTTAGTTTTCTGAGTGGAAAGTTTTTACTTTGGCAGGTTTTTTTGAAATTTGGGATTTTTTTAGGGAAAGCAGATTCTTTTTCTACCAAAACCAAGGTACATCTGACGAGCAATTTATGGTAAACTAAATTTTTAACAGGCTCTGAAGTGTTGTAATATTTGCCTTCTGTTTTCCATATAGGTACTGTAGCCAGTAGTTGTTGCTGAAGGTGTTTCCAATTAAAAACACCATGTTTGTCATTAATGAGAGCAATTATTTTAACATTTATTTTTTAATTCCTGAAGAATATTTGATTTCAGGTTTCAAAGCTTTGCAAGAAACTTGAATCTAGTTCTGGAGTTCAAAAATGGTATCACCTGACTTGTAGATGATACATCAATATGTCGGACTGAGGTGGTGCAAAACTCGTTTGAGAGAGCTCACTTGCAAATGTGAAACCTTTTGGTTTGACTAATCCTTGTGGAATTAGCACGTCCTAAAGTTAGAAATGAATCTTTATGACCACGTGTGCTATCGGTATATCAAGGATGGAATGTATTATAAAGGGCATGTTCTTTCAAGAAAACATGAGATACGTTGTTTTTTTCTGCAGTTCTTGAGACAACAGAGTTATATAACCCGGACGTACTTCTGTACCTCATGTCAAAAATTTGCTGGGGAATTTTGATAGAAATTTGATGCACAGACAAAATCACACAATAAAGACACATGCCCTGCATCACCCAGGACTGGTTTAATTAAAGAACTGAAGAAATACTTCTGGTAACAGATGCAAATTTTTATACTGTAAATTGTTAATGATGGAATCATTATGAGATAGATTATGTCACTTGTAATGAATTTGTATAATATCTTCTGAAATGTAGTAGTGACTCAATCATCACTATAAACAGTGATGACTAATCTATGCTTGCCTGGTAGGAGAATTTGGAGAGGATTTAACCAATGTTTATGCATCGCTTTTCATATATTTTTGCACTTTGTAAGCTCAATTCATCCTGCATTTCACCAAAAAGGTTAGACCTCTTTTTATACATTACCTACAATGGGTGTGTCAGAATTGGATGGTTAATGAAATAACTGAGTAATGTGAGCTGAATTCCAAATAGACCTCGTTTTTACTTAAAGCTTTAGCGGCCCTCAGCACTTGTCGTAGTTAACCACAACCCTTGCTTCAATGTGCACTTACTAAGCCAAACTTTAGGCATCCATGCATCTATTTTAGTCCTTGCCACTGCTCACAGTGGACTTTGTATTCCTTGCACTATCATCAGGTTCTCATGCTTTTCTCAGGCAGGGGACTGAGAGAGAAAACTCTTTCATGTGTACCATGAAAATGTCTGTAATAGCAAAAACATTCAGACTTGGGCTATACCTAAGAGGCTAAACAAAGAACATTTTAAACTCCTTACCTTTTCAAAAGAAGCAATTAAAATAGAAGTTGTTTTGATGTTAAAATAAAAGATTGTTTTTATACGTGACAGTGTGTTTGCCTGACCCTTTTATCTTTGTTTGTAGCTTTACACAATGTATGATGAGTGTAGCTGTGGGGACAAGAGGAAATCTGAGAAGAAATGAGAGATAATACATAAAGAAGGCTGACAAACAGTGGAAGGGTAATATCCTAGACAATGCTGCATGCCATAAAGTCTTTTGCTTCCAATTCTGCTATGTACATTGCAAGGTTGCTGGGCTGTCTGCAGACAGGTAACTAAAAAAAGGATGGATGAAGATACTGCCAGCTTATAGCAATGAGTGGAGATCTATACGTGCCCAGTTTCAACAAGGTAGAGGCAGCTATAAAATTGGAGTGTGGAACAAAGGTGCTAAGGGAATTTGAAGAATGTACTTGAAGTTGGTCTTAAAGCCTGCCTGTGTCCCAATGAAAGTTGTGAGAGCTTTTTGAAGAACATTGCTTATGAACTGAAAAGGGGAGAGTGAGTAGTTTATGCATTTATTGCAAGGAAGATGGGTATGTGTCAGTAGCAATTCTGGCTAGGGTGTGAACCCTAGATATAACATACTACAATGGTCTATTGTGATCTATGATTGTCTTTTAAAAACAACCAATCTGTTAGATTTGTGGCTGGGAGGTAGACCAATTCGAATTTCCTTCATGAGCACAGATGACATTTCAAAATGAACCTTTTTTTAATTATCTAACTGGGTGTCAGCTGGAAACATACTGACCTGGATGCCTCCTCTCACAGAATTCATTGCATCGTTCTAGGTGTTATAGTCAGCCACAGAAGCTCCAGGCAAGCACTGTCACTTCCCTCTGTTGAAAATGAGAAGTTTTCAATAGAATAGGTGCTTTCTCTTTTCTTTTTAAATCACTGAAAAAATTTTCTTCTGAATTGCTGAAGATCAAAATTCACATCAGACTGGAGGCATGATTGATGTGTCATTCTTATAAGCTATTTTTCACAAATCTGAAAGTCTCCCTTGCTAAACAGTGGCAAATCCAAGCTGAAATATCAGCCTGGAACAGCATATAGCAAGGAGACAATTATTTTTACAAAGCTGTGTACATTGGTCATCAGTGTTCAGGATGGGAATCTTTTCAATCAATAAGGCAGAAAGCAACTATGAACAGAAGGATATTGTCTTTCCCAAGACCTAAGTAAAAAAGATGCACTTTTTTCCAAGTTTCTATTTTTTTTATGAAGTAACATCCTAACCTTGAGTTTAGAAAATAATGTGAAATTGCTCAAATTATTGCAGCAAGTTCAGTAGCACCTATCAGGTATGCATTTAAAATATATTTGCTCTAACTTAAGGTCTGGTATTTTTTAAAGACACTTGATTGGATTAAGAGTGTTATGAAAGGAGTTGACTGTACAAACCACATAACTTTAACCTCTCATAATAGTCGAATACCAGTTTACTGACAATGTGTGAATTACTACATTTTGGAGAAGATACTCTGACAAGAGAATACTTTATTCTAAAATGCAATGAGTAATCAAATGTTTGGTACATCTTTTTAAGGAGGAGTCAAAGGAATTTGGTAGCAGTGTGCAGGTTTTGTTTCGTTTTTTTTTATGGAACTAAGGTGACTGAGAGAGGACTTGGTGAAATACTTCATGTCCAGGGAAGGCTAAAATGGAATGTGTTTTCTTCTTCTCTCTTAGTACAGGAGAAAGGAGCTTTATGTATGTGTGTATTGAGGGCAGGAAGAGAGTATTCCAGTGTTGCCTCGGACAGAGTTCAAGTAGTTTCTTCTGAGGGCTCTGGTACCAGGCTGCTGATACTTGAGAAATGCTATGGGACTAGATGGAAAGTAAGAACAATCCAAAGTGACAATTACTGGTAGGTTCAGTGCAACTGTAATTTGAATTCAGCGAGTTGCTTGTTCATTCAACTAAACAAGTGCTTTGTTGATCTATTTTTAGTCTTTTCATTCATTTAGACATACTGTTGGAGGAAACCTTTAGAGTCCTCAAACAGCTGTTTCTCTAATCCTTCAAAAAGTAAATTAATAAACAAATCTCCAGATTGTGTTCTTGCTTAACTCTTTCTCACTTATTCTTTCCAGTTTAATATTGTTTTGGAAAACAGGAACAAAACAATATGTATAGTCTGCTTTGTAATATTTTCCAGCCTCTGAAACAATTACACCTTTGTCAGAGAAAAAGGAAAATAAGTCCATTACCCATAAGTACCTTTTTTGTAAGAACCTGGTTTAACTAATGACGCTGAAGTCTAATGCCATGGGCTGATCGGATGGACTTCTGAGTCATGTGTCTTGAATTTTATGCTGCTAAGATTTGGCCAAACATTTGAGCCTCCAAAAAGAACTCGTACCAATTATATTTTTTTGCTTGATAGCCTAGTCCCTTGTGTTTAAGATCATGTGGAAGTTAAACCACAGAGGGAGAAAGAGGACAATATGAGAGTATGGTAAGCAGCCAGCTATAGAGCATGGCAAATTGCATTCAGAATAATATTACTTTCTCTTTTAATATTACTTTTCTCTTTTCTTTGTCTTTTAAATTTTATCATAGAATCATAGAATGGTTTGCATTGGAAGGGACCTTAAAGATCATCTAGTTCCAACCCCCCTGCTGTGGGCAGGTACACCCTTCACTAGACTACGTTGCCCAAAGCCTTATCCATACTTGACTTTGGATAGAGCCATGTTCTATGTTAGACTAATCCTGCAGTGTACTCCCAGCTTCAGATTACACATGAATGACATTATCCATGGGTATTTTTCCAGAGCATGCTCTTAGGTCTTAAGCGACCTGTTCTGATTTCTCACTGATTGGTTTAAAAAAGAAAAATACTTGATATTTCTTGTTCTCTCGCATAGAAGTGACATGGTGGAGTGATTTCCTTCCTGCTGAAAAAGGAATCATAACACTCCTGCTTGTTCTGGCACTCAGACTTCACAGCTGAGGATCACTTACACCTTGTGATGGTAGTGTTTGCTGTTACATCTGTATTGTATCAATATCCACAAAACACTCCATTCCTGGAGTTCTGTGCCAATCATTCTGAGTTTGGTCTAAAATCTGAGCATAATTTTTTTTTAGTAGAAGATTGCCCCAAATTATTTCTCAACATTAGGGGAGAATCTCTCTATAATGGCAGAGGTACATTTTCGTGCACAAATGTGCTGCTTATTTGTTCCTTAGCTTGCCTGAGCATTCTTTACTCTTTGACAGAGGAGCAGACATTCCCTTTCGATAGGGTAATCAGTAGCAGAAACAATGCAAGCCACGTTTTTCACAAGCCAGAAAAATAACGGTCTTTGTTCTGGTCAGGCACAATGATTGAATAGACATTATGTCCAACAGCTATATGAACTATTTCTTTGAAACTGTAACAGACTTCATAAGGAGAGGTTCCTTGTCTATTGATAGAAAAAAAAGTGACATTTTCTTGTGTCTTTAACAATGACTTGGCTCTAGAGATTGCCTGAATGTGAATTGGTACAGACAAAAGTTCAGCCTGTCACACGGTGATTAAGTTTTCAGTTTCTTACTACTGAAGATTCACGTAGAAATGAAGTCTGGATCAAATGACATGAGAGAAAAAATCCTGTTTTTTAAAGCTCATTGACCTTCATAAAGAGATTACAAAAATGGTCATGAAAATTCTTTTAAGGATTGATCAGCCAAAAATGATGCAAAAAAAAAAAAGGAATAATGGTTAAACAATTGTAGGGTTTTTTTGTTTGTTGTTGTTGTTGGGTTTTTTGTGGGTGGGATTTTTTTGGTGGTTTGTTTTTGTTTTGTTTTGTTTTGTTTTTAAATAAAAGACTAGAAAGGCCCAGCATCAGCAGAAAGACATTTGGAAAGGCGCTCAGTACAGGCAGAACACATAAATGATAGTTTGGTGGCTGGGACATGAAACAAGAATTTGTAGTATAACTATTTATGTGCAAGTCTGCCTTGGAAGAGAGCATTAAATTGGCAACCTGATCAAACACAGATTCTAAACAAGCAAAAAGGCTGTGGTGAAGGGGAACGCATGAGTAGTAAGGAAGAAATTCCTACAGGAAACACAGAAATAAGATTCAGTAGACAGTTAAACCACCCTGCTGAAGAGTACTCAGTTCCCTGTGTGGAAAGACCTCATTCACCAATCTTTCAGCTTATAAAATCACAGGTAAGAACTGGAAGGAGGAAGAATAGTGAGAATTCACCATTTCCAGTAAATAGATCCTGGGAAGATCTTTAGTAGAATTAAGAGAAGACTGGTCTGGGGGACAAAAGACCATATTCTTGTACATGTTTTGTTCATTATTTTTAATATCAATTCAGGAGTTGAGGTAACTGCTTGTAACAAGGCTTGTAGAAGGGGAAACCCTGGGCTTAGGCTGAAGGAAAGAATAAGATTGGCTTTCTGAGTCTGATGAGGCTACATAGGCAAGGAGGCATGTGATTGACACCTTTGCCATCAAACGAGTCTAACCAACCTGTAAAAATGAGATGAGCCACATGTTAAGAGGGAAAAGCTAGGACAGTATTTGATGGCAACTGCTAGCTAGAAAGATAGCTGGAGTGAACTGGGACAGCATTGCCTGAACGATATTCAGTCTTACTGAGAAGAATACTGAAACAGAAGAGAGAAATAAACTATCAAGATGATGTGCTTTTATGGGATCCATTATAGTCAAAACATAACCTTGTGTATCTTTCTGATCCTTCACTGTTATAGGAAGTTCTGGGCAGAATGAATTGACAAAACTTGTAACTATAGGAAGCCCATTACAGAACAAATAACTTGTGATTCATCAAAAGGGCATGGGGACAGGCCTGGAGGAAGTTGAAGTCAAATGTCGCCACCTAAAAATAAATCTGAAATGATGAAGTTTCTTCCTTTGATGAATATTTGGAGTAAATTCCACAAAAGGCCGTGCTCTTTATGAACTGTGTGATGCCAACCTTGCGTGGGCTGGGGATAAGACATAGGAATGGGTTCTGAAAAGATGCTCTAAATAATTTATTGACCACATCCTGGGAACTGGCATTTGATGATGTTCCTAAGCCCACAGCCATTTCAGCAAATGCCAGTAGCTCAAGACTTAGTGGAGTGGTACTCCAGTTACAGTGAGATGAATCCGGTCACACGTTTCAGGCAGTTTTCAGATGCCAAGAATAAGTATGCACAAATAGCGAGAGTGTCTGGCGAGAGGTTGGGCCAGGGGAGAGATTCAGAAGATGCTTCCACATCTTGATAGTTTCAGTGAAGTGACAGGTAGATTGTAAGCCACTTGCTTACAAGTTTTTCACTTATGTGCAGCAGTTTCATAGCAGTTCCACCATCCTCAAAGGTCAGCAGTTTATGAGAAACAGCCCTGCCAGCTCACATAAAGTTGCCACTCACAGAGCTTAACATAACCACTACCGAAGTAATGGGGCTGCGGAAAGGTAAAGCGACTGCCATTCAGAATGTAGCGTGCCATTTCCTTCTTTGGTGTTGGCTGACTACTTTTTCTTTTTTGTGGAAATGCTGCCTCTCAGTAACTCTGCAATTCAGCTGGTCACAGAAAAGCAATTGCATTGGGTTCAGCACTCCAATCTCAAGAGTATTACTTCAAGCCCTAACCACTTTGCCGGAGAAATTTGCCTGCATCAGACAGACTTGTTTGGTTGGTGGGTTTTTTTTCTTCTAATCTACTGAATAGCGACCACGTTACTTTCAGGAATAGTCCAGTTGGTTAGACAGGAGAAATCCTGACAGCTTTGGAGGTAAATTTTCATTGTAAATCAATCTATATTAAACATGTGAGGCTATGATATGGCAGTCTTTTTCTGTCTGTCTATCTGAATTAAACAATATGCTTAATCTGATGGGTTGTGGTAAAAACAGTGATGTGAAATATGAATATCATGGATGGAGCTGTAGCAAGAGTTCTCAACAGCCATGCAGCAGTACAGGCAAACCATTCAGCCTTAAATACTTACAATGCTTTCCTCTTTTGAATTGTTCTGCACTTAAAAGATTGTGCTTCATCTGATGACAAGAGCATTAGTAGTAGGTGAATACTTGATCCACAGAACACTAGAACTTGAAGAATTTTTAATAGCTGATAAATTCTGAAGGTATAATTGCTTTGTTGTTTAGTAGTAAACTGGGGCCTGTTATTGGCGGTAGAGGAAAAGGAATGTTGATGTCAATTGCTAGTTAACGTTTGCTGCTGGAACCTCTCATAGACTTAAGAATGAGAAAAGAAACATGCATTTCACAGGCTCCCGCAATGGCAACTTGTGTTTTGGACAGGTGTGAAAGCGCAAAGCATGAAAACCATATCCTGAAGCCTTAATCAGATTGTCCTCTTATTTTGCCTTTACTTTTACTAATATTTTCTAAAATACTAGAAATATTTTTAAATATTTCTGAGTATCAGGCCTAAGTTAAATCATACAGGTTTAAAAAAAAAATACTTAAGTAGCCCCTGGAGAGCATATGACAGATATATTCTCTTATCCAAGGACCTAATCTCTTGTGATTTCTGTGAGAGAAAATGAAAAGTACTTATTTAGAGCTTTGTTGACGGTTAAGACAAGAATCTTAGGCCTAGTCCGATGTTTTTAATGCAGTCAATGGGAGTTTGATACTGACTTCAGTGAGCTCAGGATCAGTTTGTCCTTCATGTCTGGAAGCAGAGAGCTGTCACTCTGGGTATTTAATCCTGGAACGTGAAGATGAGCCTGTGATCCAGCAACATTCAAGGAGAGTCCCCGCCCTTGGGCTGCATGTTTTGCGGCAATAAGCGGCTATGGGCATTGAGAATGTATGCAGGAATCAGTGTCTTTGACTTCTGTGCCAACATAGATAAGGTAGGTCCTTCTGTAAGTCTTTCTAGAGATATATAGATGATATTACAATTTTACTGTTTGGTCCAGGTATTCTAGGTATTTAGGTTTCTTCTTCTGACACGTTCTGCCTTGCCTGTCAGCCCAGTTCTAAATAAGGCAGTCAAACGCAAACACGCAAATGGAGAGGTTTCTTTAGCGTTGGGAAACACGTGCAAACTCTCAGAATAGATTTCCCGTGCCCCTCTCCTCTTACTAGAGTCTTGTTTCATTTTGGAAAACTGGGCACCTACGGCTAATTTTCAAAGCACTGCCCAAGAGGTACATCAAACCCTCTCCCACGGGCATTGCTGAGAAGGATTTGGGTGGGTACTCCCTTTTACAATTTTATCCTACTGCCCAATTGACCTTAACTGCAATAGGATTGTAATATTACACAGAACGGCCCTGAAGTACTCTAGTTTTTAATAAAGATGTTGTAACAGGTTGGGATGTATCTTATAGATGGTGATTTTGGAGTAGCTACTGTGTTTCTTATTATTGTAGTTTTAGTTTGGTAACTTGTGAAGTGACTTGAGAATTTGAAGCACTTCTTTATATAGTGTACAAGGCAGCGAGGCTCAGAAATGCTTGTTACTTTAAGCTAGCTGGTGTATTCCTACTGATGTGTTAGCTCTAGTAAAGTCACAGAAAGCTTCTGCGTATTTTATCTCATAGCACTAATAGGAATTTTATTATAATAAACTTAGTTTGCACTTCTAGAAATAAAAGTTTCTACAGTGTAGTGTAATGATTTTCAGTAGGAATGAAGTATAAACATTAACATATCTCCTTTGAAGGGAATGTATTTTTACTGTGCTTTTCTGTGTAGAAGTAAACTTATACTGCATTCTGAGAGTAACAAATGATATTTAAGTTTTCAGTGCTTTGCAGCACCATTTGGAAAGAAGATTATTTTTTATTTCTGATACAACTAATGTACAAACCCAAATTATTTTTCTCTTTTTCCTTCTGTTTTGTGGCCTAATTTATTCTATGTGGTCTTAGCAGTAATAAATTAGCAATTACTTTGTGATTTTGAATACTACCTTACATATAAAGATCGCAGTGCAATTTTTAACAGCTATTAAATTAAGTAACCTTCCTTCATGCAAAAGGGAAGTTTTGGTCCTTTTTATTACAAAAAGGTAAATAGTGAGGTGCAGAGATCTTGTACAGTATGCCAAGATCACGCAGGAAGCCTGTGGCAGGGAGGTAGATGGAATGAAGAAATCTTTTAACACGCTATGCATATGGTTAGAGCAGCCACAGAGTTTGTCTATGCATCCATAGACATTTTAATTTACAAAGTCTAACTGTGCCTCATTTCACTGTTACTTTTCCTGGTTTGTCAGTTGACAGCCTAGTGTCAGGCACAGGCTATGCCAACCAATACATGCTGGCAACTATAATGGAGGTAGCTATGTTATCATAGAATGGTTTGGGTTGGAAGGGACCTCAAAGATCATCTAGTTCCAACCCCCCTGCCATGGGCAGGGACACCCTCCACTAGACGAGGTTGCCCAAAACCCCATCCAACCTGGCCCTGAACACTTCCAGGGATGGGGCATCCACAGCTTCTCTGAGCAACCTGTTCCAGTGCCTCACCACCCTCACAGTAAAGAATTTCTTCCTAATATCTAATCTAAATCTACCCCTCTTCAGCTTAAGGCCATTACCCCTTGTTCTATTACTCCAAGCCCTTGTAACCAGTCCCTCTCCAGCTTTTCTGTAGCCCCCTTTTAGGCACTTGAAGGCTGCTATAAGGTCTCCCTGGAGCCTTCTCTTCTCCAGGCTGAACAGCCCCAACTCTCTCAACCTGCCTTCATAGGAGAGGTGCTCCAGCCCTCTGATCAGCTTCATGGCTCTCCTCTAGACCTGCTCCAACGGGTCCATGCCCTTCTTATATTGGAGGCCCCAGAGCTAGATGCAGTACTCCAGATGGGGGTCTCATGAGAGTGGAGTAGAGGGGTAGAATCCCCTCCCTCAACCTGCTGGTCACACTTCTTTTGATGCAGCCCAGGATACGGTTGCCTTTCTGGGCTGTAAGTGCACACTGCTGGCTCATGTTGAGCTTCTCATCAACCAACACCCCCAAGTCCTTCTCCTCAGGGCTACTCTGAATCCATTCTCCGCCCAGCCTGTGCTTGGGATTGCCCCGACCCATATGCAGGACCTTGCACTTGGCTTTGTTGAATTTCATGAGGTTCACATGGGCCCACCTCTCCAGCCTGTCAAGGTCCTTCCGGATGGCATCCCTTCCCTCCAGTGTTGGCTGCACCACACAGCTTGGAGTCGTCAGCAGAGTTGCTGAGGGTGCACTCGATCCCATTGTCTGTGTTGCTGACAGAGATGTTAAACGGCACTAGTCCCAATACCAACCCCTGAGAAACAACTTTCATCACTGGTCTCCTCTTGGACATCGAACCATTGATCACAACTCTTTGAGTGTGACCACCCAGCTGATTCCTTATCCATTGAGTGGTCCATCCATCAAATCCGTGTCTCTCCAATTTAGAGACAAGGATGTTGTGTGGGACAGTGTTGAATGCTTTGCAAAAGTCCAGGTAAATGACATCAATTGCTCTTCTCTTATCCACCAATGCTGTAACCCCCGTCATAGAAAACCACAAAGTTTGCCAAACATGATTTGCCCTTAGTGACGCCAATCACCTTCTTATTTTCCATGTGCCCTAGCATAGTCTCCAGGAGGATCTGCTCCATGATCTTGTGGGGCACAGAGGTGAGACTGACCGGCCTGTACTTCCCTGGGTCTTCCTTTTTTTCCCTTTTTAAAAATGGGGGTTATGTTTCCCCTTTTCCAATCAGTGAGAACTTCACCAGACTGCCAGGACTTTTCAGATATGATGGAGAGTGGCTTAGCAACTTCATCCGCCAGTTCCTTCAAGACCCGCGGATGCATCTTGTCAGGTCCCATGGACTTGTGCACCTTCAGATTCCTTAGACGGTCTCCAACCTGATCTTCTCCTACAGTGAGTGGTTCTTCATTCTCCCAGTCCCTGCCTTTGCCTTCTGCAACTTGGGTGGTGTGGCTAGAGCTCTTGCTGTTGAAGACTAGGTGTCCCATTACCTTCTGGAGAAGGGGTCCATTTTCCCTCATCTTTCTTTTATCATTGATGTACCTATAGAAGCTTTTCTTGTTCCCCTTGATGTCCCTGGCCAGATTTAATTCTGTCAGGGCTTTAGCTTTCGTAACCTGATCCCTGGCTGCTCAGACAATTTCTCTGTATTCCTCCCAGGCTACCTGACCTTGCTCCCACCCTCTGTAGGCTTCCTTTTTGTGTTTGAGTTTCTCCAAGAGCTCCTTGTTCATCCACGCAGGCCTCCTGGTGTTTTTGCCTGACTCCCTCTTTGTTGAGATGCATCGCTCCTGAGCTTGAAGGAGGTGATCCTTGAATACTAACAAGCTTTCTTGGGTCCCTCTTCCCTACAGGGCTTTTTTCCATGGTACTCTACCAAGCAGACCCCTGAAGAGGCCAAAGTCTGCTTTCCTGAAGCCCAGGGTAGTGAGCTTGCTGTGTGCCCTCCTTGCTGCCTTAAGGATCTTGAACTCCACCATTTCATGGTCACTGCAGCCAAGGCTGCCCTTGAGCTTCACATTCCCCACTGGCCCCTCCTTGTTGGTGAGAACAAGGTCCAGCATGGCACCTCTCCTCACTGGCTCCTCTACCAGATGGAGAAGGAAGTTATCATCAACACATTCCAGGAACCTCCTGGATTGCTTATGCCCTGCTGTGCTGTCCCTCCACATATATCAGAGTGGCTGAAGTCCCCCATGAGGACCAGGGCTTATGAACGTGAGGCTGCTCCTATCTGTCTATAGAGGGCCTCATCCGCTTGGTCTTCCTGGTTAGGTGGCCTGTAGCAGACCCCCACTATAATGTCTCCTGCCCCTGCCCTCCCTTGAATCCTGTCTCATGAGTTCTCAGATGGCTCCTCACCATCCAGGCAGATGTCCATGCACTCCAGCTGGTCATTGACATAGAGGATGACACCCCTTCCTCATCTCCCCTGCCTGCTCTTCCTAAAGAGCCTGTATCCTTCCATCCCAACACTGCAGTCACAGGAGCCATCCCACCACATCTCTGTGCTGCCAGTGAGATCATAGCCCTGCAGGTGTGCGCACATCTCTAACTCCTCTTGCTTATTCCCCATGCTACGTGCGTTTGCATTTCTTTCGGGAATCTGTTCATTCATTTTTCAGCTAGGCAGACATTGCTTGTTGCTATGCAGCCGAATAGACATCTTGTAAGAATGTATGTGACTGTTAATGACTCCTTTGCTTGCTGTTTGTTTTTGGTTATGCAATCACTCGTATGCTGCTCTGTTACAAAATGATTTTCCCTGGTCCTTAATGCTTAACCCAGTAGTACTTGCTTGATCAGTCCCTGAGACCAAGCCTTTGTTAGATTATTTCATTTTCTTCAAAAACACTGTGGGAATAATACTATTTCTGACTACTACAGGTAATCTCAGGGGGTTCCTGTAGCACAGTAGTGTTTTATAGGGCTCCAGAGGCAAAGGGACTACTGCAAAGAACTGTTTCTCCCCTTTCTGAAATCACCATCACTGGAGTCTGAACTGGAGCCTCCGTATTCACACTCCCACCAGCAACACAGGATCTGTCTGAAGATTTGGAGTAAGCAGAACCGCTATCTAAAGGTTAAATATAACGTGGGCTATTGCTTATGCTTAGTACGCCTGCCTTTTCCCCCTTTGCTCTTCTCTCCTTATCCCTGTCTAGATGTAGAATTGACAGCTGTGGCCTCAAGCAGGGTGTGTTTGGTAGCTGCAGGATTTGGATGCCAAGTTCTGGGATATCATTCTCACAGCGGCATTTGGGTCTGCGATAGGGTCTGGCATCGCGCTGCCTGCAGCTGTGAGGCTCTCTCTGAGGTGGTGTCGGGTCAAGCTGCCTCCTCCATGGCAGAGCCCCTTGCTAATCACTTGCTACTTTCTGTACCAACTGCTTCCTGATATGGGATAAGAAATCCACATGCAGGACTCTTATGGCCACTGCAGGTAGGGTCCTCCTTCGGAGTGTTGGAGTCTGGCAATGCTGGGAGCATCCTGCAGTCTGCTCGCAGGAGCTTGGTGCCAGGCATTGACAACATCTCTGGTAATTCCGGTCTTTTGAGTTTATCTCAGGTGCTTTTGCTGTGGAAAGCTGACTATAACAGTGCCTGTTTCTACTTCTACTGCTATTTATTGCCCATCTTGTTTGGTTCTGCCTTTGTGATGTGATACACAGATGTGAGATTATGCAGGTGTGTGTTTGTGTAGGTATGCCAAACTGCTGTAATAGATGCACCAGGTGAAATGGCGTTAATGTGACAAAGTGAATTAGATTGATAAATGCAGTGATTCTGTTCCACATAGCCAATGAGGCAGCTGTAAAACAAAAACATAAAATGTTCCCTGGTGTTTCTCTTCTAAAGAGCATCATGGTCAGAAGAAGAAGGAAACATCTGAAAAGAGCTGTAATGCAAAGACAAAAGTTGACCAAAAAAGTAATTTTAATTCTTCATCTTCCCAAACCAGAACTCACGGGATAAAAATAGTAAAAGTAGCAACACCTGTGATAAGTGGGCTCCAAATAAGAACCGACAGGGCAATATTTAAAATCCTGATCTCTTACTGTTATCAGTGGAAATGGTGAGTGCTCAGCAACTCTGAAATCAGATTTCAGCCAGTGTCTTTGTTCTGAGAGATCTGTTAGAGTGGCTGTGCACTAGAAATCATTTTGTCGTGGGTGAAACAGAGTTATCCCTGGGACGGAAACACAGCAAACAACCATGGGGAGGATACATTTTTTTTTTTGACCTTGATAATGAAGTAATGCCATACCTGTTACTAAGATCCTTTCTCAAATGTTCTCACGTAGCAAGCTGCATAAACCTTATTCACGGTAACAAATGACTTGCTTTATCTTCAGTTTTATCTCCACTTCAGAGAGCCAAATGACTGTTTCAACATGCTATTTTAATGACTCCTTTATGTCTGCTAACATAGAGGCCTAATGTAGTCATCTAACATTGATAAATGTCATAAGTCAGTAATGTGCTATGTGGCTTCCCCAGAATGTTTCACTCTTGTTCTGACTGTCTGGGTACAAGAGAGAGCATATTTAACTTTCTTTCTGGATCCTTCTGTGGATTCCAGTGTGGTCTAGCTGATTAAGTAAGTATTCACTGTACAGCAACTGGTGAAAGGTGCCAGTCAAAACGTTAAATGTAAAACTGCTTTAAAAAGATAATATCAGTTATAATTAACAGTATGGTTTTAACATGGATTTTTTTTTTTGTCTTTTTCTTTTCTTTAAGATCAAATTGCAGTAGGAAAAATTGTAACCCTAGCAGAAAAGACATGGGACTCAAACTGCCCAAAAAAATCCAGTGGGTATTTGTCGTAACTGCTGCTGTGAAACAAATTGAGACAACTGGAAAGAGATTGCCTACAACAGCACTTGGTTTTCATAAAGCTTTCATGATTTAAAGCCCCGCTCTTTAATTAATTTTACTAACTAAATTAAATTACAATATCCTACCAGCCAAATATCATCTTCAAATTGTTGAAGAGAACAATGAGTGACATGCTTGAGGACAAAACCAGAATGGCCATCGTACCTCGGGAGGAGATTTCAGGCATTCCTGGCTTTTAGAGATCACTGGAATATGCCATTCTCTCACGCTGTGCCTCCCCCTGCTCTGTCTGACAGGCAATTTCGTATCGCATAATGTCCCTTTTGTCAGAATTATACACGATGCAGACTCAACCTGCTGAAATGACGTTAGCAGTACTGAATCACGCGCTGACATGTCAGAGAAAGCGTGGTGATCAGAGTCAGCCGTCCCCACACTGACCCTGAGATCGGGCTTCAGTAAGTAGGCGTAAGGCATGGCTTACCAAAATGTTGTGTGCTTTCCCTGAAGGCTATTGGAAATCCTCCGTATCATCGTAAAAGTTGCTTGTGTCAATTAGCTACTGCTCTGGTGACAATACCTTTTCTGACAGAGTGACATGTACATGAGCATGTTGACCCAGGGGCTGGCAGATTCCCTGATCGGGGAGGATCTGGAAGCTGTTTTGTGGGATCCGAGTGTTCCTTACTGCTCTGTGCTATTTGTGCTACAGATAGCCACTACACCTTCCTACACTCTTTCAGTGAACTCTTGCATTTAATCATTGACCTGTGTTGGTGGTAATTTGGATTGTGATGACTATAAAATATAATTTTCACCAGATTAGAATATGCCTAAAGCCCAGAATCAAACTTCCAGAGGCTGACCGGAAAAGATATCGAAGTGCTGACGAACTAGTGGAATGTGTAGTAAGCAAGAATAAAAACCAATATATGATTTAAACAACGTGCTAATTAACACAATATAGATAGTGAAAGCCCTGGGAAACTGAGGGAGGGCTCTGTTACCTTCACGGTTGAGAACCAACCAGAACATACTGTCCTTGAACTAGATAACAGCAACTCTTTGCCAAGGTAGGGGAGAAGACTCTCCATTTGAATCGCTAGGTGGTCTTTACCAACTCTGGCAAAGCAAGCCCTCCAAAGATAACTGACATAGCGGGAAGTGCAAAAGAAAGGAATCGAATGTTTATTTCTTGTTAGTTCATCAGTCTCTTAAGTCAGCAGGTCAAATTAAATTAAGTCAATTCTTTGCATTTGATGTATGGGGACAGATAGTTTTAAGATTGTTTGGACTGATTCTGTAGTGAGCTTTACAAATGAGACTACTGTGCTATTTTAATCTAATTTATCTAATTTATCATATGAGTGCTAGACTAAATTGCTGTACTTAATACCTGTAGGTGAGCACGATAGTGTACTTTGTAGAAACAGGTTTGAATAACTTCTTAAATGCTGAATGACGCTAGGTGTGAAGGAATTACTGTGTGCTGTATGCTGAACTACTTGGTGGAAAATGGTTTGAAAAGTTTGTGTAGTACAGCCTGATGCGTTTTGTACTTGTGTTGGTTCTGTCTGGGATAGAGTTAATTTTCTTCACAGTAACTAGTACGGCACTATGTTTTTGATTTGTGCTGAGAACAGCGTTGATAACCCAGGGATGTTTTCGTTATTGCTGACCAGTGCTTACACAGAGGCAAGGCCTTTTCTGCTCCTCACACCACCCCACCAGCAAGAGGCTGGGGGTGCACAAGGAGTTGGGAGGGGACACAGCCAGGACAGCTGACCCCAACTGACCAAAGGGATATTCTTTACCATACGACGTCATGCTCAGCATATAAAGCTGGGGGAAGAAGGAGGTAGGGGAGGACATTTGGAGTGATGCCGTTTGTCTTCCCAAGTAACCGTTACGCGTGATGGAGCCCTGCTTTCCTGGAGATGGCTGAACACCTGCCTGCCCATGGGAAGTAGTGAATGAATTCCTCGTTTTGCTTTGCTTGTGCGCGCGGCTTTTGCTTTACCTATTAAACTGTCTTTATCTCAACCCACGAGTTTTCTCACTTTTACTCTTCTGATTCTTTCCACCATCCCACTGGTTGGGACGGTGCAGGGGACAGTGAGTGAGTGGCTGCGTGGTGCTCAGCTGCATCACGACAATACTTTGAGAATTTTCTGGTTTGGTCTAAGAGGAGGTGATTGGTTCTGTCCACTTTCAAGTAACTTATTTACATCCTTAGATCTAGATCATATCGTATCATATTGTGGATCTGGGGATTAGTTCTGGTCTGAGCCATATTTGGTTTTTGAAGGTTAAAAAAAAAAAAAAGGTAATCGCACTATTAGGAGATTTTTCTTCCTGTTTTTAAAACATTCTTATACTTCTAGGATGGTAAAATTAATGACTTTATTAACCACTCTTTACCTGACTGCAGTGAAGAGATCTCCTCTTCCAGAAAAGATCATTGTGGTATTGGCATGTCTGGCAGTTCTGTTTTCACTTTTACTTTAGAGAAAAAAGAGAAATTCCAGGGCATGCCTTTGACTGTGTTTTGACTAAAGGCAAAAAGACCAGGATGGAGGGAGATGTTCAGAAAAGACAATATGTGTAAATGAGAGACTAAAAGAATGTAAGACAGAAATTGCTTCTGGGTTTTAATAGGAAAGGCAGAACTTATTCGTTTTGTCTCCTTCAGTGAGTTTCTTTGAGTCTGCCCTGGAAGAGGTCAGGGCTGTGCTGGGACGGCCACCCTCACGGTCTAGCAAACACTCTGCTGGTGGTTGCTCACAAAGAAGTGACACATTCCTTTTGAGCTGTTTAGGTTGTGTGCTCCCAGCTTGAACACTGAAGAAAATTGTGTGAGGAGGAACCGATGGCTGCAGAATTAGTAAAAGAGGTTCACGTGGAACATACCACAGTTCCTGGGCAGGATCCTGTAATCCTAGATGGGATGGCATTATACTGTGCTTTCACATTGGTTGCCCTTTTGTATTCCAGGGGACTATTTGGAGAAGCAAATGCTGTTTGGCGTGAGTCCGGCCCTGCATAATTTACATTGCTCTTATTGTATTTTATAGAATGCAGAATAGAGACTTGGTTCTGAACAGAGTATATGGAAATGTGGCTGCCATTTGTCAATCCGGATTTAATTAGTTGCTTTAGCTGTAGCAGTGAAGATTGAGCGAGCAGAATGTGCCTACACACAGGCAGAAACATTAAGAAACAGTTGTGTTTAATGGAGAGTGGCCCAATTTATAATCAGGTTTTATGCTTATGTTCTGACAGTGCAAGTCTGGACTCTTATCGATTCAGACAAATATGGGGAGGTGGAATTCCCAGAGATGGAACTTGTACAGCTGTAGGTTACTGTCTGCTGCTGCTGCTGTATCCAGCTGTTGTATTTGTATTTATTCTAGCACAACACTGCAGAAATTTAAAAAAACAAAAGGGAAAGAAAAAAGTGACAGAACCAGAATGCCTTACAGTAGTTAGCTCAACAAAGCCTGGCACAGTCAACCATTTAAACACCTGCTTAAACCTCAGCACATTCAAAATTCAGCAAATCACTTATGCTTGTGCTCTATACCTTTGCTGGTCTGGGCCAAAGGACTGGGAAAAAGGAGATTTTTTCAGTACTGGAAGAATTATGAACTTGATGCACCTGGAATTCCTCTAGTTTATATACCTCAGCAAAAAAGGTGTAAAAGAGCACCGCATCATGACAGTAGCCTCCTATAGCATGTGTGCATATAAATGACTGCAATGTGTGTGAGAGATGCAAACTCAGAACGTGTTGCCTCGATCTGACAGCAGGTATTTCCCTGGAAGTGCAGAAAGGCCAAATTCAGACCTGAGAGAGATGGCTGCAACTTCTTCGAAATCAGAATTATGCATACCCTAGATCTGAACTTGACTTTAAGCCAATTTCTATTTCCAGTAACAGAGAAACCAGAGGGATTTTTTTCCCCCTTTTTGCATGGAATGTTCTGATGATAAAGTTTGTTTCTGGTGGTAAATTGGATGATGATATTAAAATAAATGCAACCAATCATGATTGAGCAGGCATGGTATAAACCTGCCCACAGTCCCTGAGAAATAAAACGTAGCTGGCATGCCGCAGGTACTTCTCAAGCAGGAGGGTCTGCTTTTCTAAATAGACTGTATTTATTATGGGTGGCTGGGTATCTGCATTCTGGCTCAGTTCTCTGTAGTAGGGAGCTGACCACATTACTATTTGCAAACACAGGGTTCACTCAAGTGGTACTAAAAAGAGAAGAGGTGGGGCAAGCAGAGCTTTAAAAAGAAAAGAGGAGTCCGTCCAAGTTAGTATGTAACACAGTTAGCAGCTGTGTTTTGCCGAAGGACAGTACCTGGAGATCTCACTCCCTGCACTCCACTGAGGGCTGTGGTGAACAGTTTTCCAAATTCGTGGCTTTTAAGATTTAAACAGCAGCTTTGCTTGTTGCAAGGAAATTTGTAGTGATCCTTGCAAGCATCGCTTTTAAGCTGTGTTAAATTTGTGGCAAGAGTGTCAGGCATTTCATACTTGGCTTCCAAAAAAGAAAAAAAAAAAAAAAAGAGAGAGAGAAAAACCGATGTGTGTGGGGAAGAAATCTCCCAGGAATTTCTTCAAGGTTGTAGTCAGACACAGTAAGGGCTAAAGTGACAAGAAAAGCAAGGCAAAGATAAAACTTGGTATTGTGATAAGATGTCTGAGTGTAAAGTGGGAGATTGCAGAAACCTTTTGGGATTACACGTGCTCATCTTGTCCTGGATATGACTGAACACAAGCTAGTTTTTCTGTAGTGGCAGTTCAAAAAACCCTCAAGATTATGTTTGTCTTCCTTGTTGCTTTTTTGCCAGTGGTTTTTAAAATTGGTTTTGTCAGCCTCTCAGCTCTGCAGCACTGGAACTGTCCTAATGGATACAGATTAAAGACTGAAAACTCTGCTTGTATAGGTAAGTTGCTAACCATTCACAGCTTAAGAAAACTGCATTTGTGTTCTCTTAACTGAGCTTTATAATTTTCAAAGGGTTTTTTTACAGATTGCTTGTGTGTTGTCCTGGCAGAATTGATAAGTCAGCTTCTTGATATCTTTTACTTCTCATGATGAATCATTTTATTTGGTTTGTTTTTCAGAAATCAGTCACTTGTCTGTCAGTTTAACTATCAGAAAACAGAATAAACTTTTATATGGTCATTAAGAGATCTGAACTATTCCTTACCATAGCTTTAGTGTTTCTGTATTTTCAATAAATGTGAATGCACTTATTCTTGCTTCTATATATGTAAAATTTGTGTGTAGGTGTATTTTTGTATTTCCATATGCATATAGAAGAATTATTTTAATGATTATGTATTAGTATATACCTAGAT